>NC_089690.1:12354500-12660250 GCF_031753505.1 Anomalospiza imberbis
TACAGGATTCAGACAAGAGAAGCAAGGATCTAGAGAACCAAACGGATGGAAAAACCCCCAATTTGTTATGCTAGAAACTACAAATGCAGGTCCCTTGGAAGGTATGACTACAGGCCACTCTGTAAAATCAGAAACAGACTAACACTAGCCTGCAGGTTTGTGATGACTGTTTTCCTGGTCTTATAGCAAAAGATAAGAGTATACATGAAGACAAGTAGATGCTCAGAAATGCTAGAAAGCACTAGTTTTGACAAGCAAACAACAAAATGGTAGAAATTCTTTGCAAGATATGAAGGCTGTAAGTGCTGCCACAAGAACTGGACAAGCCTACGGGTCTCAAACAGCTAGAGCTGCTAACAGTATTTTTTGAAAAAACATTTAAAGATTTTAACAGTACAGATTACAGTAATACCCATAATAAAGATTATATTTATATGTTCCCATGCATTAAAATTCTCTCAAACCCTCCTGTGAGACACCTGACATTCCAGAAAAAGCACCAGCTGGCTGGTCATTTACCAAAGTCTGGTCTACAGCCTCTTTCCCTTTTAGCCCCCTCCCCCCCCAGTAATATTTCTCCAGACTACAAAAGGATGCCAGAGGCATTAATACATTAGTACTGTTACTATATCAGAAGTCTCAAATCAGTTTTGAACTTACAGAAAATTGAGCAATGTATTGCTTACAGTGGTGCTTACCTCTTTTAGTGTCTTCCAAGTTCCTAAACTCATACAAGCACGAAAAAGGAATTTTGAGCTGTACCTTAGAAACTTATCTGCTTTTTAAAGGAACTTACTAGGAGCAGAGCAGGCAATCAGGCTTCACCATGACACTGCACTTTAAATGGGAAGTAAAACAGCAAAACGCATCCTCTAGATAACACTTTCACCCATATTTGCCCAGTTACTGAGACAGGCCAAAGGCCAAACAATATTTCAAGCTTCTGAGCAGATTTTTGCCTACAATTGTTCAAGCAACCAACATACATATTATTCAAGCAACAACATACAGGTTGTATGTAACTCCAAAAGTAGGGCTTGAAGCCACTCACGTAACAGGAGAAAGTTTTAAGTCACACACCCAACAGCAGAAGCTTCTTGTAGCTTCCTTGGCAGTGATACTGGACTATGTGCTTCAGCCAACCCAAAGCAAATCTGAGTGAAGTCAGAAATCTACATTTCATTGTGAGATGTAATAAGAGATGTCAAATTTGTCACCGCTCTGCTAAATAGGTTTTGAAGGAATGGACACATCCACTTCAAACCAAGTGCTCCTACATTCACAAAGCTGCTCTGACTTATAATTTCTTGTGGGATTGGAGTCAAAGCAATTTCAGTAAGGAATGAAGGGGCTTTTTATTTAATGCTTTGGCTAAGCATTCCAAGGTTGACACATTTAGTTTCTGTTTTGCTTCAAAGTCTTCTGGCGTGGCAGGCCAATAAAACCTGTAAGATTCTGAAAAAGCTAAGTTGTAAAAATAGAAGCTTGAAATTGAAAGATTAAGTTTTTGTTATTAAGTAAAAAGGTATTTTAAGTATCTTGTCTTCAAGTGTAAAATAATGTGCTCTGCCAATGACTGTTTCAATGGAAGGTGAGCCCAGGACAGAAAAGATGTCTTCATTTCCATATGATTTTTCTGAAGATGACTCTGACAATGGTGACAGCTCAGATCATGCCTCCCACATGTCCAAAGAGAAGGAACATCTGAATAACCAAAGGTGGAAACAAGCTGCTATCACATGTACAAGGCTTTAGAATGGCTCTCATAAACCACCAAAAAAAGCTGCTCAGTGTGATCCCCTGCAGAACAGTAACACAGCAGGCACCCTTCCCACTCCCATCTGCAGAAACAAAGAGGCACTGAACAACAAATCCATGACATCAGAGGGAGTAAGTGTGTGTTCTTCAACAAGCTTTGCACCTAATTCTATAAAGAATAATTAAAACAATTTCATGAAACTAATGAGAAGAGTTAAAATATCCGTTCATTTTAATTTTATTTCCAAAGAGCTTCAGTCACAAAAATGATTTACAAGTCTATTTACAATTCTATTGTACAGTTATTTATGTATGCCTCTTGACAACAGGGTACCATTCTAGAGCAGCAATACATATTTTAAATACAAAGATGTAGTATCATTTCAGATTTAAAAATAAAAGGAAGCTGAGCTTCTAGAGAGTGCTGTAATGATGAACATTTTAATCTGTGTTAGGCTTGAGGAATTAATGACAAACTGAGTAGTTTCTGGTTCACATAATTATTAAACAAGCTGCAGTTTGTTGAAAATAGTTTTAAAAACCTGAAGCTTTACTGTTTATAAAATCAACATATTCAAGACTCTAAAAATTGTCAAAAACCCACAGCTTTCCCTTAGACATACAAAACCCTAAGTTTACAATTCAGAATTTCATGGGAGAAATCCTACAGGACTTGAGCTCTCTCATTTTGTGATGACCAACATAAGCATTAAAAATTTGCAGCATAAAAAGGACTCCACATCTGCTTAGTATTATACTGCATACACACATATACAGTACAAGATTATTTACCCAATTTGGGATGACTGTTCAGCACAACCTTCATGAAGAAAGAAAAAAATAAATAGAATTAAAAATCCAACAACTTTTTAAAAAGTGCAACAGTAAGAGTTTCCAATTTAAAGTTACGATGAATATGGACAGTCAGTTCTGTGGGTTTTTTCAGCCGCTTCTATTCAAGCATTATTTGCAGCATTTTCTTTTTACAGTAGATTTAGTTCTATAGTACATGAAACTAGAGTTACTGCTAATTGAATCTGAAGGGAAAGGAAGGAAAAAAACTTTTAAAATAACCCTGAGGGATATACAATTTCATGATCTTGTAATTTATCTCTAAAAAGTAACATTTATTATTTAGCAACTGCTTTTCTGGATAGACCAGTCCTTTAAGTATGTGCATAAATAATATTTAAAAATCAGTAATATTTACAAATCCTAATACATCAAAATAAAATACGTACAGATTGAAGTCTGCATACACAAATAATTTAAGAATAAATCAAAACTTCTCAACACAAGGCCAAAATATACAGCAGGAAGAAAATGTCTACCCAGTATCTAATGGAGCTCACTAACTTGGTCTGTTCACCTGAATTTAGATTTCCAAGATGAACACTGAAAGAGATTTTTTTTCACTACAAAATTATTTTCATCTTACTTCAAAACAGAAATTGAATACACTAGTGCAGATCTAGTTTGCTGCATTTCTGAAAACCAGAAAAACTAAACTGCTCAAAATGAGAAAAATGATAGGTGGTCAAATTCAGCTCTTGGGCAGGAAGGCATAAATCCCAATAATTGCAGAAAATGCAAATGCTTATTTTGTGGCTGAACTTGCAATAACAAGACGGATTCTCAGAAAAGCTGATTTATTATTCTTGACTAAGCGTCAGAGCTCAAGCATGCAACCCAGGAACATTTACCAACCCTGAACTCAGACCTGGAGGAAGCAAGCTCCCATTTGCAAAACACTCAGGTTTACTATGCTCATGAGCCATTAGTCACTCAGTTAAGTGGAGACACTTAGCAATTTCTGTTTTAGTAAGAGTTCCCATAAATGTTCTCCGAAGACAAGCCCACCTTAATGAGCTGTTTTCCTCCTCACTTTCTAGGTAAGTCTAATAAACTAGAGTAAGACTGAAAAACTAGCTCCAGAAACCAAACAAGCCGAGAAAAATTATCAGTCTAGGAAAGTATTAAGCAAAAGCATATAAAAGGGAAAGACACAAATATTTCCTTTCAGTTCTCATGAAACAGCAAATCTAAAACGGTCAATGAAATGGAAAGCAGAAGCTTATGCGTTTAAGGATAAGTCACAGCTCCCAGGTCCAAGATGCATAGCTTCACAATATTTTTCAACTAAAATATTATTTTTGTTTAGATTTGAATACTACTTACGCAGCTAAGAATTATTCTTCATCAGTTATTCCATGCTACAAAGATTTTGTAAAATCAACATTGGCAGAAATTAGCCAACTGACTCAGGTTCATGACTAATTAATGTACCCAATGTTTGCAGACCCTTTAAAAGCCACCAATGTTGTTCAATGTTTATGACCTTATGAAGCCAGGATAATAAGAACATTGCTCTGTTGAATGAATGCTAAGAAAACCATTTCCCTCTTTCCCCCTGCTCCACTCCTCAAAAACAAACAACAACAACAAGAGAAATCAGGAAAAGAGTTGACAGCTGGACTGGAAGATAGTACACCCATATGCACACTATTTAGGAGGAGCAGTAACTTCAACAACCAAGTTCTAGGAAAAGGTCTTCCAAACCATTTAGCACCACTTTTAAATTCCCTGTTGGCACAGTATATTCAACACTGCAGAAACCACAACATGATTGACATTAACATGGTTAATGGTTGATGATCTTCAAGGTCTTTTCCAACCTTAATGATTCTATGAGCAGCAGAGCACACTGTCCATACTGTCTTACAGAACAGCACAAGGGAATTGGGCCTGATCTGAAAAATTCTGCTTATTAAAACAAGGCTGGAATGGAAGTGCCTCCACAGGAATTTAAAAGAAGAAAACAAAACAAGACAACCCAGGAAAAAAAAAAAAAAAGGAAAGAAAAAGAAAATGAGAAAAAGAAAGAAAAAATAATCCCTAACATCAAAACCTCAAATTCCATCATTAGAATATACACACTTCAAAACAATCCCAGCCAGCCAGTGAGTCTGGGGCCCTCATTCCACAACTACTATAAAGGACCTCACTTCCTTCTCTAAAGGATCTCTACAGAATCATGACTTCTTCAGACCTCAGATCTCTTCCCAAAGCTTGGAGGTGTCTGGACCAGTCAGTTGTCCCTGGTCAAAAATAGACTGATCAAGACTCAATATTTATCATCTTCCCAAAGACACTAAGGAAGACTTTTCCAAACATTTACAAAGTTGACAATGGTTTCAAGATAATATAATTTGTAGTTAAAAAAAGACAAAAAAAAGACAAAAAAAAGTTTTAAGCCTTGAAAGTCAAAGTGCTGTCTGCTTCTACTTCTTTGTAGACCTATTTTTCTAGTGGTCTTGTGTTCTGATACTGCCTCATGGCAAAATGATGTATGGCTACCCCTAGTGCTTAAGCAGCATTAGTGGTGATACAAGCTTTTATTTTTATCATCTTGTTTTTTGTTTTTTTTTAATAAATAAAATCTGCATAAGCCTTATAGTTCTGCAGCAAGACAGACTTTAGCTCAATTTTCTCTTAATTTTGTTTCGTACAGCTACATGTAGCGCCTAAGACACCAGCAGACACTTTGAAATGCCTGTGCTCTTAATGTGCACAAATCCCACGTGTGGGCATGTGACAATACCTCCCTCCCGCTCCCACATCCCTTGCAGCAGTAACTCTGGCCTTACTACTTGAAGGTATATAGGAAAATTATCTTTAGATTTACAAAAAAAACATGGTCCACAAAGGGATAATCCAACCCTTCTGCTGGACAAAGCAAGGTCTACGGAGAAATGCATAGCTAAATGAAATAAAACATGACATAGAAGAAAGTGTTTAGATTCTCCATCCTTCTTTCTCCAAAAACTTTAGAGTGTAGCCAAATGGCTCCTCCCCTGGAGGCCACCTAAGCCTTCCTTGTGGTTAGCTAGAAGAGAAGTCAAGAATCCATTTGAAAGTAATGTGCTTATTTCTTAAGGACATAGCATATTGCTTCTACAGCATTCCCAATTCCTGCTGTGGCAGACTAAAGAACTGAACTTAGAACCCAAACATTACACCTGGAAACACTCCTTAGTAATAGAGACAAACTTAGAGGTACACACACACAAACTTTAGAACCGTTCTGAGGCACAAAACTTTTCATCAGTCAAATAAAAACCAACTAAACAAAACAAAATAACCCCAACCAACCAAAACGACAAACACAAAAAACCCCAAACCATGACAAGGTTATTATGCACCTCTAGTACAGCCATGAAACCATCACATCATAGGGTTTACACGAACACATGCCCAGATAAGCAGGTCAGAACAACTATTAAGATATTCCAGGCAAATAATGTGAACCTGTTTTAACTGCCCTGCAGTTTAAACCTTCAAATGCATCTCATTTAGGAACAATGAAATCTGAAAGAAGGTGGAAGGAAACACAATCACTTTTGTTCTGCCTAAGGTAACTTACATTTTTAAAATGTATAGCCATAAGACGCCTGGCTCTGAATTCTGTGTTCAGAGAGACAAAACAGTTGGAAATATCTGCATTAGAATTTGACATTTAGCACACTGCAGTTTCAAATAAAGCCTTAAAATTACATTCTTCTGAATACTACTAAAGATACATGCCACCAAGATCCACTGCTACGTTACAGTGATGATTTGATATGAACCATTTTCTTGGGATGGTACTTTTGCTTCTGTTGTTGTCCTGGGTTTTGGTGGCCATTCTGGATCAACCAGCAGTTCCTGAGCTAGGTGCATATACTTGGCTTTTGGTGTCTTCTCTCTACAGCCAAACAGGGAAGAAAGGAAACAGACTCCACAGCGGTCCCCAGCCTCCTGCAGAAGTGAAGAGATTTGAAAACTTGTTTTCAAACAAAAAATACCATAACAAAAAATTCAGTAACAATACAGTAAATTACTAGAAGAAAAACTATTATTTCAGTCTTTAATTTACTAGTTCATTATCACATTGGATTGGACCTCTGGTACAGAAACTCTTCTGTTAGGTCATCTCTTCTATACTATGGTAGCAATGACATTCAAAAAACATTAAGAAAAAACCAAGTATTTCACATTGTTGTAACATCTAAGACCACCAACAGTTTTAGTTCCTATTTTATAATCATTTCAATAATCACAGATAGAACAGGGAACAATAAACTATTTTACAGTTGGAGAATAAAAGCCTGGTCTAGAAAAAGCAAATTCCTAAAATCCCAAAACACTTTTTAAGTCATGAATTGTTAAACTGAAGGCAGCCAGTCACACAAAAGTAGCAGAATTTAACTTGTTGGCATGTGAAATCTAAATACTGCAGGTATTAATAGCTATTAAAAAAGACACAAATTACTAAACTTAAGACTTCCTTCCTATGCTTCCTCTCCCAGTCTTAAATGCATGTAATTTTAATTAGCTGGGGAGGAGAAACACCATTCCTCATTCTTGAGACTGAATCCCTCTCATGTCTCAGAAAGCACCTATAGTCTGCAGGGCTGACATTTTAATGGCAATATATTCTATAGTTTTCATCATGCTCTAAATGTCTATCAATTGGTGAACTGAAGCAAATGTGAGCCTTGAGCAGAGTCTCCATTCTTCAGTGACCAAAACCAATTTGTTCTACAACAGCCTCAAAAGGACAAATGTAAATCTGAAGTGAATATATTTAATAAAATTTAGGGCTGAGAAATAAACCACTATAATTCTAGCAAGCACATATGTACAATCAGCCAAAAGTATTAAGCCAACAGGCTTAAAGTAAAGCTGGTTTTTATGGGATTCACGTAGATTTCCTTCATGCATTAACAGCAGAGGGGCAGATTAGACCAAAATTCATGGTCACCTGAAAAGCCTTTCAGTAGTAATAGCGTATTTTCATTTGCCATCTTGTTTTGTTTCATTTGTACATGCTGAAAATTACCTCTCAGACGAGGACCTAGAACTCGAAGCCAAATTAATTTATTTTAATTGCTTCTAAGCAAATCAAGATGTTCCCAGTCCTAGCATACTAAGTTGTGACATTACAAATAAAATTTGCTAAGGTGGAAACTAAAGATGAAGTAGAAAAAGTCTTAAAGCAATATTCTAGGTTTGCTTCACAGTTCTTGCACACAGACTAAATTCTTTAATGTCAATACAGAAAAAAATATAAACCCAGAAGCCTTTGCTTTTAATATTCCAATTACAGAAATCTAATTTAAGCAGACTTAAGCTAAAGATAAGGCAACAGACACTTAGATAAGAGAGAAAACGAAATTAATCCACATGCACTCAAATGATGACAGCAAAATACTCGTCTCCAACCTGAGGCGGCTGGGGTATGGTGAGGCGAGAGTCTCCTTGTTTGTCTCGATTGAACACAACCTTCCAAAGGATCATATCAAGGAGGACATTCTGTGAGACATTACAGTGAGTGGGAAGAGTTAAAGAAACTAATGATCATTTGTTGTTAGTGTGCACATTACAAATAAAACATGAAACAGTGTGTTAGCCATAACTAATCCAGTGGCAAGCAACAGGGAGAGTTTATGCTACTTGTCAGTACTTTTGTGATAAACATTTTCATTTCTAAAGTGCTCACACAAAATTTAAGAATATGAACACATACTCTAAAATCAACAGCAAACAATGACCAAAACTGCATCCACTGATATGGGTAAAAAACAGAAATACACGTGTGTTTCAATACTCTAAAAACCTGTGCGAAGACATGAGTGCTTAGAGCAGTTTCCCCATAAACCATCTTGGAGTTATGCTTTTCACACAGCCTGTTTTAAACGAGGGACATTCTCAGAAAAGTAACAGTGAGGTGGCAAAGCTGAGCCACCAACAGGAATGAAGGAATTTGGTAGGTGTAATTCCAAGTTTTTAAAAGAGGGCAGAACTGAACAGTATGTTGAGCACATCTGGTTATTCTCATACAACTTCATGGGCAGACTCGGGAGCTTTGAGCAAATCTGACAACACAGGTGTGAACCTGTACCTTCCATGGCCTTGAGCCTACAGCTCTGGTCCTTGGACAGATTCCATTTCCAACATCTGACTAACCGCTGCCACTGAAAATGGGGAGCTGATTAGTCAGACTTTTGTAACAGATTTTTATAATGCTTATGAGTTTATAAAATATCAGAATTTGATAGTGCTTTTATAAAGCACCGGGCAACAAATCTTCAGCTTGTTAGATGTTTGCTTTTGAAACCAGTACGGTTTAAACATGTCTACACCAGGCATCAGGGGTGAGGAGGAACAGCTGCTAGGATCTGCCTTTGTTGTGCAATATTTTCTATCATATGGTAGAAAGAATCTGCATGCTTTGTGAACCTAGTCTAGCACCCACATGGAAAGAGCAAAAGCTTTTCAGGGCATTTCAGAAAACAAACAGAAAGCCACCACAGTCAGAAACTACTCCTGTTGTAAAAGCAATGACAAAACTACATATGATCATAGCATGACACAAAAGTGTCACACTGGCAAGTATGACTAAGGAGGATCCAATTCCTCACGTATCTCATAATTATGAGACACTTGAAGTGGCAGTTCCTGAGGGACAGCTCTCAGCAGAACAAACTCTAGGTGAAACACAGGGTACCTCGTTAAAAGACGGAAGGAGCTGCCACCAGTGGCCTCTCCCAGATATTCAGCATGTGACCTGTGGCACAGGTCTGTAGTGAAAGGTGGAGGGAGCAGAAAATCCAGCCAGGCACACAAGAAGAGAAAGACAATGAGCTATACTTGAAGGAAAGAAATAGCCTGGGATTTCTACACAACACACTGGACCCAAGGAGCTGGCACCACATGACAAAGCTTTACAGTGCAGAGTAACACAGCTGCAATTGGGCAAATGCAGTTCAAGAGGTGGGCTCAAGTTAGGGAAGGTGAAGTGTGTACTGTAAAACAAGGTTTGGGATTTGAGGATTGCTATACAACAGTTCTGTTGGGACACCTGCTGTACAGTAAAACAGCTCATCTGCCATAACAAAGCATTCAGCTTACACTTACAAAGTGGGAGAAACTTGGTTTAAGACAAAGCGTTAACAGCCTACAGAATTAGTGCAACGAAGTAGATACTTCTAATTTTATTACCAATGTACAGGCAACAAGATAAATAGGGAAGGCTGTTTAGAAGAAATGTGTCGAATCACCCCTGCAGTTTTGGCAATGAAAGTTAAATGACTGAAATGTACAAACAAACAAGATGCTAACTCAAATCTCCATAAGAAAAAGAGTGGGGTGAGGTTTGAAATACTGGGTGAAAGAACACAGTCTGCAGGTAATTATATTAATTAGGTGATGTTTAGTAGAAATTCACAAGTTTTCAGGCTGATGTGACAACCAGCAAGGCCCAGAAGTGGAACTTGATGAACACATATTTAAACCAGAGGAGAATCATTTGTCCCAGAGCCACGTGCTGATACATGGATTGGCACACTGTACAGACTTCCTACTGGAGCCCTTACACATCCAGAACAGAAACAACACCAGATTCTATAAAAGTTACAAGATCACCTGCAGAACAAAGGAATCTTCAAGCAGATGGTAAATTTATTTCTCTCAGTAATCTTTATCACTGGACTGAAAATTGAAATTAAATAAAATATTTCTGTCTATGTTTGTTTTAATTTTATCAGAAGACAAAAAAAAGCCATAATTCTGAAGCTTCAGAAGAGCTGTTTTGTTTCAGTGGTAAAGACAGCAAAATACATAAAATTTGACTTTTCAGAAATAAAAGAAAGTCAAAAAACCCCCAAACTATTAAGCAATAACTAATTAAAAAAAAGACAAAATCATAAAAACTGAAGAATTCAAGGCCATAAAGGAAAATCATCAAAGGAAGAGCGAGGGGACAACGTAAGAAAGGCATAGGAGCTTAAATAGTGGATAAACTTGTTAACAAGACAAGAGGCCAAGAAAATTAGTATCTACTGACACATTTTGGGAAAGACAAGTTGTTGCCTGCCATGTGCAAACACAAAAACATGTTCCAATAAGCAGCAACATAAGAGCATATTTTGCTAATTTTATTTGGAACATTTTAAACAAAACCTTGGTAATTTTGATTCAAGTATCTAAAAAAACAACCTTTGTTTGAGTTAATTTTTACTAGATCACAAATAAAGGGAAAAAAACATGTCAATTGGACAGAATATTAATGCTGTAGTACTCTTTGAAGACCAAAATTGTATGATCCAAGCAAGTATTATGCTGGTTACATTGACAGCAATCCCTCACATTGTAATGGAAATACTGATTAGAAGCAGTAGAAAATGCTACACAGTAAAAACAGATAATTGCAGTGTGCACTAGATAATGTTGGAAGACCTTTTCATCTTGCAGGAAAAAAGTGACTCATGACTGCAACCAAAACCCAAACATATTCAGGCTGGAAATCACACGTCAGTTAATAGGGAGAAAAACTAACCACAGGAATAAATAACTGACTGTGAATCCAGACTTCTTCTGGAAGACTTATCTGTCCAACTTTGATTCTCAGAAAGAAAAAGAAGGCACAGGGATGAAAGGTAGGGCATGTTTCTGCACACATTAACTCTGGAATTATAGCAGAAGAGGTCAACATCCAGAGTGATTGACTTCAGACAAGCTCAGTGATGGAAAAAGCAGATTTGCATGAACATCTCCACTTCTGGACTTTGATCATATCAGACCTGCAGAATTCTGAACAATAAGCTATGTGTATGATCCAAATGAAAGAAGGGGGGGCTCCCCTAAGGATTTTAGATAGTTCTCTAGTATGCTGTTATTCTGAAGTAACACAGAAAATAAAAATGGAGTCTTTTAATATGAAATAGTTGAATTATTAAGTCTTTTAACTTCCTCCCAGCCTCCATTTTTTAATAAAAAAGATTTTAAAATTACACTTTAGACACAGAAAGTCTTGACACCTTAAATGTAGCTTACAAGGACATTTGCAGAAATACACACTTAACAAGAAAACAGCAGCCACTCATACTGGCATGCTGTGAAGAGTGAGCTAAATAAAAGACAAACATGCACCCTGCAAAAAGAAACACTTAAAAGAGAAGCATTTTTTCCATGTGGATTTCTTACCTCCGTCAGCACGGACACAACTGCATTTAGAACAACGATGATGACAATTCTTAGGCGCCACTCCGGTGGCACACACACAAGCTGTGGAAACAAATTGCCAGAGGCTAGAAACACACATGTGAAGTAAACACACATCCAAAACAGACTCGGCAGGATAAATTCTCCCTTCCCCACCCAGTGATGTGAGCTAAAGCTCTGCAGGGCTCACACTTGCCCCAAAGGCAGCCCATCAGCTGCCTGAGGAAGCTGACACGCTCACAGATCTGCTCACTCTCACCTCAAGAAATGCGTCGATAGGTTCAACAGGATGCAACATGATGAAAAATATGAAGACATAAAGAACTATAACAGATAAAACAAACAGAACTGTAAAAGAAGAAAAAAATATTTTAATTGGACCATCTCACAATCAAGAGTTTTAGACAGTTTTAATATGTATCACGAGTTAATTACTGCCTGGAAAAAACCTCTCCTCTCCCCCTAAACCCCTTCCAGGCAAATGGGGGCAATATTACTTGTGCTTATAGCCACAGAGAGAAGGCCTGACTCCTTCTCACCAGCTCACTTGTGGAGTTGAAATATACATACACATATACAAATTAAACAACTATTAACACAAATTTCTCCATACAGTTTAATATTTCCTTATTTCTAGCTGTGATTATGGGAGGATAACTCCACTATGATCTCCTAGCAACACTATTGCTTCTGAAGTGGCACAACAGAATTGTCAACAAGTGCAGAGTCACTTGGGAGTTTTATTTGGAACTGTATATACTACGAAAGGACTTACAATTTTTGTAGCATGGTTGTCTAAAGGGCTTTCCTTTAGAAAAGACAATTGCCACTATGAGGTACTGAAAGCTGGATATAAAAAACAAAGTTGTGTTTTCATAATTTTTAATGTAATGTTCATCATGAATAGTCTCATTCCCATGGTGTGCAGAGCTGGTGTTCCGGGCGTCCAACACATTACATGCACTACAAGACAAAAACATTGAACACTGAGTTATGGAGAAGAGGCAAATGGAGCCCACTTATTTACAAAAATAATGACAGAACAAATTGCTACAGTCATAAAAAAGCTTAAACTTGAGAACATATTACAGGTTGTAAGAAATAACTCAAAACTGTGGCAGGGAGATAGCAATTTTTGTGAATTCAGAGCTTCAAGTTCTTTTATGCTGCCAGTTTGTAAATTTTCTACATAAACTGTTTAAAAACTATCATTGTGGACAGACTTCATAGACAGGTAAGGAAATACTGCAATATAAAAAAAATAAAATTAAAACACCTCTTCATTTTCAAAAATATCAATTTGATTTGCTGTAACTGTAACAGGAAAGCAAAGCTTTATAACATGAAAGAGATAGAATAAATCTGATCTGTAATTTCAACTTTCTACCTCAACTGTCCCAAAGCTGAAGAGTCATTAGACCAAGCCATCTGACTCTGACCCACTTTTGCTTTTCAGCCAGTGGGTAGCTCCCATATATTAGTAGGCTTTTCACAAAAAAATCAGCAGACTAACAAGCTGCAATACAGAAGCTTTATTTTCAAAGTCCCCACAGGGAGGGTCAAGAAAGAAGAGAGCATTATTATTGCTATAGCTTTCCAATCACTACTGTATCCTGCACAGAGCCACTGAAACACTTACTCAGAGTCTGGTGTCCAAGGCTTGTACCAGGACTGCTGTTTGACCCAAAAGAACCCCAAGGTTTGGAAAGCAAGGCAGATGATGATCTGAGACAACACGGAACACAGAAGTGGACCTGAGATAAGACCTGATGGAGGCCTTCGTGCAACAAGCTCTGTCCAAGCAGGGTTCAGACTCACTGCAGAGAGAACAAAAAACAAATGACACATTGCATCATTATGGTTTTCAAGAGTTAACCTGTTCACATTCTGTGGGATTAGAATGGCTTGCTCATGACATCACTTTAAAATTTAGTCCAGAACTGCAAATGTGAAACCACTTTGAAAAGACCACAGAGCCCTAGAACAATGCCACAGTGCCTTCTACAGGCTGGCTCCCCAGCAGCACAGCATAGCAGGGGACAGCAGCAGCCATCAGACTTAAGGAATTAGCAGTGTCTGGCCAAATTCCCTTTGTCTGGCACAAGGACTTACAGCTTGCCTCCTCACTTTTGGACTGCCATTGCTTCAATTAAGATGTTTTTATTAAATTTGAAAATTGAATTCTACTGTTAGCTAGTGAATTGAATGCTAGGCTTGTATGTGAAATCCAATGTTACACTAGGAAATGCTTTGAGTGTAACATTTTGTGGACAGAAGTTCAAAGTAAGAATGCAAGGAATCAAAACATTTGAGCAAGATGATACTGCAGTAACTCCTGTTTTGATTCCAAAACCAGCTTCCTGTACTGTGAAGACTTAGTTCCCCAAGATCATGCTCACAACCTGCTTCTTGTTTGAGGACATTCCACAAATTTCAGATGAATCAAATTCAGTACACAGTGGTGGTTTGGGTTTCTGAACACAAAGATGTAATAGTCATAACATCTTCACTGTATGTCACAGTGTTTTCTTAAAACCACATGTAATTAGATATTAAAGAAAATCTGCAAAAACCAAGCAAAAAGTAGTTCACAGAAGCCACAATGGTAATTCACTTCAGTACTTACTAGTGAAGACAACGACCAAAATGATTGCCAAATCAATGAAGAGAAACTGGAAGTCTCCCAAATTGCTCAGGATCTGGACAGAAACAACAAATGAAACATTGGTAATTTCTTCACAGCACAAAAAATTTATACTGACACTTTTACAGCATTAATTCTTTGAATTTCCCTCTATAAACAAGACAGTGTCCTATCAAACTGGACTCCTTTACCTGCAGGAGTCCTGAATACTCTACAATTCACAGAAAAATCCCTGAAGTATCACAGTATGAAACAATTTCCTTTTCAAGATGGACAAGCTATTTGTAGGTGAAATTTGTTTGTAATCAAAATTATATTATTGACTCTTACATAACAATGCAATAACAGCTTAGGCCTACAGTTCTTTAAAACACCATAGCCTTACTATATACTCATACAGCTGTCAAAATTTCCACCTCAAAGATCCTTTAATACTTGGCATCTTTAACTTGCTTAGAATACAAATTAAAATACAGGATTTCTATAACGTGCCACTATTATAAAACCAATCATATTAACAGGAAATATTCCATTTTGCTTCCTCCCCAAATCAGTACTTCCAGTTTCTTTCGATTCTAACATAAAAGGAATGCATTGCTCTTTAAAATAATTTAGGCTATTTCAAAATGCTGCAAGTTTTTAAATAATTTAAACCTGTATTTTTGCTTTGTATACATGCTTCTTTGGTCTTCCCACTGTAGAGACTTTCTTTTCACAGCCACTGTTTATTGCCTTTTCTAAACAGATACTACCATGTATTTTGTACAGTTAAGATGGAAAAAAACCCAAAATACTAAAAACACTTTCAGTCTAAATGTATTTCTGAATGCATATGTTGTACTCAAAGGGACTTGCAATAATTTATATTAATTATCTATCAACTTTCAAATCTCTGAATTATGCTGACACTGCATAGATATTTACAGAATACTTACAGAATACAGCAAAGTAACAGTGATGTACTGGATGATGCTGTACAATGCCATGAATTTAAACACACAGAAGGAAGTTACTAAAGCAGCACGGCCTTCCCTGTCAAAACAGATGCAATCATGTAACTACAAAGCTTTCTGTGCAAGCAGTTAAGTTCTGCCTACCAAAATGTTTGCTGCAATTAAACACACCTAATTTGAGGGACATTAGGCTACAGACATGAGAGAGAAGCAGGAGTCAGAATGGTACACTTCCCTCAACATCAAAGTTGTGGGCATGTCTTCTGAACTCAGCCACCACCTAACTTCAGTCCTCTTTGGACTTCATGTGGTTTTTCAACAGAGGTTTTAAAATTAAAGTCTTTTTACACAAGCATCTATGAAGCATTAGTTTACTGCATGGATTGAATAAACACACATTCAGCCACAGAGCTGCTGACTTCAGAAATGCTTCTGATAATGCATTACTTCATTAGCTCCCCACAGACCCCTTGATTCTTCTTTGGCTGAACTTCAGCCAAAATCATTACCTAACTTCCAATTCTAGGGTCAAAAAATAGGGTCAAATGCTATTTAGAGAATTTGTCTTCCACTTTTTATGGTGCTGAGCAAATATCTGAAGATTTTTACTGCTTTCAATTACACACAGCCTTTATGGAAACTAGCAGTGACTAAGACAAAATTAAAGACTAATGTGTAGAAGCTTGGTCATGCTTTGAAAAATTAACTTTACACGGACAAAGGATTTTACAACAAAATAGTAAATCATGGTATGGCAGGGTTTTACTCAGAGTACCTTCAGTAAAGAAACAGAACCACTAAAATGTATGTATTGTTCTATAATTCACACTGGTTTCCTGCAGCATCAAATACATACTAAAATGGAACATGCAAAATAAGTTACACAGACACATTTAAGTCTACAGTCAGTGGCATTACCTGATCAGCTTTGGCACACAGGAAATACTGGGTGTCCTGGAAGTGAATGGTGATGCCACAGAAGCCTCAAGTTCAGACAGAGATATACCACCGTGTGCCCTCTTCAGTGCCTGCCAGGTAACATTGAAATAGAGATCATTTTAGAACTTTCCTACAGCTGTACAATTTAACTGAATGCTTCTGTATGGAAAATAAAAATATACTTACCCCACAGTCATTTGCTCCATCTCCACACATGCCCACATAGTAACTATAAAAAGCAAACAGGTATCACCATTCTGGACCATTCTCCAACCATGGCCCATTTAGCTTACTTCATTAATTAGTTCTATATTCCTTTGAGTTATTCAGGGTTTGCATAACAATGGGTGATCATTAATGCTGAAATAAATTACTGTTGCTGTTATACATATAAGGAAGTAGACAGAAAAGTAACATGACAATGACAGGTCAATCAAAGCAATGATAGTTAATTAGCTCTCTATCATCCCAATGTGGTCTAAAGAATCTTTCTCTAGGCAATGACACTTCTGTAGTATTTTTAAAGCTGAAAGGCCTGACACCAACAGTCACATATTGACCAATGTAAACAGAAGTCATCCTGATAATACTTCTGTAATAACACAGAAGACATTTGATGGGTTTGTTTCATAAGCCAAGCAACTGCATTTATAAAATATGTTAGTCAGTTTATGCACATATTCCTCATTTAAAACTTCATGAAAAGTCTGAAACTTTCCCAACTAGCCAGCAGATGGTACTACTCTCATTCTATTAGATTAGCTAATAGGCTGAGCTATCAACACAAGGAGTTCTCTCAGCCCAGCATTTTTCTTTAGACAAAGCAGCTAGCAGCATGCAGAATTCTTGTCTCCTATCCCACCAAACACATTCAACCCTCTCACTTTCTATACTTAAATACTTACTCTACATTTTGTAAAGCTTCCACCAGCTGAGTTTTCTGATCAGGTGCCATGCGAGCAAACACAGTGCCGTGTAGCACGAGCTGCAAGACAGGAGAGCTCTTAATGCTCACAGGGCAAAATCTCTTCACCTTTGAATGCGCCCATACGCAAGTAAAATGCTCACCTTGGGTACCAGGTCCTGAAAATGCTCCAAAATCACTGCAAATGACTTCCCATTCATTGCAAAATGGTATTTTGTCATCTGGAGATCCTCAAGGCTTTCATGGACCAATTTAACTGGAATATCCTATCAAAAGTAGTTTAATACTCTAGCTGTAAGGGATTTACACAGATACCTTGCCATTTCAAGCTAATACTCAGAGGAGTACTCCTAGAGATCCCACACAAGACTACATTTATAAAAAGGTCACTTGAAAATAAACCCTCATACAATAAAAACACATATTTCTAAGAAAATGTAGTTTAATGTTTCAACAACAAGCAGATAGAGAAGTTCTGACAGATCGAAATGCTGGGGAAAAATCCCTGTCAAGTGAAATGTCAAGTGTGGTATCCCAGTTGAAAAACTACCTCCCATAGCTGCTTTACTAGTCTTTGGTATTTCAAGATCTGAAAGTTAACACGTATATCAATTCTGAACAGACACGTAACTCCATATTTACTATTTAATGGAATAACATAAAAAGAACAGTAAAACTAACAGCTTACATTCTAATTTATATGCATAATATGGTCATATTACCTCTGAGTTTATGGCTGGTGATGAACTAGTGCATTTTGCGAGGGTATCTGCATAATGCCAGTTGATCCTGGCAGCCTGCCCATCCTTTGGAGGTAGTGCTTCAGCAATAATGACCTTATCCTGAGGTAGAATCATTCCACAGTCTCTGGCCACAGAGATAGCAGTTAACATGTTATCCCCTGTTAAACAATTGCATTTAAAAGGGTTTCAGTCAGAAAAGCATTAAGATCATACGTGTATATTCCCTGAAAGAGAAAAGCTAACAAAGCCTGTAAAGAACTATGAGGAGGACTGCCCCACATACCAGTGCCAGCCTCAGAGCAAACCAAGCCTACAGACAACATTCAAAGCCTACCACGGAAACCCCCTCCTCTAGAAATTTTGTCTGCTGCTTGGAGCTATACTGACCAAATCTTAGTGTATATGGAAAATCAGGCAGAAAACAGGTAGCCATTTAAAACACTGCTTTTTACAGTTATAGAACATGCAAACACAGAGCTGTATTGTTAGCCTAGCAAAACATTCCAAAATCACAACACCTGTGACTTAAAAAGCAAACATATATTGTATGAAAAACACTGAGCACAGACATCTAGAATGCTTACAAGGACCTAAGTCATTCTCCCAGAAAAAAAATCCAATACAAAGTGACTTTTCATAGTATAAATCAAAGTGGTAGGGACCCTCAGGGCAACCAGTCCAACCTCCTGCTCAAAGCAAGTTCAGTTACAAAATTAGACTAGGACTTCCACTTAGCCTGATTTGGAAGACTTCTAGGGTTTCCATCCTCCAATTCAGTATCAAGTAGCTTATACGTGGAGCTAGGGAGAAGAAACTACAAAGTGGAATTAAAGCCTCTGCTGGTTTCTCTGACTCACCAAAGCAACGTGCACCCAAAAAGAAAAAAAACTGGTGTCTGAATATTTTCACAAATTTCAAAACTTCCTTGTTGCTATAAACACAGTGTAAACCCACTGACACTAAAATTTGACTTCATACACATAATTAAAACAAGAAGGAGATGGATCTTTGAGTATCAATGTTTACATGCTAACCTGTAACCATGACAGTGCGAATGTTGGCTTTATGCAAATCTTCAAGTACAGCAGGGGTTTCTTGCTTTAACTTGTTTTGCATTATAATTAACCCCATAAAATCCATGTTGCTTTCAATAGCATCTCTATGATGAAAAAGAGACAAGGAAGAGAAGATTTTAAGATTTAAAATCATTAGATGTAGCTTTAAAAGCCTAATTTTCTACTTATCAAAGTAAAGAGGAATGTGTATTTTAACCATGAAGTAATTTGCTTTATAAAAAGTGATGTGAAAGATATCATCACAATAATTTATATTTATTTCCCCTTTTTTAACTGAAAACCAGTGTGAGAAAATGCTGTTTCCTCTCAAGCACAGTTTTCAGTTTCTCCCATGAGAATGCTTTCTAAAAGAAATTACAGTCTCAAATAGGTTATAGTTAGAAAAGCTGCTCTGGAACTATCTGCATTCACAGGCCAAGTATTAAGATATGTTTAGAGTGCACATCTCTGTTTTCCAAATTAGCTGAACCTTAACATAAAAGGTACCACATTGTTACAAAGGCATGTAAGATTAACAGGCTCCTAGCTAATTAGGCAGAGAAACAAATTCCCTTTGGTTTACATTAAAAAATTAGTGTATTTACAGGTCTTGGGTATTCCACTGCTATTGTAGACTTTCACACCTGAAACTGGAAAACTCATTTCTCTGCTTTGCCAAATGTTCACCTTGCACACAGGGCTGATACAAAAGAACACAGCCAAATCTGGCATTTTCATAGCTGTGCTACACATTCAAGCACTGTGGGAAAGATGACATTATCCACAAAACTAGGCTCAGCTGAAAAATAATTCACAGGAGGTACTGCTCTTTGAAGGAAGAAACCTTTCTACCTTTCAAACCTCTGCAATGAGAAAATGGACATGCTGCCTTTAGGAGACAAAGAAACTGCATCAAAAATGCATAGGAGGATTTCCACTACTTGCTATTATCCTTAATAAAAACAGATTATATAAGTATGTGCAAGTAAAGAATTCAGATGAGGTTTTCTGCCACAACAATGTAAATTAGATATCATGAAAATAATATTCCAGTTAATTTACAGCTTAAAGCACAACCTCTGAATTCACTTAATTGCAGAAAAAAACTTCCTTATCTTGTGTGTACAGGACACAACTAAAGGATGTACAGAACTATATATGCCAAGACAGAAAAAAAGCTAAAGAAAAGTAGTAATCGATTTAAACAAAAATACACATTACATATTAATTCAAAGCATGCAGCTTTTAAAGTCTGTTACTTATTAAAAAAGTGAAGTCACTCTTACCTGCTAATAGTCTGGACTTTGTGCCATGTAAGCTTAGACTCCAGTTTTCTGTGAGCAAGAGCAATAACTCGGAAGCCCTGCTTAGTGTATTCTTCCAGGACACGCTCAAAGTCAACAGGAACTTTAAAAATATCAAGTTTTCAGTTATTAAAATATTCATATCTCAGCTCAGCTATAGAAGAAATAAATACAATTTGTTCCTTTACCTGTTTCCTGCTTACACAAGCTGGCAATCACTTCTGGGGCACCTTTCATGTAAGCATCCATTCTCTTTTCCCCTAGAACCCTGGCTATTACACACATGCGCTGCAACACTGAGGAAAATGGAAACTGGCGCACGATTCCAATTTCATACCCAGTCTGTGTCATACAGGAAGGAAGGAACAGAAGGGTTACATCCACATGCACCTTAAGAAAAATAGGTATGTGCCAAATGAAAAAGTATACTTACCGACAGCTCAAACAATTCCTGAAAAAAAAAGACACAGCCACTCTAAATATCAATTTTAAGTATTTCTTCAGCTACAAACTATTTCAACACAAATCAGTAAATGAATCTGCACAGCATTCTTCATATCAAGACATACTGTATTTTCAATGGATTTCATAAAAGCTATCAATACACTGCATCTATTTATTATCCTTTACTTTAAGTGAGACACAGTAGAACTGTAGAGCTTGACTTCTTGATTAGAATTTCCAAGACCTTTCACAGTCCAAACTGTTCGTTTAGCCTTTGTAAATGACTAAAGTACTATGCTGTTTCAGAATGAGGCCATGATTTTTAAGTATATCCCTTCAAAAAATAATGTAGTAAGTTTCAAGAATGTTAAGATGTCAACTACTGCACAGAAATTACTGTTGTGCACATACACTGAGCTCTGAACAAAAGAAAGACAGTTCTATCTGCTACAAAATACAACTCATACAAATGTACTGACTTGTTATACCCTCCCACTACCCTACTCTGTGATAATCTGGATATACACTCACATGCTTAAAACTTCCCTTTGGGAAATATTTAAAAATACTTCAAAATATAGCTAGAAGAAACTTTTACATTTGCTAAGTACATTTCGGTTTTTCACTCAGCACTTAATATTATCTCTAAGGTACAAGAGTGGCAAGAATTCCACGCTACACAGTGACATTAAGAAATTATTGTTTTAACTGAAATTGCAAGGTGAGCATACCTAAGCATTTCATGAAAACATAAGAATTTGGTAACATACCAATATTAAAAGGCATAAGCTCAAAAAGCATTACTGTACTTCATAACCAATCTGTAAAGGCAATAATGCTGACACTCAGTTTGCTCATCTTGAAAGGGGCATATACTGAATCACTACCTTCAACAATGGTTTAAACATGTTTGCTGTATCTTTGACATCAAAATCCTCACAGTTATGATCCCATTTCAATTTTATCAGCCAGAACCCCAGCATACAGTAAAATGTGTTTCTTTAACTCATATCAATTGTTTTGAGTTTTTATACCATTTCTTGATCCGTTGCTTCATTGGATTCTGGGGCAAGTTGTTTTGAAGGTCGAACCACTGTTGGCATGATTCGATTATGAAGGGCTGTTTCCTCTTCAGTTGCTTCTTCTAAAATCTATATTTTAAAAAATCAACTAATTTATACATTCATTAACTTTGATTTGCTCACAATGCAATATTCAAGGAAAAAAAGGTACTTACCCATCCTATTGCTTCAAACATCTTCAAATCAAGCGGATCCCCAGAAAGCACCCCTTCAATTTTTGTAAGGGAATGACAAGTTGCCATGCAAGCAACAAACTCTGACTTCAGCAAGCTCTCACTGCAAGCCCTCTCTTCCGGCAAAAGGAAACTGAAACAATGAAGTAATAACATACTTAGCACTATAATTATTTATTATGAGCCACTTCAAAAGGTTTGTTTAGATTAACAGAAGAAAATTGACTGCACAAGTCCCTTCACTTGTATTTTCACACATCACAGAAAATAAATTAAGACTCTGGGCTGGAATCTTCAGAAGCTATCACAACTTCTTCTTCCTTCAAACACTCAGTGTTCATTCTTTCCCTGTCTAGCTTGATCTCTCATACAAAGCCCTCTTATCACTTAGTAGTGAACTTAATTAGCTAAGCTAATTTATTTTAGCAGCCCAAAAAGTCATCACTTAGGAAGACAGGATTAAAGAAGCATGCAACAGTATCTGCAACAGTTTTGCAGTATGACCATGGTGAGGTCTCAGACTCTAACAAATAAAATTCTACCTCACCTTCACTGTGGAGTTGTAACTTCCACTACACCTAAACCACAGTTTAAGTGGCATTGCTGCAGCAGATTACAGAAATGTAAACATATATGAGCTCACACTGAATTTCCTATTCTATTCTGCTGAAGCTGTTGCAGTACAATATGAGTACCATATTTGCTATCAGCCCTGAGTTCATCCTTACCAAGCATTTTCCACCCGCTGAATTCCCCAAAGATCCAAGCCATCCTCAGTAAGTGTGCCAGTCTGCAAAAGAGACCAAGGGCATGGCATGAAGAAAAAGCCTTTGGAAACAAATTATCTTCCAGCAAAGCAAAAATTAACAGCTATTTAAGCAAATTACACTTGAACAATATATTTTCTTTTGTTTTCACATGCAAATCAAGACTTTGTGACAGAAAATACAGGATCTCCCTTGCTTTTTTGCTAGTAATTAAATTCCAAAGCTGTTAAATTAACTTTCAAAAACATTCAAAGCAGTCATGCTCCTCTCTGGAGACAGGACAAATGAAAAAGACCCTTAAAATCCAAAGATGACAGCACTTCATCTCAATATGCAGGGACTGGGGACATTGGAAATGGTACTAGATGGTATTAAACCATTAGTACTATCTTACATAGTTAAAACAGTAACTGAAATGTACTTACAGTTGAAATAATACGGTTAGTATTATACTTAGTATTTGATATAAAATCTAAGGAGGAAAATAAATTTTATCTAGGAAACAGCCAAAAGCAAAGAATTCTGGCTAGCAGCATGACTGTCTTTTACTCACGTTTGGTTAACAAATAATAACAAAATACACTTGCTCAGCTTTTCATTGAAATGAATGAAAATGAGAAAGAGTCTGGCTTCACACTTGAGTTTTTCAGAAGCTTGTGTGCTAAATAAAGTTCTTAATAAGCCTCAACTCTCACATTTCTGAGGTTCAAGTAGTAAGTTGGGACTTGGGAGTCTTGAGATAAGAAAGCAGCTTAATTACAACAACTTTTTAGAGAAGATTAAAGTAGAGAATTAAAAGATGGTAAACACCGAATACCCAGAAGCTAACAGATCACGAATCATCTAACTTACATGAAAAAGAATGAGTTTTCCCTTTTTGTCTATACAAACTCCCTTTCTAAGACAATACCCAGCCAGGCAGCAATGTTTCAAAATTCACCTAACCTTATCAAAACACACAAGATTCAGTTGGCCACAAATATTTATCCTTTGTGGGCTGATGCAGAAGATGCCAATTTTTTTCAACCTTCTTTGTGCATAAACGATGCCAGCAGTCATAGCAGCAGGGAGTGCTGGAGGCACCGTGATAGTGATAATGTCAAGGGACTCGATGATGATGGTATGAGCTGGAACCTGCAAGAGAGGTCAGAGTTAATGAACAAGAACTCACTGCTTACAGATTCACTACCCCGCTGACGTGTTACCAAGAGCAAAACCCACACATTGTTTTCCCTAGTACAGTGTGTTCTGGATTGCCCAGAAATTTAGCACAATCTTCACCCACCATCAGCAACCACAATAATCCAGTCCCAAATTATCCACAACCCATAACTTCAAATTTGCACTTTTCTCCCTGGAAATATATTACTTTTAAACAATAGCTAAATAACGCAAAAATTTTTGAGAGCAAAAAAAGAAAAAACAAACAAAAAAACTTAACAGTTATCAGGTTATTCCTTGATAAGGATTTTTTTTTGCCTGCAGCATGTTTAAGATGGGCTGTGTCCTATTTCTTCCACTGTATATAATCAGATGTTAACCTTACATGTAACAAAGATAAAAATCTAGTAATTGGGTCAAGAGAAACCAAGGAAAACTCAAATTTCTCTGTAACATATTAAAATTCTGCTTCTGTGCTGAATTTTATTCTCAGTAACCTTGTCACATTTCACTGATACAAAACAGAGCAAAGAAAATTCACTTTAAAGCAAATAGTTTCTCATCATCTAAAGTGTGATGGAAGTCATGGTCACCCTTTTTCTAAAATAAGGCAGTTCTGGACCAGAAATTAAAACATACCTCATTTAAGATGCTATTGACAATTGTGTAAAGAAACCCAAAGCCTGCCACCACCACCAGAGACAGGAGAAACAAATAGGCATCTCTGTAGAGCTTAAAATCAGTTGGCTTTGGATACAGTATGGAACGAACAAGCTGTCCTTTAGCAGTACTAAAGCCTAGAAATAGAAAAGGAGTAAGTTATTAAAAATACAAACAAAAGCAAAGCTATTAAAATATATTAAAAACCTCAATAAAACCCTTAAGCTACTAATTTCACTACAACTGTTTCTCAATATCCATAGCAGATGTTTTGCAATGCTGTAATTAAGGTGCTTATATGTGCACATCATACTAAGGGCTTCTCTCCTATGGCAAGGACATGCAGCTGATGCAAACAAACCCCTCCTCTGCAGCAGCAGCAAATCCTCACATGGTTTGGCCTGGCAGAGCTTGTTGTACTGCATTTTGTCCCTCACAGTGCAGAGCTAGTGGGTATATTTATCGTCTAATTAACCCAATCCTTGCAAAAAGGAAATTAGGATATTCAGAGTCCAACATTAAATACGTAAATGGCAGGTCTACTTAAGGTCCCTTGAGAGCCAGAATGAAAGATTCAGAAAAAACTGCAGTGCAGGGAGTCATCTTCTGAGAAGGGCACCTCCTGATGGCATTTTGACAGCTAAACAACAAGGAGACTATCCTTCCAAAGGTCTTACAGTTGAACAACCAACAGATATCCCAAGGTCGTGCTTGAACTTTTGCCTCGACGTTTAAAGAGGCCAACATTAATGCCCGATTTTGTGTGCCCAAAACATTTCTCATCTGCTTGGACTTCCAAGTCTATTACTACAACTTCAATGTCAATGCCAGGTCTTCTGGCATTAGTGACAGCTTCTCAGTCTGCAAGCCACCCCAGCAAAGGCTGAGCCCTCCACCCTGACATTTGGCACAGAGGATTATACCAAAACAGAGCAACTATGGCATCACTCTTGAAGTGGATGAGCTCATCACAAGATGAAAAGCCACGAAGCCTCCAGGCTTTGAATTTGCGACTGCAGAATATGAACCATGGGCCCGTTCAGAGAAGTTCACCATGTCTGTATGTACTTGAGTATTTAGCAATGAATGCTTTGTAATTCAACACAGAATTACACAGAATTCAAAAAGTCAGAACGACTTTTTTTTCCCATGTTTTGCAGAAGGCTCTGTAGCCACACAGGATAGAGCACATCAGGGTAAACCAATAAATGAAAACCTCATGGGGTGGCTTTAGAACACACTGGATATACAGATAACTTTAGTGCACAATTCTGTTTTCTAAAGCAAAATAACCAGTTTTGAATTCTTTTCAATTACAAATAGGAGCCACAAGACATCCATCAGCTGAGTTTTAGGAGGAAAGAAATCAGTACAATTTATCTCTATTTCAGCTGTAAAATCAAACATGTTAAAGGCTTAACTTGAAGAGTACTGTGAGTATAGCCCCGCAGATCAGTCTTATATCCTGATTTATGACAAGATTAGGACTACATGCCTTTGCACACATATTGAGTTCTGTTCTCCTATATCTTTTGAAGACTAGATTTTTAAATTTAAAGTATTTTCAAATTTGTGGCATTTCCCTCCCTTTTATAAAGGGATTCTTATTTGTATCTCACTGTGTGAGAATTACTTTAGTTCTTACTATCAGACATTTTAGGAGCAAGAAGCTGCAAGTGCTGTGACATCTGTTCTGTGGAGAGGGAAATTCCCTATTGCCCAAAAATTGTTCCTGTGAACCAGATAGGAGAACAGAGAATTTTCCATCACTTTGCTTCTCTCTATACAAAGCCACAGCAGGAAAAACACATTTGTCCATACAAAAAACCTGAATAAAGCCCAGCTGAATTCATCCTGCTTACAACAGGAGCTAACTTGGACCTGCCATTGGCAAAGAACATTTTACAAACACAACTTCTGATGTCAGGGCACTAAGACTCAGAGTGTTGGGAGCAATGGCAATGTTCCTTGAAAGAGTTACAGACCACAGTATCATACTTCAAAACAAAAAGTACTATCCTTCCTGCAGAGCAGAAGCAACATGCCTTCAGCAGTTCATTTCTGTTGCTGTTTGGGCTCACCTTGCTCTACATGCACACCGGCTGAGCACATGAAATTAATTTAAGAAACAAAACAAGTTGAGATGGATATTATTAAAGGGCAGATGTGCTCAAGGGAAGGAAATATCTATTTGAAAAAAAAAAAGACTATTAAAAGCCTCAAGAAAGAGAATAAAACAAAAAATTAGACCTTTTACTGCTAAAGCAGACTAACAGAAGGTGAACAGAATATATCAGAGTAAGAAGCAGCTAATTAGGATGAAGTTACTTGTTGGAAAACTTGCTTTAAGCAGCAGACTCATCAATGCAGTCCAATTTCTTCTATCTAATTCTATTGTACCTTGGATTATAGCTTCCATTCATTTATTTTGTGACAATTTTCTTAAGATGATCTTTTTAAAGCAGAATCCCATAATTGTACTTGCTTGTGCAATTGGTTTTCATAGACTATTATTTAATGCCAGATCTCTAACATATGAATTGTCATTTCTGTAGATAGATCAAACTATTTTTTTCAGTAAATGTTACGTACTTTGAAATAACTGCAGGTAAAGAAAAACATTTGGCATTGTGAATGACTCTGCTAAAATCAGCTGTTCCTCACTACCCACCCAATCAGCTGTTCCCTACTATCCACCCAAACCTCTTCCAAGGGGCACATGCAGTTCAAGCAAGACACTACAAAAAAAAAACCTCTAAAGGACATGAAAACACATTCAAATAAGTTTTAAATTGATGCTGAAGACTGATTCACTTTCGTGCTTGCCAACTGTCAATCCAACCATCATCTAGTTTTATTATTGTTTTAAGACTTTAATCAAGCTATTTGGGGTATATTCCTTTACCCAAGCTTAGCAGTATCAGCCAGCTGACACATACCTACAAAAAAGAGTAGTACATTAACAAGGATAAACTTAGCAATCAATACCTGTTCTCACTACCAGAGCTTTGACCAACTCTCCAGTGTAGAACCGGGTCTGAATGACATTGGTTCCACAGAACAGCGTGTGCCGCTTGTGCACTTCGGGACTGTAGATCTCATCTCCCACTGCTTTTGGATATTCCGAAGGATTTGGCAGATTAATCTTTGTGACAGGAACACTTTCACCTTAAAGGAAAGAAAGTCTCTAAGCAAGATCACAGAAGAACAGACCTTTTTTCATTCACAACTACAAGTAGTATAATATAATCTCACTTCACCAGCACAGGCAAACTTATTGAGGTCATCTTCCTTTCAGCATGTTATTAGGTGGTCTCTCACCTATTAGTCTCAGATCAACAGATTCCTTACCCAAATGCTATTTAACTCTATTCCTTATAGAGCTTCAAATCAGAGTTTGTGATGTCAAACACAAGTTCATTAAAAAAAAAAAACAGGACAAGCTTCCTTCTCTTGCTGAAAAGCATCACCCCCATCTTTACTCAGAAAAACTAGAAGCTGAAGAAAATTATTCTCAGCTCCTTTGGTGACCGAGTGCACTCAAGCTAGGGCTACAATCAATTTTTATCAGTTGCTAGCAGCAGCAAAATCAAGTATATTCAGAAAAACTGAACATGACGGAACAAAGAATCTCTGAACTAAAATTTTCTAAAGGTTGTCAATTTGGACAGATTATCCTAGTCACTGAAGCTGTCCTTTAAATACATCAGATCTCTGATTTCAGCATATGCAGGTACAACTTGAGATAATAATTTGTGGTTTTAAATACAGCAGAACATTCTACTCACTACCTTCCTTTTTGGAAGAAGCTAAAAAGTTTGAGCAAAAATTTTCTGAAGAAACAGGCTCCAGAACTCCATCTGCACTGAGAACACCAAGTTAAGAGGCAGGAAGACAAACTATCAAGAAGAAATCTTTTTAACAAGAAACAAGCATTCATTTTTGGAGTTTCTAAGCAGTATTAGGCAGCTGTTGCAGATAAGCAGGACACAAGTACCTAAGTACTTCAGAACATGTCTAATTGTAAGAACATACATATTTCAAACAAAATAAACATATCCACTTCTGCTAAAACGTACTGCAAGTGAGCATGCACATGGGTATAAACTAATAGTTTTAGCCATGCTGCACTGTGTATCAAATTTACTTTACCTGTTAGCATACTTTCATTTACAATGCAAGTACCACTGAGCAGTACTGCATCACATGGCATAATTGTCCCATTGGATGGAATCAACATGGTATCTCCAGGCACGAGGTCGGTGGAAAGGATTTCTTCTATTTCTGAATATTAGAACACAAACAAGTTTATTTGAAAATAGCCACCATCTACAAAACCTGAAAAAGAGCCTCGCATTCAAGATCCAGGTGAAGTATGACTATTAATAAAATGAAGTATAACTTCATTAAATTAATGACATTAAGAGATTTTAAAAATATCCAGAAGAAGTCATTGATAAACCCCAAATCCGCCACAGATTAAACTCCAGAGCACATGGATAGAATATATCACAACAAATGAAAAAAAAAACAAGCTTATACAAAAGATATTACAAATTATTAGCTACAGTGTAACTTCAGTATAAAGACAAGAGCAAAACACAAATATATGTCTTAAAAACAATATTATGCATCCCAACCTTTTGGATACCACACCTTTAACTGCTGTGGTATCCAAATGAGGGGAAGTTCAGAAATCATCTTGCAGCCCTTGTTGGGTAATAAATTGTAATGGAGACCCAACACAGGCACATATTTAAGTCAGGAAAGAAATCAGAATGACAATTACATAAGTGAAATGGTAGAGAATGAGAAACAGCAATAGGACAAGCATCCAATCTAGAACAAAACTGATACTCACTGAAAGTACCAGCTAGAAGGTTAACCCTGAACATATTACACTATCTAAATTCCACTTTGAATTTCTTTTCTCATACAATTTTGTTAAGGAATACAAGTGTTTCAAACTGATTAAAAAAAGAACAGATGCAGACCCAATTTACACTCACACTTCATGACCAATTTAAATTCAATTTTCCAGGCCACCTGTAAAATTTACCTTGGTTTCCTCTGCAGACAGAAACCCTTACAATGCTGTGAGCTGCTACCATGTCATGTAACATAACATATTGCTGCAAAGGGGAGAAAAGTTGATTATTCAAAAGCACAGCTTGTCTTCTTCTAAATGTACATTCTACAGTAGAAATCATGAGAATCTCTACTAACATTCTTTAAAAACAAAATGCTACTCAAAACCTTCTCTTGAACATAGTTTAGAAAACTTAAGGGCAAATAAAGTTTGAGTGTATCAACCTGTACAGCTCTTCCTGTTTTAACAGCTTCTTGGAAGCAAACATATACACTGTCATGCAAAATCTTATAAAATAATTTGGTCGTTAACATACAAAAGTAAAAGCTGCAGTAGTTGTATGAACTTGAATTAAGGTAGAAGTTGTCTGGGGTTTTTTTTTTGTCTCTGGTCTGAATTCAGAGATTGCAATTTAAGGATAATTACTACTTTGATTTCAATCAGCTAAGTCTACAGAGCAAACTGAATCACCAGTTTAACAATCCATATGCTTCACTGGTGCTCAGCTCTGTAGGGCTTTTTCAAACAAGGAAACAATACATGATGGAATCACTACTGTCAATAAAATTTGGTACATAAACTTGTGTCTGGGTTTCATTTAAGCAAGCTAGTGTTTCTGTTATCTGAGGCCAACCTATTGATTCATCAGTGTGGAAAGTCTGCAAAGGTCTCAAAGAAAACTTTAAATCCAAATTCTTTCAGCTCAAAGAGGGAAAATGCATAACAATATATATAACTCTGAAATATGTATAACTCCGAAAAATTCTTAAAGATTTGTAGACAATTTCACAACAAAATAAGGCAATCAGTAAAAAGCCAAAAAGATGCATCCAATTTCTTTGAACTTACCTTTCTAATGGTGTAGAGTGAGCTAACAATGGATATTACAGACATAATCACAATTGCTAATGCATAGTAGTGATACTCATCAGTGATCCACAATATCACACTGAACAACTGGAAAATGTAAAAAGGGTTGAGAACCTAGAAGAGTGACAGAACATTCAAGTTACACCAGAAGGTCACATGGGTTCTCCATCAGAACAAAGCTGAAATTATCCTCCTCCAGGGAGAAGACAATTTCAGTTCTTTACACATAATTTTTGTTTGATTTGCCCCTCAAAAGCACAGTTCTCACTCAAATAATACTCAAATACAGACTTTGAAGACTGCTTGCATTCTCCCCTACACCTCAAAACAAGGTAATAGGAATATCTGATGCACCTTAAGTTATAATTCTTAAACCAATTTGGATGTTATTTTCTATTTATTCTCAATAAATGCCCTGATACCTCAAGTTCCTACTCCTTTAGATCAGGTTGGAGAGTTTCTTTGCTCAGAAGTTCTACTGTGCATTATTACAGCACAAGATAACAAACCAGTTATTCAAATCCACCTGATACAAGGCAAATGGAACAAATCCAACAACACTACATTTGATTTGCTGCGTATCTTGTAATATATAATCCCCGGCCTCCTCATGGAGAACATAAGTCATTTTATGTTTGAAATTAAATACAAAAAATACATAAGATGCTGACCCTTTCAAAGAATTCTGACATGTTTTCTGACATCCTTACTAAGGCACCAGGCTGTGAACTCTGAAGAGCTTATAGTTGAGGCCTCTTTGATTTTAGCTCTAAGGAGACCTGGAGAGCTCAAAAAAATTGTCCATATGATTTTGTTTTACAATGTGGGGCTCTAGGGGAAGGTTTCCAACAGTCAATAGTCATTGCACTTTAAACAACTTTCAATGATATACCTTTTTTCTGTAATTTGTTAAAGATAAGATTTTACCTCCTTAACCAGAAGCTTAAAAATGGAAGGCACTTTCACAGCAATTTCATTTACTCCATAGAATGCTTTTCTGCATTAAAAAAGAAAAATACAAAAAAAAGTTAAGATTTTTAAGAGTCTTATTGATGTCAAAGTAATTCCACTAATCTGATAAAGTGTAACATGTCCCTAAATCTGTGACTCTCTTCTTATTTATCATAGTTTCAGAAAATGCTTTTCAGAAAATGTTTACCTAGTGAGATGTTGCAGTACAAAGATAATTATTTTATATTTCAATTTAAACTGTACCTTATTTTTTAAATTCTTTCATAACAAGATTTCTCTGTAAACTGTGTATGGGTCCCATATTATTAAATATGTCATTCTGAAAGCCAGTATGTGATTGTCATTAGCTTGAGCTTAAACCAGTGTTAAATCTTACCCTGCAGTAAGACTATGTTTTCAAGGTCCTATATCTTAGTTTTATTCTCAGCACAAAGAAAGGCAAATCATGAAAGAGGGAGCAAGAAACCAAGCTCTGATGGGATCAGAGGTGGTTAAATGACTGAGGCATGAAAAAGCCCTTAAAATGATCTGAGGGGAAAGGCTTTTATTTTAGAAAAAGACACAAATTGCCAGAAGATGAATTGATAAGCAAGCAGATGCTCCCATATTTTAACCTGTATGAAGGTCTCATTTTCAAAAAAAAATCAGACACTGATCACTCAATTGTCTTCTGGGCTTTTTAACACTCTGAGCACAGGTAATGAAACATCAACAATTCTTCCCTCAAATACTACTGCAACATTACCTGTAATCATGCATTCCCTTTGTCAGTCCTGCGCTGTGTTCGTTATGAATTGCAGAGCAGAAGGTAGATTCATCTAGACCTCTAAATAAAGGAAAAGTCAATGAGTTAATTTTAAATATCAGATTTCTTAAATAAGTCTTCAGTGACTCAAAAGAGTTCGGTCTTTTCCAAGACATATACACTGTTTTATAAAACAACAAAATCTATGGACTAATGTGTTCTTAGCTGGTTTTGTCACAACTGCAGATACCAGTGATACATCAAAAGCAGTCTTCTTGTTGATACATCTTACCCTGTAGGATAGTCATACCTATTCCAATCAAAATGGAGACACTTAAAAACAAAGTAGAATACTAGGATAACTACTATTCAAAGGCTTCTAAAAAGTGAGCAAGTTTTATAAAACATTATATGAAATCAGTGTGGATTAACATTTCTTCACATTACCTTTGTTTGACTCTAAGTAGTAATTAAGTTTTTTAGAAATAATTATTAATCAATTTATTAAATAAATCTGTACCACAGCTACTTCACAGCATCTTACAATCACAGTGTTATCCGTGACTAGGAAAAATGCACCCTACATTTTCAGTTCTTTCTTATCACCAGAAGATTCATTTTCACAGGACTTCTCCACACGCTGTGGAAGTTAATGCTGTGCTTTAGGAAATCTACAGATATGCAGAAAGACCTAAAACATTGTTATGTTTACAGCTATGGGACTGTGTCAACAATCAAACTCAGTAAATCAGATGTATGCTGCCCAATATCCAGGCATTTTCTCGTGGACATACTGTGGATGCACAGGAAAATATCATCACCTTCCAAAAGGCTTTCACAGACATCAGGACAAAACCAGCATTATTCCACACTATTTTTATACTGGATATCTATTAAGTTATCTGTCAAAAAGGATTCAGAGTTGTCCCAGCAGAAAAAAAGAAAAAACCCAACTCTTTATTGTGCATATTTCGTAACAATTACTTCCATTCTCTAGAACACAGAGAAAGCTTTAAATATCCTCACTGCTGCAATGCCTAGGATCACATTTCCACCAACTGCTTGTACAAGAACAGAAGATGAAAATTATATGTTAACTTGGCCCTAGATTTAGCAGGTTTCTCTAAAACTTTTCAAGGATTTGAAAAAATATATTTAAATTTAAAAATACACAAAACTTTGTTAATAGCTCTGACTTTCCTCCCACTCTAGTATGAACAACTTTTCTTTTCCTATAGGAAAAGAAATGTAACAGTGGATTTAAGGAGGGTCCCTAAATTTAAGTGCTCTATATGCAAATATGCATATCCTATGTATGCAATGTCCATGCAAAGACAGAGCTTTTAGCACGATGTTCTCTGCTTTTTACACTACTGCTACAGACTCAATTCCCAGGGCATTAAAATCCCTGTGTGCAGAGTTTATTATATAAAGCACTCATCAACCCACTCAGATATTCAGCTGACAGTAGCTAAAACAAAACAGACATCCAAGGTCAGAGTTGCATCCTCTTTGGCTATGTGACCCAGTCTGACTTAGTCCAAGAACAATTACACTTGCATTTCCTGTGTTTAAAACAGTGATCTTAATATTATGGTAATATAAAAAGAACAATGATATGAAACTCAAACTCTCATAAATGAAATAGTCATCCAAGAAACCTTAATTAGCCCCCCTTTTGTGTTGTGCTAAGCCTTTCATGATGTGATCAAACTGTTCTGTCTCCGAGTACTTGCGTAAGCAGCAGCCCAAAGTGAATACTCCTCATGATGCAGTGTTGTGCTTAGATCACAACTACAAACATGCTGCCTGCTTTAAGGCTTTTACTATAAAAACCTCTGTCTCACAGACTGTCTCTTTATAAATATTAATTTGATTCTCTGCCATGTTATTAGGTAATATCAATTTTTGGTTTATACATATAAACTGAAGAGCAGATTAAGAAGACATATCTTAGAGAAGGACAAATTTTCCAATACTTCTTTTCAGAATATTTATCATTCACAAGCTCAGATATTATTTTGCACACGGTATCTAGTACTTCACTACACGACCATACACTTTAGAGGAAAGTTTAAATAAACTGGCATTTTTATCTGACCTTGTGGAAAAGGGATTTAGTGCTCTAACAGTATCGAGTATGTCTTAGATCCACTTCTTCCTCCTCTTTATTATTCAATAGCTAAATAATCATGTCCAGTTCAGCTACTGTACCTGACTAAACAAGTGGCCAGGCTCAGTCATGGCTAATACATCAAATAAATGAAAGTTTGGCTTATCAGCAAGAATGTGATTGAATAAATGCTCGCATAACTTCACAGGCATATCTGAGATTTTTCCAGGGCTTATAAATTGGCTGAGTTATCACAAGAACATCAAAAGGCACAGTCAGATTGCCACAAATGCCAAGTTTCAAGTCACTGCTTTAATGCTAAGGAACAACATTTTTTTCTAAACACATGGAGTCATATGATTTTTTTCCAATACCTGCTTTTAACATACAAGTACATTTCTTAATCTCATCTGTGGGAACTCTTCCCTTTGAACAGTTTAAATTAGGAGCACTATAGGCATGAAAACAGGGGCCTGCAATGCAAAATGATGAGTGTCACTACCTGCACAACTGTATTTCATGGGAGGCTTAACACAAAAAATGCACACAAAGCTTTTAATTACTTACTCCTGGGAATTGAGACATTTCCACCCTCCCAGATGAGGACTGCTCAGTTTTGTAATTGCTTGTATTACAGTCATTTCTTAAAGTTGTTTTCACTGCTGATAACTTTCCATATTATTTGCACACACAAACCCATCTCCACATGATATAGTTCAATGCAGTGAACATTGATTTAAGTTTAAAATAGATTTTGTGATCTGAATTTATTGTTTTAATGGGCAGTTGCCAAAAATGGAGAAGTCAGTGCTCATTTAACTTGTGGCACTACGAGAAGGCCTTATCACAGAAAGAAAAACTTTCTTCTTCAACCCTAACATCATCCAACAGTGTTGCTGGATAAAAGAAAATACAGTGCATCACAAGCTAGCACTGCCCACTATAAGACATTTTTTTATCAGTGCAATAGACCTGTTTTTGTTACTAAACAGCAACAAAAGATGGATCACATCCAGCTCAACTGCACTAAAACGTAGAAACAGACCTACACAAAGCTGAGCAAAACGGGTATTTGGTGAATTCCCCTTCTTCCTAGACACTCCTTTTGGGTCTAGCTCAGCAACACAAAAAACTGTAAGTTATTCCATCATAAGCAAAGTTCTTGAGTGTTTATAGAAGTACTACTGTCTATGAACAGGTGCTCTGATTCTCAAGTAACACTCCAAGAACATGCAAAAAAGCCTGCAGAAGCATGCAGCCTATCACCCTACACAAATCACACTTGATAAAGGCAGATTAAACAAACACCTGCCTTCCAAATTCGCACGGAGTTAAAATCTCCCTGCCCTCACTATGGTTCAAACAAAGACTCCATGAGCTAAAACAGCTGTCTGAAAATAACACCGATTTTCAGCATGTTCTTAGGCATGCTATTTTATTTTTTTAAATGCAGTTTGAGGCACAACATGTAAGAAAAAAGTATTCTTACCGTACAACATCAAAACTTTGAACTGAATCATTCCAAAAATACTTCACACTGTGATGCGTGAAGTAACGAATCTGTAAGGGCAACAAAACGTAGATGTCAAAATGGTACCACTTAACACTTCTCTTCTGACTGACTTTATTCTGAGAGGTGACAGAAACTGAATTTAGAAAAGCTTCAGTGAGAAATGAATATTTTTCTTTCAACATTAATCTTTCAAGCTTTCCACAATTTCCAGTAACAGGTTATTCAGGACATTTCTGTTTCATTCAAGAATGACTTAGCCCTTCAAACTAAAGTAGCAGCTCACATGTGTGTTTATTCTCAATAGTACTTGAGGATTAGCCAGCATAGTACTGCAAGTTTACTTACAGGCAAATGTTTTCTCAAATCGTTTTTATTCTCTTCTGCAGCAGATTCAGAGAAATGAATAGCATGGCCATTTGAAATCTTGTGCACAATAGGATTAGGATTCTGTAAAAGATTGGCTCCCAAGGAAGGCATAATGCGAACCTTTGCACAAAACCATATCTTGAATTCATCCTTAGAAAGGGGGAAAAATGAGTTAGCTGAAAGAGCATTTAAACAGCATTTTACTACAACAGCTGCAGCAAAATCACAGATCATAGATTAGCAGAGCCCATACAGAATTACAGAACATACTCCACGTTAACATCAGCTACCTTAAGAATAATTTTCTTTACAGAATTCTAAAAGCATATTTTTGCACTTGGGTCAGCAGTTACACCTTACTTCAGCAAATGTATCTTTGCTGAACAAGGGAGGGGAAACCATGTCTCAGCTTATAGGAACAAGGTATTTGTTCTGTGGCTTTTGATGACATCAGCATTCATGTATTTGATTCTTAAAACTGAAATACAGACTACTCGCTATGCCCACTTCAAACAACTGTCAGTCTTCCCACAGAGGCACAAAGCCACACACAGGACTACCATTCTGCACTGCTGTAAAACACAATCAAGTCTACACAGCGAGGCAAGGATTGGTGTACTCCAGCAAGCAGAAGGATCTGCCAACAGGGAGAAGCACATCCCCTGTACACTTACAGTTGTCCTCAGCAGAACCACCTCACAGTCCTTCAGTGCAGTCCTTTTGCACGTTGCTTTCACACGCCACTGGGGCATCCAGTAGAGGAGGAGGAGAAGAAAGCCACCAGAACAGATCACTCCTAGAGTAACTAGCACCAACTTCCAGCGACACAGATCATAGCCATAGATCTCCTGCATGGCAGTAAAACAAGTAATGATGACACTCTTAATTATTGTGGCTCGGGATACCGACATTAATTTTTCACAATGTGCAGTATTTAAAGCAAATCAAATTTCAAAGCCATTTCCTCTTTTTTCTTTTCTGGGGGAAGGAAACATTTGGAATACTTAATACATGGTGGCATGGAAGCAAAAAGGAACACTGTTTTGCTTAGTCAGAAATATAAACATCAGTAAAAGCCAGACAGAGGCAGGATCATCCACACTGTGTAAAACATTTCATTGCAAGACTGTCTCCTCTCTGCACTGCTTCCTAAGGATTGAGGTTGCAACACAACCTGCCTTAACTCTCAGTGAACAACATTTTTGACCATGACAGAGCACAAGTCAGCTAAACACTTAAGAGCAAAAGCATGTGGTTTTATCAAATGCTGATTTTATGATATAGCATTTGATTAGCTAGCATTCACAGTTTTGAATTACTACTGTAGGCTGAATTTTAAACATTCTAAAAAAGCCCCTAAGTATATCAAACATCACTTTCTAGTAGAGAATTTTGCTTATTTTGCCTGCCATTTAACAATAAATGCTACTTTACAAACTCCAAGCCACACTCAAAGGTTCTGTAACTTGCACCAGTTAGAAAAATCCTTCTCACATGGAAAAAAAATCCCAAGAATTCAGTGTGCAAGCACTAAGTTAACTTAATGACAGCCAGGAACAGAAAATAATTCAGTGATTTACTGGACACTGTGTTACATTCCGAGTTTCACATTACATCATTAGATTATATTTCCTGCTGTAAAAGGGTAATGAAGTTTCCCATTGAGTCCAACCCATTGTTCATACTGACATGAACTTCTTGGATTTTTTTTTTTACTTTTCATTAAACAGTGTTAGAAATTGTTTAAACTCCTTTCCTAAGAAAAGGCTTTTCAAAAGATTGGTTTGCCACCATGTCTGATGACAAAAACCAGAAATAAAGCCTATTCTCTCTTACCCCCAAAACACTCTTCAGCAATAAAAATAGGAGAGTGAAAGATGGCGAGAGAAATAAATGCTTATTTTTAGGAGAAAATAAAGTTATTTCCTTAAAAAAATATTAATTTTAGTGATCAGGCCATAAGCACCTCCTGTTCTACAATGCATTTGCTTACTTTCTGTATTGGAGCTGTCTAGTGAAGCACTACTTTTCCTAGCAGTGTGGACAAGGACAAAACAAGAACTTCAGTTCACAGAAACCTATCATTTTTGCAAACAAAAATCCCTATATATACCAAATGGACTAGAAAAATCCCTATGAACCCCAAGTGGGCTAGAAATTGAAAGATTAGCTGCTAGTACCTTCCTGTCAAAGCTTACTGCTTTGAATCGCATTATGAAGCATTAACCTGTTTTAAAATACAACAAAAAATCTCCAGGATTTGGAGGGAAGAAACTCCAACTGACCAAAGAACAATGAAATAATGGTAATAATAAAAAAAACCAAAACACAACTCACTTTGTTTCCATTTTCATGTGTAAAAATAGAAATGTTAAGCACCAAAATGCGTTATCTATTGGACTATTGGCCTTAACAAAAACCTTCACTATGCCAAGACAAATTTCTCAATACCAAAAAATATTGCCAAGGATAATCTTATAAAATTGCTACATTGATTTAAACTGAGACAATCCACTTCTTGATGTAATATGCCCCCTTTAAGCAGAAAACCCTGCAAATATGTGTCTTTTATTGTATAAAAAAAGATTAACAGAATTCATTACCATCTCATCTTCCTCTGCTTTATTGACATATTTCTTTTCTTCTTTCTCCATGTTTAGTATGATATGGAACTTCTCAACTTGAGATATGGAAGACCTTCAACAAGACAAGAATTAAAAATGGAAGAAACATTACTGATTTTACACCTAAGTTTTGGGTTGTTCCAAGTTACTTTGGGTAAGTGCATATATATAACACAACACTGACAAAATATTAATATTTATCTTCAGTTTGCACTTTTACTAGTTTCTAGAAGTAGCTATCCAAGGAGGTCTATAAAGCTTTATGACTGGACATTAGATGAATACAAGTGAAATACTGCAGAAACATCAGGCTTTAAAAGAGGAGGAAGAAGCTTGTACCAATTTAACTTGGTTACATTCTACACGCACCAAGCAGGTTTTGGTATATTCTACAAGCTTCATGACGGAAATGTAAATTAATCCTGCTAAAACAAAAAAAAAGCTTAAAAGTAGGTTAATATTACACATTACTATCACTCTATATGTAATAGCTCCAATCAGATGCTTTTAGAATTCAGGCTATCTATCCTTCAAGAGGAAAGGCACAGTACCCCTAAGAGCTACACTGCTCATCTGAACAGAATAAATACTTTCTCAAAAACATTTTGTCCCCAGTTCATTATTTCTAAATCAAGACATGCTTTTTCGTCAGTCTTTCCCCTTCCTCCCAATTCCTCTACTATTCAATCTGCATCAAAATCTCTCACAGTTGCTGATCTTGAGAGGTGCTTTAAGGACAGATTATGATCACAATTTTCATGAATAAGAAAAGGCATGGAAAAAATATGGCACTGTCTGCGAGATTAATGTAGTGCACACAGATCTCTACTCCAAAATGGGAGACCTACAAACAAAGGCTAAATACAGTGAGGCTTATCAGAATTTTCCTCACCACATAAGCAGGAAAAATCTAAAGTACCATGTCAAAAAGGCAAATTTTTGAAATTAAAACTGCATCTAACCTTCATTTGGGCACCTCTGTACATGTTAATTGTATACAATTTATAATTAATGCACAGGAACAAACAACTACCACAATTAAAATCACTAAATAGCCAGTGCAAGACATAGATGAACTACAATTCTCTGCACTGACATGGTACAGCCTCCAATTTTACTTACTGCATATACATAAATCTCTCAGAAGACAGCACTTACTACCACAGCTTATAACCAGTCCCCAGGTATTAAGTCACAGCACAAGCAGCTACTCTAATTTCCCTTTTTCAGGCTGTTATTAGTATTAGGTAGCACAATAATTACAAGCACTACCAACTTCTCTGTCATTAACTCCCCAACATTTTCACAAACCAAATCACCAGACTACAAGTCAGATCCTCTCAAAGCCAGCCCCTGGATCCATGCACTTACATTCCCCAGCAATGCCAGCTTCTAATGATGTCTCCTCTCATCTCCTGCAGCTTATCTACAGCACCACATCCACACGTGTTTTCTGCCACCTACCATCTCCTTCCCACTTAACCCAATAAATGAAGCAGGAACCTAACAGGAAAGGTTTTTTTTGCTACCCAAAACTGGATCTCCTCAGAGATCTACTTCCACTGCTGAATAAGGTCCTAGTAGAAGAAACACACACTCAAAGGAGAGAACTGCATCACAGCACAAAGCTGAGTCTCGGGTGAGAAGAAGCTCAGTACTTCATAAATCAAGTACTTGATACAGTTGGCATTTTGTTCTGAATGAAAAGAAGCTAACTTGGCAACAACTGCCTCCTTTGATTGGAACATCAGCTCACACTTTCCCCACCTTGTTAAGGTGAAAATTTTCTATTGCTATACTATAATTTTACTGCAGATTTATTTGGTTATTAAGCCACACAAGTCATTACAGTTCTAAACCACACTTTCATTTAAACTGCCACTTTTCTTAACTAAGGAGCTTTCTATCCTGGGAAAGATATAGATAATACATAGAATCAGTTAAGAATCTGTCCTAAATCTACACAGGACTGCTAAGAAAGCTCCTGAGGACAATCTTTGAATTAATTACATCAAACAATTTTATGTACACCATACAAATCTAATTTTCAATCAAGAAGTTATGCAGCCAGAAAATGTTCTGCGTATTTACAGAATTATACACCTAATAGAGTTCACAGGTCCAGGAAAGAATTATTAGGTTAATCATCCTTGAGCTAGTCTGCTCTTAAACAAGCACACACTTCCCCACTATGATGTACAGTAACATCAAAAAGGGTCCTGCAGGCAACTGTCCAACCTTGATGGACATATCAAGTAGGAACTTGATACAGGAAAGCACCAGGCAGAAAAATAAATGCAAACAGCTTCCAGATCAATGGATCTCAACTGAGATTTCCATTTGGCCAATATGTCAGCACAGGGACCTTATGGGACACCGTGGCAGAATGAGAGAGAAGTGCAATTGCCTTCACTTAGGCAATGGGAATGAACATCAAGTTGTGGGTCTGAAGAAGTATGAAAGAAAATCTCAGCACTAGCAATAATTCCTGTGATTCAGTAAGATCTTTGAACAGCTGGGTAGAACCCGACAGGAATACATGAGGAGAATTAGGAGGCTATTTCTGACTCACATCATTAGCTCCATCTGCATTATTTTATACAGACTCATTTACTGAACAACCTTCAACTAACACACGTTCTCAACATGGCACATGCTGCTGGTAATTTTCCATATTAAACTCCAATTCAAATCTCTAAACTTAAAAAGCATTAAAGAAATATTTTCTTTGTTGATGGGTCATGAAAATTATTCCTATGCCACAACAAAGAACTGCACTCTCCCTTCTATCATATCTCTTTTGGCACACCATCGGCCCAAGCATGTCACCACGAGTTCAAATGGATAAGTCCTTGGTTTGTCTCCCAGTGCCCTGCTGAAAGCTGGGGTTGAAAACCACCACATGGACTCCCCAGGGCTGCCTCCTTGGGTGACTTCAGGGTGCTGGGTCAGACTGAAAAAACCTTAGCAATTCAGAAGAGACTTTAGCAATCTGCACTTGAGTTTTACTTCCTTCCTTCTATAATATGATGGGGAATTAAACATTTCACTACTTTAAACCTTTAATTAAAGATTTAAATATAAACCTTGGTCTTTTCAGACCAAGTGAGAGAGTATGTCACTTTACTAGGACTCAAAGTGAGGGGGAAATCCACTTGCAATAAGCAATATGAATGCAGTAATATCCAAATATAATGTGCCTTTGATGCAATCACAGGCTGCCACTCAGCTTCTCTCTGGTCCTGCAGTGAATAGCCAGAGAAATCCACTGCCTCTTTTAACAAATTGAAAATAACAACCTTTTAAAGAAAGAAAACTTAGAACCAATGGAAATGCTGAATGCTACTGTAACTCCACTCATAATTTTTACTTATTGAGTTGCTATTGTATAGCTAAGCATATTCTAGAGTCAGAGTAGAAGGAAATATCGAAAAGGTCTACAAAAGAAAAGGCTGTTTGCCACTTAGATTAAGAGAATCTCTTGCAACATTTTGTAACAATGTAGGCATAAATTTAACAAATGGTCTAGAGATCAGCTGAACAGTGAAAGGTACATACTTCTAAGAGTATGCAATTGAGTCACAAGCTTAAACAGTAAATCTGCAACTCTGCAAAATACAGTATATAAAAATTAAGTTGAACAGCATTTCCAATTTGTTACTGTCCTGAAGAGTGTGCAGCTGCGAGCAGGACAGCACCTGCAGCTTCAGACTTAAGTTAATGCTATTTTGGAGCTAAAATAAATCACAAGTTGGATCACTGAAGAAATTACAGCAGAGTACAGAGCTTAAAACTATATGCATACTTCACAATGAAGAAAATGCTGCACTTCTTGTCAATTACTACACCACTCCATATTTGTTCATCTATCCTGACTAAACAACCAGGATACCAAGCAATTGTACCAAAATACCTGTAAGTAACAAACATTTGTAGCAATAGTATAAGAGGTGCAAGAGAAGTCATGGCATATTTATCAAGGAAACTGTACTGAAAGCACCAGAGCAAGTCTCCATCAGTACACCTGAAGATCTCTGCAAGCCACACTTTCGAAGGACTTCTGCCTTACCTCAAGTCAGTTTTCTAACAGCTGGCATAATTAGTAAACTACTTCAGTGCAAATTTTACTCTTAGAGTTTGATTTTTGAGGTGGGAAGCAAAGACAGTCTTCCCTCTGTTACCCTCAACATTTGTCCCAATTCCACGATCCTTAAAAACTAAATAATACACACGTTGTTGCCATCTGTTTATTCTTTCAGTTTTTCAATATAAATAGAAGTATCAAGAGAAAAATTTTTAAGTCTGGGTAAATTACAGCTCCAAAAGAAAAAACTTCTGATATCTCCTGCAACCACTGGGTAATTTAAACTGATTTCTCAGATTATAATATAATTTTTAAAGCTGAAGTCTTTAATAAAATCTATGTATGGATAGATATAAAAAATTACCAAGTTCTTAATTTTGTTTATGCTCTTATCATCTGTCTGCTTAAAATACACGAGTAAACTTCCACATTTGTATCTTAAAGGCTCCCTACTTTATTCTTTTCACATTTCTGTAAGAAGTCCTGTGATAACGAATAGTTTCTCTTACCAAGGAGCAGTCCAGCAGCTGTCCTCTGCACTTGCTTTTGTTACCATGAGTTAGCGAGGCAGTTCTTAATAACGGAGACCCTATCTACAAGGGAAGTCCTGACAAATGAACTATTTTGTCTAAAATCTAAAAAAAGTCTCCAAGGGCTTTTCAAACTGTTATCAAAAGATTAACATATCAAAGAAAATTTGGCACTGCTTGGAATGCTTTTTTTTTTCCCTCTTCCCTCCAGTGTGGCCGAACAATTGCAAGACTGTGGCCGGGCTGGCGTGGAGGCTGCGCTTCCAGGCATCAGCAGCCCGGTCCAGCTCCTTCTATTCAAACAAGAAATGCCTCCCCAGGAGCCTGCAGACACTCGCAGGGCTATGCACAAGCCCTGATACTATCTGCCCAGCTAAAAGCATCTATGCTTCTGACCAAACCCTTCCTTGTATTTACAGCGCTTGTGAGTGAAGACAACATTCATTTGGAGGAGCTAAAGGCAGCAGGTCAGAAATGCACGCATTTCTCACTCTCAGCGTTTTGCAGTTTGTCACAGAGCACAGTGAGGCAATCACACACCAGATCAGACGACCTTTAGAGGCCGAGTGCTACAAAGCTAAGAAAGTGAACTTTGTCACTACCTGAACATCACAGAAACAAGGTACTTTTCTGTACAAGACAAGGCTCAACAGCTCTGCTTTGGTAAGAACACAAAAGGCAAACCAAAGATGTAGCAAGGCAGACAGAAAAAGCAAGAGACACATAAGAGGCTAAACTTCAAATTCACCTCTGTGCAAAGATTAATACAAGTAAATCTTCCTCAGCACGCTATGTTATTACTCTCAATAAATAAATCAAACCAAGTAAACTAATACAGGAAGAAAATTAAGAACAGAAAATCCCCTGACTGACCTGTCTAGAGAACAATTGAACACAATTCCTATTCCTGACATCTGAGCTATTGTCCTAGCAAGTGACTTGCCTGGCTCTCCTGGGTCCAAACAGGCTACTAAAGGGGTAAAACTCCTCTTTCAGAACTTATTCACAACAAGTACATCCTCCACTAAAAGCCACCTTACACTCCTATTATTAAAAATTATGTTTCTAAATAGGTTGATGTCATGAAAAGCTTTTAATATTTCTGAATAAAAAACACCTAGAAAGTCATCATCTTCAACTGTATCCCAACTAGCTGCCAAAACACAGGGGAAAAAAAAAAAAAAAAGATTTTTTTTTTTGGAACTTGAAAGCCAAACATTATTTAGTCACTCAGAAATTCAAAATTTCTCTACTTTAGAGCCATACTTTCAAGAATTTACCCCAAGAAGAAATCAACCCTACAAGGGAACAGACCTTACAAAGGCAACGTTTACCACTAGGGCTTATTCTTGTTACGCTTCCAGGAGATTCACACACACTGAGATCATTTACCAAACAATCAATTTTTTTCCAAATATTATAGTGAAAGTTTTTGGGATTCACACAATGGGCCTAAAATAGAGGTAAAAGAATTGCTACACATACACAAAACACCAGCTAATGCTCAATCTCTGCCATACTGGCAGTAATGAAATTAAAACTGAAGAAACACTCAAATTGGAAGAGCTGTAATGAGCCAGGAAGAGGAATGAATGTATCTTCTAAGAAAATATTCCATCTGAAAATACATCCGACTCCTTAGGAAAGATGAAAACTCAGCCTGGGCAACAGTTCATTAGGAGAAAGGGATGGCAGCTCATTTTCCTAGACACGAGGAAATAAACATTTGCCTTGACACAAGGCTAAGAAAATGTAAGGATCAGAAAAGAAAAAGATTATAAAATACTTAATAGCACATTCTTCTCAAAACATATTTCATAATATGCTGTGCATGCTAAAAATCAATCACCAAAAAAGCAAATTTGGACACAACATTTTCAGCTTGCATGGGATGGAATCAAAATTTCTGCCCACAGTGTCTTGGACATAAGTCCTGTATTTACTTTCCAGTCTTGCTCTTTAACCTAAGATATCCTACTTTAGCATCTATAAAAATAAAGCATTATTTCCTAAAATTTTTCCACTGCCAGCTTTTGAAACAGGATAGGTAGAATCTGCAGCCACTGAGAATGAAAGAAGGACCGTTTTAATACACTTACAATTAAAAATCTTGAAATATATTCTAATGGCTATAAGAAAGTCCTGCTAAAATGCACCTTTATGACACCTTGTCACCAAACAGTCTGTAATCAGGATTTATCATTAGTCTTTGTACTTCCTTTAAGGAAAGAGTTTGAGTTGCTCTTTCTGGATTCTCAGTCTCCAAGGAGCTTCTGTACACAGGTATGACTGCACTCTATGTTTTTGCTTCTCCGATTCTGCTTCACCGTTGCAGGTACCCAGGTCCAGAGCCATGGTGTGTGCTGGATGGATTTTGCTACACCCTGGACTTGGAAGGATCCATGTCTGAGCAGCAGCACAATGCCAGAGACATCTCACACCACCTGGCAAGCCTGACACCACATGAGAGAGCCCCTTTGCCTGTCCCCAAAACATAAAACCCAGGTCATGCAAAAACCACCCTGAAACTGAAACATGTCCCTTTACAGGTGATACATGACTTAGCCAAAGGCCTGGGGCTATTACACTTTTATAACTGTAAAAACCAAAAGGTTACGACTTTTACTTCAATATGCATTAACATGACCTTACACACATAATGCACTTGTAAAGCTTTCAGTATTATTTTAACATATCTGTCTTTTTACAAGCACGTGGTTTACAAACACAAGAGATACTCTACTTGAGAGGCAGCCTCATCCTAAGAAATGCATCTTACAAAAATGGGAGCTGATGCAGTTTACAGCTCTCCAGTAACTTGCAGCTGAACCCTTAAATACTAACTTATCTACATAATGTACAACAGATGCTCGGGTAAGACATACAAACTAAAATAACTATGGCAGATCAAAAATCCTTCAACTGCATTTTGAAAGGAGTTAAGGTTATAATTTGTACTACAAACAAAGCTTAACACTTTAGTCAACTAACCAAGCTCTAACAATAAGAATGACATAATAGTTTAATGAATACATGGAAATTTTACAAGTACACGAGCTAAATTTTAACAAAGCCCTCCACTCAATACCTATTTTATCACTTCCCATCTTAGGCTTTCTGTTATAATACAAGCTTTTGTTTCTGTGTTTAGGCTTAAGGAAAACCATTGTATCCAACAATCACCAAACCAAAACTGTATTTACATTTGTAGAGTGTATTCTTTGTAAAGTATACTTTTTGCAGGCTGTAAGAGCAATTGCAATGTTTATAGTAGAGTACAGGCTACATTAAGGAAAGATAATTCCACATCTAACAATAAACTCAGTATGTCAATTCATCATGATAACAAAGTACTATAGCCAATACTACACTCAAAACGTACTTTGTAACTGGTCTTCAGATCATTATTTTCAGACCACTTAGAAATTTGTTATTAATATAGCAGCAATGAAGAAGTCGAAGATATGTTGGAAGAGAATTTAGGAAAGCTGTCGGTCATCTCAAGGACAATCAGTCAAGCGTTTTACCACCTAACCTTCCCAGCATCTCGTTTATCTTACTTCAGGCAACAGCTATTCACATTAATGAAAATTTTAAACTGGAAACCAAGCACCAAAAATCACAATCACCCAAAGCTTGTTCCTACTCTCAGGCTCACAGAAACAGAGTCTTTACCCATCTCCTTTCAGATTTCTGGATCTCTTACCTTACTGCCATGAGGGAAAGAACACCTGCCCCACAGTCAGGGAATCCAACAAAGCATACATTTATTTTGGATGCTTATTAGTTCTTTTGTCTCTTGGAAGAGTATACCAGACATTTGGGTTAGAATTCACAGACCATGTTTTGTTTGTTCTTGGAAGAGAAAGTTAAACTCTTGGTAAGGCATGGCACCATTACACCCAGCATGAGTTCTCAACAGCTGAGCACTGAGGCTGTTTCCAAAGAAACACTTCTCACACGAGGTGTGAACTTTACTCAGCCCTTCTATGTGATTAAATAACCAAGACTATTCTGGTTAGGTAATGGGGATGGCAAAGATGCCCCATCCCAGCACCAAGAGATCCGCAGCCATTCCAGTGGAGAACTGGGAGTCTGAAGACCCAGACCCAGCAACAATGGGTCCTTTCAAGGAAGCATTTCCCCTTAGGGGCTGTGCCAAGAGCCCAACCTTTCCTGTGTGGCTGCAGCCTTATTGTGCAATGCAGAGTATCTGCTTCCTGGGATATATTTGCTTTTGTAGTATGGATGCTCAATAAAAGGAGGCAATGACTTTTTTTCCTCTTCCTCTAGAATTCTTGGAAATATTTTTGAGGTTAGCATAAGAATATTTGAATCAAATTTCTCTTTGTCTGCAAGATCATCAAGCACAACTAGACTAATCACAAGAGAAGAACTTTCCTCTAAAGTTTAGCCATTTAACTTTTGTTTCCTCAGAAGCACATATAGTGGCATGCTATAACTACAGCAGTCACACTCATTGTAAGCAAGCAATTGGTTTTCTCTTCTTCCTTTCCCATCCTAATTATGGCTTAGTACCTTTCACTGCTTTCAGCAAAGTCTTCTCAGACAAACCAGCAGTATTTCTTCAGTTTCCTGAAGTCAAAATGCAAAAAAATCCAAAGTTCAACTATGTAACTACTAAAAGTACACAACACAAGAGTATATTCCAGAATAACAGACTGTACTAATTGCAACTAATTTCTAAAAATGTATTCTGTAAGAAAATCTATACATTAAACCAGGGGGTTCTACTGTTTACTGAAAGCACAATTTTTTAAAATAGTCATAATAAATTGAGACAAAGTCTGAAGTATGTGGCACATTCACTTAACTTAGATCTGAAACACATCAAGGAAAAAGCTCTTGTGTGCAAACAACTTGTCAATTGATAAAAATACTATGCACTACAGAAACTGTTAAAACTCTATCATAACAACACTAAATATTAATGTTAAAAGACTGTATAAAAGAATTAAATTTAAGATGTCACATATGATAATTTATTTGTTTTGATCTCAAATTACAGTAACTAATAATTAACAGAAAAATCTGCAAACAAGTTCCATTCTAAGATTGAACTGCTGTACAGGACAATTTTTTATGCAGAGGAATTTATAGAGCCTGACATCTTAACTCCTGAAAACGATTAATTTACCCTCAGAAGTACCATATGAGGCAAGCTTAAAAAAATCAAGAGGGAAAAGATGCACTCTCTGTTTTCATGAAAAGAAGTTTGACAAGGACAAGACATACAGGATATACAGGACTGTAACATTTAACTCCATGCCTCTGTGCCTGTAATGTAAACCTTTGCCCACATCCATCTAGCTGCTATGTCCCAGTCATTCAGAACAGTCCTAGAAACCCAGAAGAGCTTCAGAGATTTAGTAAACAGTTGTATTTCAGAGAAGGACTTCTACAAACCATGACATTAAATTAACTCCCCACATCCTACTACAATACATTTCATCATTGCCTTAAATAGCTCTGTTTAAATGACACTATTCGGTGCTTCTGTGCCCCTTGGGAATGACTTCTACAGCATCAGCAGTGGGACACATGTCCTGTATATTTGAAAGAAACTGCAGAAATCTGACAACGGATATCCCTTCAACTGCTGCAATCTTCTCAGTCCTTATGACCAGCAACAAAGTTCGTGAATCTTGCTTCTCCCATAAGTAATAGCTTTTGCTTATCAGTCCATTCACAGTTAACTTTTATCCTGCATGCTCACCTTAACGGAGAAATTCTGCCTTAACATATTTTGTCTAGAGCAACATTTTTATCTCTGTTTGAAATACCTTTTTTAGAACTTTTCTTTCTTTCCTAGCTATTAAACTTTTTTATAACAGTATTAAGAGGTGTAACTCTATCTTCTCAGCTGCGAGGAGGAAAGTTTCCCTAAAAGCAAGACTGAAATGTTTCAAGTAAGTGAAGTGTATCAAGGAGTGCTTTTTCCGCAAGCATTGACCTCACTAACTGAAATATCACCACTGTCTAGCCAAATATTCAGAAGTAGCCTCTTTCCAGATAGCTCTAGTCTAGATGCTCGACCCAGCTTTCCCCCTTCAGCCTTGCTTTTTCATAAATGTTAGGTGAAAACAGAGGTCAGCTTCCTAAAGCACTACTGAGGATTGCCACAATTTCACTTATTAAATGCCCAAGTATCTTTAACTCTTTGTGTCAGTGCCACGGAAGAACAGAAAGTCAGGCTGAAGGCTAATAGAGCAACTAAACAATGGGCCAGAAAGGTCAGATCAAATGTGCATTTCCCCTGCAGTCAAGGAGACAGCACAGAGAGTCAAATAATGATGCTCCCCAGTGCACAATCTCCAGACCCAGGGACTTGTAGTTCAAGAGTTTCATGAGCCAAATACCCTATCATCTTATTTATTACTAAGTGGATTTTTCCTGGGGTTTTTAAGATTATTTTGTGGCATATTTTAAGCTTGCCAACATCCTGCAAAGAACTCCTGAATTCACAGAGGATTCATTTTGCCCTTATTTTGACCTTCACTCTATTAGCTTTATGAACATGCACTTTGGTTTCTCCTTGCCTACAGCATTCAGAAAAGCAAACTGCCAAACAACTACTTCATCTGACTATAAGCAAAATAACAAAAAATGTTTTGAAAAAGACTGAAGCTCTGAACATACCTCATTTCTATGGGACATTAAGAAAGGAACCAGCCACCAGTTACTATGATTTTACTATCTTTCAGCCTGATGTTATAGGTACCAAGCTCTTTTTCATAGCTGTATATACTACCACACTTCAAAACTGAAAAACACTAACCTAGCTAAAATCAAAATTAGTAACCAAAGAACAAGGATGTTCTCTGATAGAGGGACACACAGATATAAAACACAATCTTCAGGAATCCAGCAAAGATAAGATGGGAGAATAGAGCAAAACACAACACAGACGATTCACCATAAAATACTGCCCCACAAACGTAGCAAACTGTCTGGGTATAGCATAATGTCTGTACTACCAAAAATTAGTCTCCAAAGTAAGTGAGCTTTACAAAAGGTGAACTACTTCCATTAAGCTAGGCCAACAAAAAGTATTTTCTGAGAGCACACAGCAAAATATTCTCAACCCAAAACATTCTTCTGTTGACAGTACCTCATCAACCAGCACTACTGTCTTGACTATAAGGCTGCATGAGTTCTGCTACCACACCCATCAATGCTACATACAAGTGTTATCAGACTTCAGCTACACAGACAATTCTGGCATTTAAGATACTATTTCTTCATGGACATTTATGCCAGCAGAGGATGACAGGAAGCTGGAAACTGAGACTATACATTTGGTCCAAATGCAAGGTGCAGACTGCACTAATTCAAAATATTCTGCTCTGAAACCAGAGCCAAGGACTTCTGTGACCTGTTCCAGCAATGGACTTATGTGGAACAGCACCTCCAGCAGAGACAGCCACTGTTTAACACACCAGACAGTCACTACTGAAATGACCATGGGATAAGAACTGGGGTTACAAATGCTACCAGCATACCACTACCAGATTAAGGCATAAAAGTCCTCCATAATACATGTTCAGAATGCAATTATGCCAACAGTCTCCCTACTTAAAAAACCTGTATCACTCTGGGGAAGGGATTTTGTTGGGTAATGGAAAGGGTGGCAGAAGGAAGAGTGCTGTGAGGACAACTCCATCTGAACACTACTGAGTATGGACTGTCAAGCTGACAAGACCATAAGCTATTTTCCATTGTGCTCTCACCCTACAAAAAGACATGCAATGCAATTTGTGTGTTCTTATTTTTGCCTGTTCATTACTAAAGAACAGGCAAAATCTATATCTGCTGGAGAAGACAAGTTCATAAAAAAACACAAATTATATTGGTATCAAAAATTAAAATTTGTAGATGAACTAAGGAAAATTAAGATGTCAGGAGCACAAGTAGACTTTCAACCAACTTAGACTGCACAACAATGGTTTTCCAAGTGCTCCAGTTCACTCAGACACATTTTATCTGTCTCTGCTACAGACATATGCCCTTCATCACAGGTTGATCTCACTCAAGCAGTAGAAAGCCATCACAACAGCACAACTGTAACAGAGCAGAAGCTGTGTTTCATCCATACACTGTTGGCATTTAAAGTCTGGCTGTCTGAACTGGACTCAACACCATTACCCCCTACCACAACACAAGTCTTCAGTATTACCAGTATTAAGGCTCAGTAGGCTGCCTCTAGCAATAAAGCATGGCTACAATGCAGGAAAGTAATGTCAGGACTCTCTCTCAAAGCACTACTCAAGGTTTCGAGGTCCTCACTAAATGGATGAACTGAAGATAGGGTTAATCTAAAGAATGCACTCTGCAAGACTGCACATTTGACAGCCCTTTTATGTTTCTGTTTGAATTACCAGTTGGTCTGAAAAGAACTTTTTGCTGGCTTGTCAGATCTGGAGTACTGCTCTAGTGACAGAAGCACCACTTTCAGACAGCAGCACCCTCAGCCAAAGACCACTCAAGCCAGTGGAACAACCCTTTGAATTCACTGGACGTTGGATCAAGCCTTCACAACTTACTGACAACAGCAGATATGTTAAGAACCCTCCATGCCTGTATGACAAAAATAGATCCCCTGTTTGAGAAACAGAGGTAAGAAAAATTACCCCTCTGCTCAGAGAAAAAAATCTCTAGCCAACAGTAATAGGACTTTTCAGGAAACAAACCTGTACCCAAAAGTTAAACAGTTCAATAAATATTATTACAGGGTAAAGGTAAAGTCAGGCAGGTAATGCAATTCAAGTGTACAATCTCCCCACTGGAAGCCATACATTACCCCAGTCATTGACCTTTCAGCTACTGCTCTCTACTGCTGCATTAAATGGAGCCTCCAGAAAATAAGCTCTTGCTATTGTTGATGTGAAACACCATAGCAGATCTTAAGGGCAGGGTTCATGAGGGTAACTGTACTTTTCTTCTATGATTTGGAGATGTGATATGGCAGCAAAATGTATAGGATTAACTGAAGTGTTTTTACACATTGCAGTTACATTACAAATCAATTGCTGAAATGGAAGGATTAGCTGGACCCTTTGTTTTGCCATGCAGTCTACTGCAGACAATCAAAAGTGATGGTAACAGTGCATAAAAACAATTATATATAAAATAGCACGGCTATACTTGCAGTTGGATTTTCCACTTTGCAATAGGTCCATCCTCACTTAGGCTCCCTGTAGTGGGGAATATAACACACTATGGGAACTGCAAAGAGATCCTCAAAGCCAAAGGTGACCTTAGTAACTATGGTTGAGAAACATTATAAGATTATCACCTGAAGCTAAAGCAGTAATCTGAAAGCTAACAAGACTACTAAAATGAATGGAAATTCATCAGTGCTCTGCTAGGTTTAACTCAGACATTGCTAACATGCAGAACCTCCACCATGGATGTTTAGAACATCCTGACAGCACAAGAAACCTCGCTCCATTTGCAGGAGGCAGCACACAGGAGAAGAAAGTAATCCAAAACACTGTATGTTTCCAAACCAAGAGAAGCACCACAGCTCTAACCATCTGAACCTGTACAAGATCTACACTCACATGACATGACCAAGAGATTGACAAAAAGAAGCCTGTCTATTTCTCCCTCACTGGCTCAAACTTGACATCAACTAAAACTAGAATCTTATAAAATGAGATGAAAGGGACAGTAATAGTGAGTTTAGTCTATTCTCCAACCTAAACCATATACCATTCTTTCTAAACACACAAACTTGTTCTTCATGGCCACAAGTAAAGACTTCTTAAAGTTATATGTTAACTCTGAGAAATGTTAAAAACTTAATTGGTGTTTTCTGTGATGAAAGTTAATCCCACTTCAATCTGCCCATCAAGGCCACTGAAAATAGCACCTCCTTCTTACACATCTTTTAAATACTTGAAATCTCTTACATTCCCCCTAAACTCCTCATCTCTTGCCAAAATAACTTGGATTTTCTTCCACATTTATGAAGTTGTTTCCTCGAACTCTGATTACTCTAATTTGTCTACTCTGAACTCCTTCCAAGTGGTCCAAATTCTTCTTGAATCTTGGCACCCAAAACAGATGCTGTCTGCACAGACTGTACATCAACAGCAAATAAAGCCAATGGATTTAAACTTTACATCTCTCAGACAATACTGCTGTTTAAACATCCCAGTAAGATATTTGCCTTTTCTGCAAAACAGCATGACACTGAGTCATGTTCAGCTTGTGATCCAGTACACCCCCAGGTCCTTTTTCTAGTAGCTAACCAGTTATTCTTCACCCTGCATTTCAACAGCTGGCAATTCCTGCCTAAGTGCAGTACCTGCATTTGTCCCTATTGAATGTTGAGCTGTTTTTTCACGTTCTTTTGAACTCTCATCATGTCCTCCAACACAGTCCCTGAGAATTTAATAAGCACATTTAATAAGCCAGCTGACTAATATTTTCATTAAAGGCCAGGACCCAGGACAGAATCCTTCAACATAACTTCTCACTTTAACACCAAATTGTTAATTACAGTTCTCCAGATAGGATCATGTACCCCCAGATCATGCCCCCATTTACTTATGAGGCCATTAAAATGAGGAAAACCTTTTTAAATCAATCAATTCAGGAGACTAAAGCTCCATGGCTTCTGCTATAGCCACTGAGCCTTCTGCTCTGCAGTAAAAAATTATCAAGATTTCAGACACAATTACTTTTCCCACAAATCAGTTCATGCTGCTGTATCTTCCAAGTATTTGAAAATAGAATGTTTGCTTATTAATCTCAACTGATGGAAAAAACTGGGACAAACTGAACTGTCAGACTGTCACTTACCTTCCTCAGCTCTTCTCCTCTGTAACTGTCTGAAGACTCATCCTATGTTGTCTTCTAGTACTTTTGAGTAGCTCTAGGTAATATTTTTGAGCTGTTTTGAAAATTGTACAGTGAAACTTATCAGGGGCAGTTGACACAAACATCTAGTGGAAGTACGCTGTAGTGTAAAATACTACCTTGTCAAAAATATTCCTGAGAGTAAGCACCTGCATGACACTGTGTGAAAGACAAGCAAAACAGGCACTCAGCCCTTCAAATGTTCTGCACCTCCTGCAGACACCTGCGCTCCCCACCAAATCAACTGAGGCATTTCCCAGTCTTCCCAATCTACTACTTCCCTACTACATTTCCCAATCTTCCTACTGCTTTTACAGGACTTTTCTGTCTCTTGCTACTTGCCATTCCATTTGCACTGCAGCCTTTGTGATATCTGCCCCCACTAGTCTTTTTCACATGTTCTTCACAATGTGACTCAATTTCACATTCTACATATATTTTCTTCTTGCATCCCAAGTCAGTTAAGCTGCTCTTGCTGCTGTTTCTCAAAAGCCTTCTCATTACAATGTTCAGCCATTGCCATTTATCACCTTTCATTTTGACATCTTCTAGCTAAAATAAAATCTGAAGAAGCTGGCATTTTTGTCACTGCATATACCCTCTAAACTGAAAATACCATTGATATATAACTTTGCTAAAGGTCAAAAAAGAGTTGTGTATTTTGATTTTGAAGGATGATCTTTTAGTCTTAAATACCACATTAAAAAATCTCAATCCAACTAAAAAGTAATGGACTTGCTACCAGTTCTACTACCACATCCAAAGGGCCATTTGAAGATGAACAATGCAATGTCACAATTCTAATAAAGCAGAACCATAAAAAAGGGCTAAATTCATTCAAATGAAAAACACACAATGAAAAAATGAAAACACAGAATGAATGCAAATGCAGCTAATTCTGCTAAATTTGATAGGATTATGAAAGTAATTGACACTGCACCACTTCAGAGCAATCAGCAAGATTCCACAGCCAGGGAGACCCCTTCCCAATCCCAATCCTCTCACAGCATTCCATCAAGATTTTACAGAAATGATACATTTTAGAAAAGGAGCAGCAAGACACAGAACTTCAGCTTTTTGTGCTGATCACATCCATAGCTCCTGAACAGAAACTGTAAATCACCCATCCTTTTTTATTTAAGCCTGCTTTTCAGCTACCAAAAATTAAAGTTTACAGTCTTATTTCAATCAGGAATAAAGGTGTAAGACTTGGAGGTATAATACAGCTACAGTTTACTACAAAATGAACTTTTGTTCTCTGCTATGCAGATTATTTAACAAAGGAAGCAGCTTTTTTATGAATGAAAACTATTTTTAGCTCATTGTGTAACAGTGAAAGGGAAACATTTTAGCATTACTGTTATTTAAAACATTTTTTTCAATGTTTTCTTGTGAAATTAGGATTTTTGAACTAGGATTTGTCTTGTATGAACTTTCTCATGCTAATCATAACCATATCCAAGCACCAGTCAGAATGTTGGGAGGTTTTTCGCCACTGCAAGTCCACAAAAACTACTTATCTGCACAACATGACTCCAGACCCAAAGCAGGTTTGACCATAGTAGATGCCATGCTGTGGAGACCAGTAATCCCTGCCCAAAAAAACCCTGAATTTAAATACAAGCCCTGTCCTCCAAGGCAATTCTTGCACATTGAAAAGATGAGCCTGGACACAAATGGCAGAACCACCTATGTTCACATTACATTGATAAGGTTTGGGCACTGAGTGAATTAAATCTAAGGAAACACTTTCTCTCTAATTTCCAAAACTCAAGAGTTTTAGAAGATTCAACTAAAGGACTTTGTTTCACAAGGCAATATAGGAATGACACATCTTCTGTTCATGCCAGCTACCATCAGGTTTTCTCCTGGGGTGACTTTATGATGCTGGTATCCATCATCTGTCTACCACACAGACATTAAATAAGGAAGGTGTTACAACCATGCTCCCTGGTCTGCAGTTGAAAATGCTTGAGCACAGCACTCAATAGAGACATTTATCACAACAGAAGTAATAATTTCTACAACAGACCTTGGACAAGCTAAGTCAAAGTAATCTCCTGCTGCAGATTTCTGTTGTTTACAGAAATAAAGCAAACACTCTCTGAAGGTTTCCAGAAAAAGGAACAAGGGTGCAATGGTCAAAATTTTTGATGAAAACCTGACCTTTCCATGTCAGTTCCCAGTTCTACTACTGATTTCCTCCATGACCTGGACACTCCACTTGGACCTGGCTTTAACAATATAAAGGTATTTTACTTCCACAGAATAAATGGAATTTGTCTTCATCCCACAGAAAATCAATGTCTTGTTGGCTGTTTTATACTCCACACAGAAAACAGTATGATAGTACCTCCTCAAGGCAAATGAGAAAAAATAATCTGAGGGTTCCATGTCAATAAAGAAATTTATTTCCTTCTTTTTAAATAATTTATTAGCAAAATAGTTTGTCTGATGTGCCATGCCGGTCACATGGCACAGAAGCAGAAGAGGACTGAATCACAAAGTTTCTCAATCACTCAGGCATCATGATGCAACTTCCCTTCCTGCTAGGCAGCCCCCACGCTCCCTGTGAGCTTCCTGACCAGGCAGCTGGGACCTTTCACCCCCCTCTCTCCGGGTTAGGGATGAATTAGTGCCTACCAATGTACTGAGGTGTCCTCCACAGACTAGAAAGAAATGAAAAACAAGTACAGGAACAGGTGCCTGATCCTAGAAAACAACAAACAAAAAATTTAAGTGGGGAGAGCAAAACAAGCTCAAAGTCTAGACAGCACTACAGGAAGACACCAAGCAGAGCTTGCAACAGCCCCACTGCTCCTGGGAGGTATTTGGGAAGGCAGCAGCTGCTGTCCAGCAGCTCTGCTGGAGTCTGCAGAAGTGCTCAGACCCCTTTCACTGCTTACACCTCCTTGTGTCACGGACAGTCAGCCTTGGCCAAAACCAAAGTTAACAAAAAGACATCTCTTACTCATTTTCTGAAGCACTTTAAAAACTGATAACCTTGGAGCACATCACTTTTTCACAGCTAGCCTAGGTGCTCTCACTGGAACACTCAGTGTAGCCAGAAGTCACTGTTCTTTCCCACAGGTGACTACACTAACAATAGATGACCTTTTTGTTTCACTAAGTCATGTTAATCACACACTTCTTAGAAGTCAGGAGGGTTAGATCAGTACTAATCAATTTCCAAGTCAATTGAACAGTTCAAAGTTTACACAGCATATTTTCTTTAAACTTTGTGAAACTGTACTTGTAATTAGCCAACAAGAAAAAGCAGCTAACAAAAGCAGGAGTACATAGCCATCAGTGTCATGCCAAACACCAAGACAAACATTTCCTCAGTATAAGTGTAACAAAGATACACTGCTGTCACTCACGACACTGACACAGGAACATTAAGTTTATGAGAACCACACTTACACCATAGAGTAATTTTAAATAATGCCAAAAAAGCTGTTTCTCACAAGATCAAGAAAATCAATATTCTACAGGATGTATCGACATTGTACAAAATTTTAAGAAAAGATAAAAGTAGCAATTCTTTCAAACATGATAGAACTAATGGTTGAAAAACATTGCTAACCTGTCTGAAGAGCCAGTGTGCGGACAAATCTCATACATACAACAGCTGAGTCACCTACAACAAAAAAAAAAAACAGTCAGAGTAATGAATAGGCTAAATGAAACATAATCTTGATTGCCCTTGCTAAGAAAACACCATACAATTGCAGTGAGTGCATACTGCAAAGAAAACACATTAATGAATTCTAACTCAGCAACTTAAAAGAGGAGGAAGCATTCAGCCAGCGTGGCCAGACAACTATCAGCACTCATGTTAGAACAGCTTAGAGTAAACCATCTCCCACTGCTGGAGGCTATGCTATCTCGGCTTCCCGAAGGCCTCCAAAAGTCTCTTCCAACTACAGCACCTGCAGGGATACGGTGATCCCAGCAGGCAAGCCAGAGCACTGATGGTGGCAGCAAGCTTTCAGAGCCAATACTGTAGATACTCAAGTTTATCTTCACCTTCAGTAGCAATTCTGTCAAGGTTCTCAGTGTTTAATTCACCTAGGAGCTGTTTATCCCTGAACAGGCATAAGCGGGCCTCCTCTTAGGGATGACGCAGTGGTTGTCAGAGGCGCTCGCAGTGCGAGATCCCCGGCTCCGTAGCTCAGCTGATGCAAAAGTGCTCTGTAAGCTTTGTCAGCAGCAGGAGAACGCACTGACTCATGTGCTGAAAAAAGGACGAGACGCACTGAGTCCTCATCCTGGGCTGCGAAACTTTCTCTTTGGTACAGGATCGCCAGCATTCCCCACCGACCCCGCCACTGCAGAACACGCTGACGTGTGCCCAGGCGGCGGAACGCGCGCTGCTCGGTAACCGGGACCGCCGGCAGAACTGGGGGCCGGGTTCAGAGGACGGGAGAAGCGGCACGGGAGAGCTGCCCGAGCTGCCGAGGGGGCCCCGGCAGCCCGGGGTGACCCCTGGGCAACGCGGGGGGCGGCCTGGCCTCTGGGCCAGCGCCGCACGTGTCCGGACACCGGCGGCCGCCGCACGCCGGGCGCCCGCGCTCCCGGCCACGCGCGCCCCAGCCCCGGGACCCGCTCCACGGCACCGGCCCCGCCACAAGCCCCGCGCCCGCGCCGGGCCGCCCCGCGGGGGCCGCCGCGGGCGGAGGAGCGGCCGGCGCGGCTGAAGGGCGCTGCGGGAGGCCGTGCCGCGCCCGGCGCGGCGGAGACTGCGAGCGCCACTGGAGGCCCGCGGGCCCTCCCTCACCTGCCGGGCCACACCGCGCCGCGCCGCGCCGTGCCGTGCAGTGCCCGCGGCCCCGCGGCCCCACTCACCGGCGGCCTCAGCGCAGCCCCATCGCCGGCGGGGCGGGCGCGGGACCGGCGCGGGACCGGCGCTCCCCCCCCACCCCGCCCGCCGCGCGCGGCTGCCTCGCGAGGCGCGAGCGGATCGGCCGCCAACCGGCTGCACGCGCCGGCCGCGCTGGGCGGGGCGGGGCGGGGCGGGCGCGGAAGTGACGGCGGCGCGGCACGCGCCCGCCCCGCCCCGCGCCGGAAGAGCGGGGTGTCGCGCGGGGCCGGGGGCGGGGCCAGAGGGGGCGGGGCTGCGTTGGGAGGGGCAGGGGGCGGGGCAGGCGGCGGGGGAGCACGTGGGGAGACAGACGGCTGGGGGGACGGGGTGGGGACATGGATGGGGACATGGCTATGGGGACATGGCTATGGGGACATGGCTATGGGGACATGGATGGGGGACATGGATGGGGGACATGGCTATGGGGATATGGATGGGGACATGGATGGGGACATGGCTATGGGGATATGGATGGGGATATGGCTATGGGGACATGGCTATGGGGATATGGCTATGGGGACATGGCTATGGGGACATGGATGGGGACATGGATGGGGACATGGCTATGGGGATATGGATGGGGATATGGCTATGGGGACATGGCTATGGGGATATGGATGGGGACATGGCTATGGGGACATGGATGGGGACATGGATGGGGACATGGCTATGGGGATATGGATGGGGATATGGCTATGGGGACATGGCTATGGGGATATGGATGGGGACATGGCTATGGGGACATGGATGGGGACATGGATGGGGACATGGCTATGGGGACATGGCTATGGGGACATGGCTATGGGGACATGGATTGGGACATGGCTATGGGGACATGGCTATGGGGACATGGATGGGGACATGGCTATGGGGACATGGCTATGGGGACATGGATGGGGACATGGATGGGGACATGGATGGGGACATGGCTATGGGGACATGGATGGGGAACGTGGATGGGGGACGTGGATGGGGACATAGCTATTGGGGAAAAGGATGGGGGACATGGATGGGGGAATGGATGGAGGACATGGATGGGGGGACATGGCCATGGGGGATGTGGGGAGGTGGGTATGGGGGATTCATCTGTGGCAGGACATGGATGTGGGGAGACATGGATCTGGGGTAAATGGCTGTGCGGGGACATGGCTATGCGGGGCTCTGTGGGGCAGGCCAAGGGGTCACCTTGGGACAGGGATGGCAGTGGGTGTTGCATGGGCTGCAGGACCCCACCTCAGGGTGGGAGCCGGGGTCCCCCAGGCTACACGTGCTGGCCATGGGGTGTCCTGCAGGCACAGGAGGCTGGGTGTTGCCCCTAAAAGCTACACAGCAGACATCTCTGCGGAGTCAGGTCCAGTGTTACCTCCAGTCCTCCATTGCCATGGGACAGGGAACAACACCGGGCCAAGAGCTCTGGGGGGGATTTGGCTCCATCCAGCACTGGTGAACACTGACAGGCAGGCGAGGTGCCAGATGAGCAGCTCTGCACATCTCAGTGTGACCACTGGGTAAGTTAGTGAGAGGTGAGAGAGGGTGGGGATCACCTCAGGGCAATCCCTGTAAGGCATAAGTGCCCTGGGGCTCCGTTGAGGGGCTCCATCGCAGACCCCAGCTCAGGAGCTGGGCACAACCCCAGCCCCACAGTGGGTCACTCAGCTCTTCCTCTCAGCCTGACAGAAGTGACAAAGAGATCTTTCCTATTGTCCTATTTACACCTGCTTTTAATAACTCATCCCTGCTTCTGTCAACTGACTGCTCAATTTTGAAGAGCACTGCAAACCATTTAGAGGATTTGTAAGCCACAGTAGGATCTGTATTTATTTTCACATACTACTTTTTCCAGTAGTTCTTTTCCACTGCAGATGAAGGGAGCCATTGACTGTTACATCTCATTGCATTCAACCCTGGCAGGGACTGAACAGGGGTTACATCCATCTGGCAGAACATCACATCACCCCAGCACCACTCTGGGCTTCCTGTGACAGCTCCAGTGACCCCACAGCTCTGGGGTGAGTCAGCCCAGCATGGGAATCCAGCAGGAAATTCTGACAGTGACAGAAAGAAAAGACATAGTTTTTTGTTGGCCTGGTGAGTTGATTCACTCATGTGACCACTGTTTAAGGGAATGCGAGGAAAACAAAATGAGAAAACTGCCCCTTCTGGCAGCCACCCACACATAATGCTGAGCTGCTCTGACTCAAATCAAATGGATGCCTTCCTCTACCCGAAAAACCCTAAAAACATCTATTTTCTGTTAATGTGCTAACTCTACTGTCACAGTTTGATTCTCTGTTGACTGCACACCTCACCGCTCTTGTCAAGGCTGGTGTCAGCCTGGCCAAGTTTCTGTCCCTGCTTACCCGGGACACACCAGTTACTGGGTTTTATGTAATGACTCAACAGTTACTTCCCCTGATTCTCTGGAAATTCAGTGATACAGAATTTACTGTAAGAAAAATCAGTACTAAGAGTTTGGTGATGTTCTCAGGCAATTCTTAAAATACTTTTGCATGACAATTTTAAAGATGGGTATAAACCAGTGGTTTTCATTCACTCTGGTTACATGTGAAAGACCATGTGAAATACCTCCAATATGGTGACACTATTGTGTCAATTTTTTAAACAGAGAACAGAAAAATTAATTAAGAATTTCAGGGTTTTTTTTCAATGAATTGCAATTTTTATTGTCCAACATCTAACCTAAATCACTGCTAGGATTTTATTTGTGCCTCAAGGAAATGGCACTGGTGATCAGTGGTACTGGCCAATATATTTTCATTGAATTTCCTTAGCTAGTTACCCTTTTTGCAAACTGCCAAACTACCCATTGCTATCAGCTTGCAAAAATCCCATTTATATATGTCTTTATTGTTGCCTCTTCTTCCCTTTTGAGCAATATGTTTTGTTTTAAAACCACAAAAGCCTTCTTTGATGCCACTGAAATTGTGTACATTCGAGTCACCTAACGATACATTGATGAAGGACTCCCCCAGGTTCCATTTGGATCACACTGAGGTATTTCCTCGGGCTCACTTTTTCACATAACCTCCTTTAGCCTTCAAACTTGCTAGCAGTGTCTCCAGTAGAGTCATAGGAATGTGGGGAGATTGAAATTGGTACCCTTCTGCATGGGTGTTGGAAAAACAGAGGTAAAACACATTAGTAGAAATAGCTTTCTAGGTCATACAGACCTAGAAACTACTATGATGAGAAGAAGCCAAGGAGATTTTTTTTTTTATTAAGTACTGACTGGTAAAAAGAGCCTATCATATGACTCAGAGGAAAAATATTATGAAATTATTAGTGCTATTAAACAGAAGCTCTTACTCTATCATTCCCTTTTAGTAAAAGGAGTTAAAAGGTTTGCTTTGATATATACATTTCTATGTTGTTCATCAAAATTCTTTTAGTAATTTTCAATTAAAGATTAATTTCTCATCACGTTTTTCAACACATTGTATATTCTAATGTATTATCTTTATACCCATTAGAAGGTTTCCCTTAACACCTAATTGCTTTTCTTTTTCAGTTGCTGGCAAATTTGAACTCGTTTATTGCTTCACAAACCTCAAACCATGAAGGCTTTTATTAACTCAGAGATTAATTTTGTGGTTGGCACACTCCCTGCTTTCCAGCTCTCTTGGCATCACTCTGGTTTGTACTGCTGGAAGTGCCTGGCAACCTCAGCTCTCCTGCAGCATTCCTGGCTGCAGCTTCCCTAGGGAAGGGACGGCTCACAGGGCATCGCAACTTATTTCTAGGTATACACCTAGAAATCACAGCATTCAGTGCTTTTAAAACATCAGGTGTTTAACTTGGTAGAAAAAATAAAGTAAATTACAAGAGAAATTACAAGAAAAACAACATTTTTCTCTACTCTGTTCACTCTAGAGGGATTGGTTTGCAGGAGGAAATGAGCCAGAGAACACAATCCAGCATTGTCAGTGCTTCTGGAAATGTTATGGCCATTCACAGACAGTGTAATTCCTCCAGACTTTGCTCAGTGGGAGGAGGTAAGCAGCTTGGGGCTTGAGGACAAGAGGAGTGGTAAGTCCTGCAGCCTATCTTAACGGGCTTCCCATGACGATTTGGATTGCATAGTTACATATATTCCACTTGAAACCTTAACTGGGTACAAGTCCCACTTAATAATAAAACTTACAAGTCCTTTAAAACTTTCTGTGACCAGAACATTTCTCACACATGACATTTCTCAATTGCTCCCTCCCATCACCTTTTCCCCAGTGTCGAGGGCGTTTGCTGTTTTCCGTGTCTGGCTTTGCCCCGCCAAACCCTCCACTCTCTCCCAGGTGAGGCACAAATGAGCTGAACAATGCTTATTAAGTGTACAGCATTTAGTGAGTCTCAGACTGACTAATCACATTTTATGTGCTTTCCCAGTCTGACTGTACACACTGTTATCTCTCATCTGTAACTGTAAATCCTCCAGGGCAGAGATCAGCATTGTTACCTGTTGTATATTACCTAGCTGAAAGGGGCCAAGGATTTTATGTGCTTTGGCAATAAACAGCATAAATATCATGACGCTTTAAGAACATTTGTGAAGTTTTTCTCCTTTGCACATGTTTTCTAAATCAGGCAGGACAAAAACCTATCTGGGGATCACGTTTGTGTGTGAAATCTATCTTGTGCCAAAACTAAGATATCCAAGTAGCAGAGAAAATAAATCAGAACCTACTGTTTATTTATTCAGTCTCTTTAATGTGTATATATTAGCGTGTTCCACCCTGCCTTTTCTGGTAGGGCTGTATGTGCCTTAGCTCAGAGGAGCTTATGGGACCCACCTCTGCAGTGTACCAGCAGCCAGCTGGCCACATCTGGTCCCAGATGCTGCAAGCACACCTCTGCTAGCCCTGTACCAACAAGCCCTCCCTGAGGACAGCTGTGGGGCCTCCTGTGGGACACCTCTGGCCCTGTTTGTTTGATTTTCCTGGCAAGTGTTGTTACATAGGGAATAAAATCCCCATAGCCCGCATTCTCTAATCCCCATATATCCTTAGGCAAACAAAAAGAGGCTCATAAGAAAAGGGGCTGAGAAAGGACACAGCTCCAAGCCTTGGCTGTGTGTGTGGACATGACATTCCTCCTACTACCTTTATGTGTTTTCTCTGACCTCAGTTGCTTGCAGGCTCTGCCAGCTTAGATTTTCAAGTTCAGTAGGTTGGCAACAGCAGTGGCATCCCTCTGGGCTCTTGGATACAGGCATGGGATCTGCATGGGAACATGACTCTTGAACTCAGTGCCAGAGCTCATGAACACAGACAGGTATATGGTAACTCATTAAATGGAGGTTAGCAATTATAGTTTCACTCTTCAAGATGATTCACCTGCAGGTGAAAGCCACAAGTCTTTAAAAGTTTCCTTTGAAAGCTCCTTAATCTTTGGCAAGCCTGAGTTGTTGAACAATTTATCACTTCTCTGCCAGATGAGCTTGTGAAACTGCTTTAAGAGGAAACTGTACAAAGTGCCCAAGATTGTCACAGATGAAGTTTCTTTTCTCTTGTGCTGCCCAATCCTTTTTCCCCCATTTCCCAGACATCCAGTTCTTCATGGTTTAAAGTAGCCTGGCTAGTTAGCTGCTGTTCCCATTACAACAGCAGCCTATCTAATAAGTTGCATGTCTTCAACAGCAGTCAGAGGCAAAGGAGAATTCATTCCTCCATTTACTTGAACAAGATCTTTAAAAGTCACTTTTTATAGTAGATGGAAAAAATAATACTGTGCTTTTCTATTCCTCTCACTAGCCCCATGCCATGGGAAGTAGTAAAGGAGGTCACTCCTATCTCCAGATTACTTCTTGGGTCCTTTGAAGACTATTCCCTCCACAGAATTTACCTTCCACTCTCCTCTCCTGGTTCCCTCCTGCCACAAAGCTGTAATGGAATCACTGTGGAGCTACTTGCTGCATCCTTTTGTTGGTACTTGTCCCTTTTCCTCTCCCTTCTATTAAAAAAAAAAGAGAAGGCAGAAGTCTTTCAGTCAGTAGGACTGCCAGCCTTTGCCTAGCTCACATCATACCTAAGGAGAATTGGGATCTGAGTGCCATTATCTGCTTTCACACCTCCACCATAGTATTTCATAAAGCTGCTGTGCAGCACATGCACAAAAGCTCACTGAGGGATTGTCTCCACCAAGAACACCAGTTTCCTGATGGTTTGCACAGGGTTTGTCCCATCTAGCCTGCAGACTGGGCTGAAATCCTAGGGCCCCACATCAGCACTGGTGATCGTAACAACAGAGCAAAGGCTGCTGCAGAGGGTTGAGTTTGGAAGCAGTTGTCCCAGCCACAGGAAAAAGTTGCCAAGGGGACCCAGTAGGTACCTGCAACGCTGCAGGTACCTACTGGAAAGTATTCCAGTAAACAGGGGGAGTTCCACACTGACCAATGGACAGCACAAACCTCATACTAGGTAACCTATTTACAGCTAAATTACCCCAGGACTGCTAAGAAAAATAAAGCAACTAGCTAAACAGAACTAAAAGACCCCCACGTACAAACCTTGAACATGAGACTCTTGAGAAACCATCACTTCTACCCAGCAAAATACAACAGGCAAGGGGCAAGTGTCTGTGCTTTTATTATTTAGCTGCAAGTATTTCACTGTGAAATGAATCTGCTGATCGCTGCCCACCCAGCACAGAGGACAGATTCAAGCTCTCTGGCAACTCTCCTAGCTGAAGAAGGTGATACCCTCTCCAGCTGAAGAATGCGCACACACACTGCTAATGGATCTCACCATTTAGCAGCTCAATGTTTTGATTTCACATTAGAATTGCTTGAAAATAGGACCTTTAATATCTCTATTGTTGTACATTTCTCTCTCAAAGTATGTTTAAAGGACTTAATCAGACTCATTTCCTTAATTTCAAGCATATCTCTGAAAACTTATTATCCCAGGCTGATGGCATCAAAGAGTGAATTAGGAATAAAGCCAAGTGAATAAAACCAAAGATATTTCCTTTCAGTTACTGTGCAGCCCTCACAGGCTGCAGAGCATTAGAGCTGCTGAAATACCACTGTCACATTCTTCAAGATCTGCGAATCGGTGCCTTGCTCTTACACCCTTGGTAGGAAGGGAGGATACAATCCCTGTTACACTTCACCCAACAAAGCTATGCTGCGATGAGCAGCTTTAGATGTGTGGCACTGGAAAAATGTCTTTGAACTATTTGTTTGGGTTCCCAGTTTCTAAGACATTTATCGCACCAAAGTGACCATACTAAACAGAAAAAAAAAACACACACAAAAAAAAAAAAATGGACTTGATTTTATAGCATATGAAACCCTTGATTTCACCTTCTGTCCTTCAACATCATTTGCAGAGAAGCAGCAGGTCTTGCAGCTGTTCTGGGCCAGGCTGGAGGTCCTCACAGGCCACTGTCCCAGCCATCTCTGATGGCAGTAAGGAGCTGAAGTGCTCTAAACTCCAGGCTGAGGAGATACCTTGCACACCCTGCCACCAGGTAGCCAAACACAAATATCTCTATTACAGCCATGCTACCAGGGATGGAACAGAGGCATTTCACATCCACTTCTCCAGGACTTCATCACAGATCCCAAACCAAGATGCCCCCATCCTGCCAGGTTAAGGAGCAACTCGTAACTCCTGCTGTACCTGGAAACAGGACACAATTTTAGCACAGTCCAGGGCAGATCAAGCAATTATTGCTGAAGTGATTTCTGCAACCTTGTTCTCACAGCACCTCCTGGGAAAGCACTTGGCAGACTGGCAGTCGGTGCTGTTACAACAAAGCAGAGGGCTGGGAAGCCTTTCTTCTGCTTTGTGCTCTCTAAAGGCTCTGCTTTCAGAGAGGACAGGAACCAAAGCTTGTGTGCAGCTCTTCTCCCTGGCATGGCGCCTCAGAGAATGAAGCAGGTTAAGCTGTCTGGTCATTTGACCCACCATCAGTCATCCTCAATAACTTTTTCATCTCTGTTATTTCAACTAAATGGGCAAAGTCCATGAGTTTGTTATGATCTGAGACACTGTGCTTCTGCAATGCCCTCTGATGCCCCGGTGGCTCCCCATCCGCCCCGCAGACTGGCAGCACTGCTGCCGCCGGGACTGGCGTTCCCTGCCCACATGGCCCGGCACCAGCTGGAGCAGAGCAGGAGCTAAATGTGCTGATGGACAAAGAACATCTTATGCAAGGGCTGGAGAAGGTCGGCTCACCTTCAAGACACTGAAAAGCAAGGCAGGGGAGCACTCACAGTGTGGAAGTCCAGTTTCCCCACATCGGGAAGGCTGGGTTTGCTGGTGGGCAGCATCACCCACAGTGCCAGGCAGGGGGGGCGGCAGGCAGAGCTGCACAGCCAGGGAGCCCCCAGGCTATGGCCAGCCCCGTGCACAAACCAGCTTTACAAAGCACAAGGTGAGACCACGTTAGAACATCATTTTGCTTTTCTGAAACTACCGACTTTAGAAGTTACCTGTGTTTGCTTTGCCCTCTGCTTTCCAAGCCATACTGCTCAGGCTCCCTCCATCTCTCCAGTCTTTCCTCGGCAGGAGCCAGGCCTGGAGCAGTGCTGTGAAGAAGCCGGGAAGGACAGCTAGCTGCTGACAGGAGCCAGGGTTTGCATGCGCAGCCGTGGCAGCACCCTGACACACCGTGCAGTGCTGCAGCCTGACAGTAATGGGCAGTTCTGGGCTTTCTCCTTCCTCTGCTCTTGCCAGAAGATGTTTTCCCAATGCACTCTCTTCAGCTCTGTAGTGTGGCACCTCCAAAGCCACGACTTCGAAGTTGCAGCTAATGCTGAAAGAGGAGCCGCTGGATCCTTTCCACCATTCCTTGCCCTCTGGGGTCCTTTCTTCTCTATCCGTGAGGTTTTAGAGTAAGAAAGGTCTCATTACTTCTGCAGCTCGTAATTACTTTTGCAGCTCCACCCTAACAAGCAAGCTCGTCTGCTTCCCCAGGACAGGTCATGCCCTGACAAACACCTGGCTGCTTAATTTCTGCAAACAGCGCCTGGGGCTCTGCAGACACCCCGGGCTGAGCGTGCTGTGGGTGCTCTTGGTGGCTGGGAAACCCAAAGGGAGGACGGTGCAAGGAAGACGAGTGCATGTCCCCTTTCACACACAGCCGTGCAAAGGAACTCACCCGTGTGCACTGCAGCTTCTTGCAGCCTTCCCTAGAAGCAGCAGAGCACCTCCCAAGGCGCTGTGTCCCTAGAAAGGGTTCTTGGGGCCCTTGATGGCTTCTTCCAAGACTGCCTGACTCCCAGGAATCTGGCTGGATCCTCCTTCCCTACTCTCCATGGCTACAAAACTGGCAGAGATGATCAAATCAGAGGTGTCTCCTCACTGTCCAAAGCAGCTGAACTCCAGTCACCCCACAAAGCAGAGGATAGCCAGCAACCACTGAAACCACAAGATCTGCCCAAACCTGACCTGGTGCCAGCCCTGTCCCTGGCCAGACTGGCGACCTTGGCTGAGCGCATCACCCCCAACACACCTCTTAGAGAAGGAGGGCTGAGCAGGCAGATGCATCTGCAGCCCCTCAGGAAAAGCCTCCTCTGAAGCTGCACCCGCTCAGAGCATTCCCACCCTGGCCATTGTTTTAGGAATGACTGGAAAATGTCAGCAGGGCACTGGGTGCGGGTGGGGGGGTCAGGAAAAAGGAAAAAGAGATGATTAGAATTTTTTTAAATCAGCCAATAAATTATATTAACTTTTCCATTGACCTTTTCTGGGGTCACATTATCAGACTAGTGAATGTGGTTCATGAAGATAGGATTATGCTCAGATTTCAAACTGTGCAGAAAGTGCATCCCAAGCAACATGCCAAAATGGAAATGTCAGCTCTGCCAGATGGGTGTGCTTCTCATTATCCTCCCGGGGAAAGCCAGATCCACCACCTACAAATATTGTGTATGTTATTAAAAGGGTCTGGTTCCCAGGGAGGCTGGGAATTGCGTAAGGTCTGCCTTTGTCGATGGTGTCTTTTACTCCTTTCCCCTCGAGACTGTGGTGGCCAGGAGCGGCCTGTGGAGGGACTGGTTTGCCACAGGCAGCCAAGATCACTTTTCCCCCCTGCTCGGCCAGCTTGCCATGGAGCAGACAGCTGGGAGTGGGCAGTTTTCCTTGGCCAGGGCATGAACACTGGCCTGGCATCCTGGTTCTGCCCTTAGGGTGGGATAATGTTCAAAGCATGGGGCAGGGGGGAAGAGGGGCTGACGGTGCAGCTACATGTTCTGGGGGCCTGCAAGGGAAGCCCTGCTGCCCACGGCTGCCCCAGTCTCTGACAGGGCTTAGTGGGTGTTGGCAGAGCTGCAGCCCTGGGCCACATCATATCTGCTCCCTATCATGAGCAGCAACAGCTCCCTCTGCAGCTATAGCGCCTTCCAGGAGCGCCCCAGGGAGCAGGGAGTGTGCCAGCCCACAGGGGCACTGACCCTGCTGTCCCCAGGGCTGCCCTAGTCCTCGGGGCTTAGAGAGTTGCCCTGTCCCTTGGACTGCAGCCCCGGCAGACAGAAGCCTCCTCTCGGCCCTTGCCAGCCCAGCATAGCCAAAATTAGCTTCCCCTGCGTGTGTGCCGGGTAAAAGAGCCACGATTGTATCTCAGAAAAGCATTATTGTATTCCTCGAGCCCTATCTTATCAGGGAAAGGAAAACGGGACTTTGACAAACTGCCTCTGCAGCGGCCGGGGTGAGCACATGATTCTCGGTAATCGCCCACCCTGTGGTCGCCGGTGGCCACTATTGTTCCCAGCCCTGGCTGTGCCCTGCCGAATCTGGGCAGCCATGACCCTCCCGAAGGCAAGAGAGCAGTGGGCCCCGGCCACCCTCACCTTGGCTGCACCCAGTACATTGTGTTTGCAGGTGGGCATGCAGCTGAAGGTAGACTGATCCCTTTATCAGGAGCCTTCAAGTGCTGATAAGGTGGCATTGCCTGCCTGGAGCAGGGACTTGAACCCTTTTGCAAGGGGAGATGGTTATCAGCAGTCTCTGGCAGGGCTGTGCTGGCTCTGCAGCCTCACAGCTGGAAGCAGAGCTGAGCTCTGAGCCTGGGACAGATAGGAAGGGTTTGTTTTGCTTTGCACAATGGCCGCTCAGATCCTGTCCAACAGCGGAGCAGAGAACACAGCAGGGCACTTCAAAGGCACTCGGCCTAGTGCCGTCACCACACGGGAGCCAGCGTGGGTGTCCTGCCCCTGGGACGCTCAGCCTGACCCCAGGGACAGCTTGGTCCATGAAATACCAGTTGCGACAGGAGACACGTTGTTCCCAGTCCCAGGGCAAAGAGGCTTATCACCTGGAGAGCTTATGTCATCTCGCCAGGAAGTCCAAGAGCCACCCACGAACCCATCTCTGCCTGCAAAGCACCCATGCAGGGAGGAGAGCAGGGCGCTCTGTGATCTCTCTGGTCCTTCCTGCTGCAAAGCCATCTGGGGACCCTCCCCAGCAGGGTCATGAGGACCAAAAGCCTGTTCAATGGGTCCACAAACCACATTCCCTGGCAGAGCAGAGAGCAGCAGGTGCTGGGCTCATATCTGCTGCGAGCTACAGGGCAAGAGAAGACCACAGGGCCAGTGGGACAGCCAGCATGATCCTGCAATGATGTTCCACAGGGGACCCCTGCCTGATCCGCTGAGCTCACCTGGGAGGGAGAACAGCACCGGGACCACGATGGATGCCTGCAGCCAACCTCACTGCTTGTGCAATGCATTGGGAAGCTCTTCATCCCCCTAAGCACAACTGTGGTTGCTGGTGGGGTCATCTCCATCAGAGGTGCTGGTGCCAGTGGTATCTCCCCAAATACCCCAGCAGAAGCAGCCAGTGAGGGCTACTGGGAGCAGGCAGAAGTTACAGCAAACCATGTTGCACAGCTGTACAACACCTAGTTGGTGTTTTGGTGCTTTGTGCACTTCTTTTGCTCTGCTGCTGGCTCCTTCTTCCCAGGGCTGGATGAAGGGAGAGACTGACAGGTGCTGCAAGTGTCACAGCCATCCCAGCAAAGCTGCTGCTGCTGTCTCCCTCTGCCTACAGCTCAGCTCTCTGCTGTCTAGAGCTGTGTTGTCTGAGTGAAACCAAATGGGAAAACTCCAGGTGGACTAAATACAAGATCTGAAAGGGCTGAGGCCATGGATCTCCACTTGCTGCACCTAAGGGTAGAGGACAAGTGCAGCTGCTGGAAAATTGCAAGCCACTGGAATATGTGATGTGCTCCAGCCCCTCCTGCACAGCTCCTCCCTTCGCCGGATCCCTGAAATGTCCCTTCCCTCAGCCTGACCAAACACCAGTGTGCACCTTCGTGGCTACCACCCTGGGACCCCCAAGAGAAGGGACCAGGCACTGCTTGCCGGGCACAGCACCCATCCCACTGCTTTCTGAAGCGATCAACGATGGAACACCAAGGCAGCCCTCGGGACACACCTCTGGGGCAGCGCAGAGCAGGTCAGCACAGGGTGACCTGCAGCCCACCCTGCCGCTCCCAGTGCCACAGCCTGGGGCCTTCCTGAGCCAAAGAGCCAGTCCTGGCCGGCCTCCCTGAACTCCTCTCATCATTCATCCCAGTCTTGCTGCCCAAAATAGCCTACAATGATTTCCGCAGTTAATCTGGGCCTGCTCTGAGCCTGCAGGCTGTAATCTCAATTTGGCTCTAGCCAACTTCATTTCAGACTTCCCTGTCCCCTTACTCTGAGACACAGCAGAGGCACTCCTCCTTTCCTTTTCTTTGCTGTCCCAATGGTACCCACCCCACCACATCTCCTCTTTGGGACAGGACAGTGCTGCAGAGGCTTGCCTCTGTATTTACTGAGATGGGACTTGTGCCCCTTGTGTCTCATCTCATGGCCTGTTTAACTCTGGGCACTGGGGGGTGCCTGCTGCTGTACACACATCAGATTGTCTTCCAGCCCTTTCCCAACCAGCTCCCACTCAGCACTATTCCTATGACCAGCCTCCTCTTTGGCAGCACCTAATCCTGCTCTCAGTCCTGCCCACATGGACACCACTCTGCCCCCTATGTTTCAGAGTCCCCTCCACTCTGAAACATAACCTCTAACATATAGAACATGTCGCTCTGTCCCTCAGCCACTCAGCAATGCTTTCAACATCTGCCACCAGCTTTGGGGTGTTCATATACCCAACAGAAATGTATCACTAGCAAATGTTGTGGCCTCATTCTCCTCAGCTCTTCCAAAGTGTTTAAAGTAAGATTCAAAGCAAGACACCAAGCTACATGATGCAACTGACACCCTTGAAGGATGGGATGCCATCCAGAGGGACCTGTACAAGCCTGAGAACTGGGTCCGTGGGAGCTTCATGAGGTTGAACAAAGGCAAATTCAAGGTCCTGCATGTGGGTTGAGGCAAGCCCTGATATCAACACAGAACGGATTGAGAGCAGCCCTGCCAGGGACTTGGGGGTTCTGGTGGATGGGAGGCTGGATATGAACCAACAATGTGCACTGGCAGCTCAGAGAGCCAAACATGTCCTGGGCTGCATGTAAAGCAGCATGGGCAACAAGTGAGGGAGGAGATTCTGCCTCTCTGCTCTGGTGAGACGCCTCCTGCAGTACTGCACCCAGCCACGGGGTCCCCAGCATAAGAAGGACATAGACCAGTAGGAGCCAGAGGAGGCCATAAAGATTATCAGAGTGCTGGAGTACCTCTTCTATGAGGAAAGGCTGAAAAAGTTGTGGCTGTTCAGCCTGGAGAGGAGAAGGCTTGGGGCAGACCTTAGACTTGCCTTTCAGTACTTGAAAGGGACCTACCAGAAAGATGAAGACAAACATTTTAGTAAGGCCTGTTGTGATATGACAAGGGGTAATGGATTTAAGGTGAAGGAGGATTAATTTAGATTAGGTATAAGGCAGAAATCCTTTGCAATGCGGGGAAACACTGGAACAGGTTGCCCAGAGAGGTGGTAGTTGCCTCATCCCAAGAAACATTCAGTGCAGGGTTAGATGGAGCTCTGAACAACCTGATCTAGTTGAAGATGCCCCTGCTCCTTCCAGGAGTGTTGGACTACATGGTTGTTGAAGGTCCTCTTCAACCCAAACTATTCTATGATTTCTCTTGCAAGACTGTAAATGAAGGACACAGATGATGCTGTGGGATGGAGCAGGAGCAGGCCAGGCCAAGGCTGTTGGTCCAAGGCTCACTGTGAAGCACTGAGAACATCGTGTGCTGTTGTAGATGTCGGTGAACCCAATGGCAAGAATGAGGTCTAACTCCAGTTCAGAAGGCTGAATGATTTCTTTATTATAATTATGCTATAATACATTAATATACTATATAAAAGAGGATACTAAAAACTACACGCTACTTTCTCTATCATATCTAACTACCAACAACTTGTGACCCTGTTCTCTAGAGTCCAGACACAGGTGGATCCGACTGGCCATCAGGCCCAAACAATCCACCATGATCCAACCAAGTGTTCACTCCAGATAAACAATTCTCCAGACACATTCCACAAGAGAAAAACAAGGAGAAGAAATAGAAATTGTTTTCTCTTTCATTTCTCTCTATGCACCTTTATAAAAATCCTGAGAGAGAGAGAAATGTGCTTGCCACAGAGTGCCCGCTGCACAGCCCGTTGACAGCCAGACCCGGCGGCTTGGGACATCCCGGCTCGCACGGACATCCTCCTGAGCTTTAGAAAGCAGCCGAGGTGCCCACCCCAGCGTCTGCAGCAGAGACTTTTGTTTCACTTGAGGTTATCTTATCGCCATAGGAAAGGCAATACAGCAGAAGAATTTCCTTTCCTTTATGTTTCCAGCCTTTCCATTGTCTGGCATCTGGATTTCTGAGCCTTGCCACTCACCAATGTGCTCAGGCCTCTGGAAATACGAATGCAGGCCCTTCTTATCAGCAGGAGCTCTGTAAATGCTCTTTTTGCTGCTGCAGGCAAACCAGGCAGGGTCTGGTGGCCTCAGGCCCCATCCTCACCCCATTCATGAGCTGTGCATTTTCCACTGCCCAAGGCAGGTGCCAGCTCAGCAGTTCATTCAGAGGGATGGCAGTGCCAGGCAGCAGAGCTTGATGAGAATTGACCAAGGCATTGAAACACCAGTTTTCCATTTCTTTCTTCCTTACATGGCAGACCGTGAGTGATGGCTCAGCCCCCCACAAAGAGCACTGAAGACATACTCAACCTGCTGGATGGGTTTCCATCTCACTGGTCTGCGGTGCTAAAGCTAGCAGCCAGGGATCACCAGGGAGTGTGATGGCCACCAGCAGTGAGCCACAGACTGTCCCTTTCTCCTGCCTTGCTGAGTGCCTCAGCTGGCTTCAATTCCACTGGGCATGGCTTGTAACCCTAAATGCAGGGGAAAACAGCAGCACAATCACTAGAGGAGACTGATGGGTTTGAATCCAGCTGTGAGGCTGCACTTCTCCCAAAGCCCCAGTTCCAGAGAAGGAAGCCATCAGTGGTGAGAAAGGGGAACCCCTATGCCATATCTCAGCAGGACAAGTGTGAAAGATGCTGGGAACTGTCCCTGCTCCACCAGACAGTGCTTCAGGCACAACATGGCATGGCAGCCTGTGGTAGCACCCCAGAGCTTCTCACCTTCCCCCAGAGACCCCCAACGAAGTACCTTCTGCTGCTTATTGCTTTGTTTGGCTGAGGTGCTTGGATATCCTGGAGGGGTTGCAGCTTGTCTGAAGGTGCCTGGGCACAGCACAGAGGAAGGCTGAGCAGCAGAACTGGCCTGGCTCCACTGCACCATCATATCCTCCAAGTGCCACTGTGAAGAGAAAGGAGCAGGCAGTGCCCCAGGCAGGTGCCAGGGAGCCCCAGGCAGCTCCCTGGGCAGCATGGGACCTGCACTGTCTCCTTCCAGAAAGGAGAACTGGCTGCATTTGAAACAATAAAATTTTTGGTTCTCCCTTTCTCCATGGCAAAGCAGAATAGTGCTGGTTTCCATTTTTCTCACACACTTCCTTTGCTGCCCAGACAATATCAGAAGACTCAGGAGCACACAGTGGCCAAGATGTGGTGTCAAGAGTAAGAGAATCCCTTTTCCCTGAGAGCACACAGCAGTGGTTCCTGAGCATCCCCCGGCACTGCTCTGAGCACAGCCAGTTCTGAGAAGCTCCAAGCAGAGACACTCTTGCTGAAAACCCTGTGAAACCCCAGATGAGCCTGCACTGGTCTATCAATGCTGACCAAAACAAAGGGGCTCTGTAGATGCTTCCAGCTTCTCTTTGCTCTGGGGAGGCAGAAAAAGCCTGTCTGGACTGCAGGACCTTCCCTCATGCATGACGTTTCTGGTTCTTTGCCTCAGCTCCCAAGTGACGAAGGGCTGGTGACATTTCCAGAAGGGCAAACCCAAGTCTGCTCCACCCAGCACATGCAGTCCTCCTGCCCTGACACCACCCATGGGACAGACCCTTTTCCCACAGCCACAGCAAGAAAGAACACTGGGGCAGAGTTCCTCTGACTCAGTAGCGGTTTCTTTTCCTCTTGTCCTCACCATGACCTCTCTTTGTGCCTCAAGATGTCTTGGGCACCTCAGGCATTTAGCTTTTAAGAGATTATTTTCTGAGGTATACTGGAGAGCTGCTCCCTGCCTCTCTCCCAGCTGACCCAGGGTATTTTTCCCCAATATTTTTTTTCTTCTGCAGCAAAAAAAGAAAAAACTCAGTAAAAAAGCTGGACTAGAGCCACCACACAGGGAAGGGGGACAGCACAATATTGCTCCTCACAGACAAATGGGGTAAAGGATCCTGCAGAGGCCAGGCAATGGCATGAAGCTCCTCACAGGTGGGAAGGAGCTGTGACCAGAGAGTTAAAAAGAAAGGTTTCTTCTTACTTTAAAGCAACAGTGTCTCAGGACAATTAGAAAAGAGTTACTTAACTTTTGTAGGAACATCTTGAAAGGCCCTGGATCTAGCTGCTTGCCTTGCCATGGCCAGAGCCACGCTTCCCAATGTGGTCCTCTTGGCCACCTCCTTGCCAGGGTGGCTGGGAAGAGCAGCTCATGAGCCACTCGTGCAGGGGTGTGGTGGGGTGGGAGTCCCCAGGGACCCACACCTCTGCTGGGATCCTGAACTGGAACAGGAGCCAGCACTGCTGCTGGGGGCAACAGGGATGCTCCTCTGCCTGGGAAAGGCCGGCCCCTAACGGCAGGAGAGCGGGAGTTCAGCCTCCTCCAGAAACATAAGGGAGGAGATTTGGTCCAGGCAGGGACAGCAGAAATTCAGCGAGATCCCAAATGGCAGTCCCTTGCTGCAGACTCCCTGGTGCAAAAAGCCATCATCCCGTTGATCCTTGACCTGAGACATTGGGAAAAGATCAGACACCTGACTCCAACAGCCCCACATCTGCAGTGGGGTGATGGGCAGAGGACTTGTTTGTGTAGTGCAGGCTCTGCCACGCTGAGGGGAGTGAAGCTCCTACCTCATCTGCCACCAACTGCAGCTAGAAGAGCCACAGCACCCACAACAGAGTGGCTTAAGAATTTACATCCCCTAGCCCTCAAACTGCTCACCCATGATGCTGCAGGTTTCAGGAACAGCGTAAAAAATACTGCTCTTCCTCAAAACAAGACTGCAAAACACTTTTTTGTAGCAGCTAGACGGCCTAGATGGCAGCTCAGACATGCAATGACAAGTCCTGTGTATGAAGCAGAGCCCCAGTTCTCTGGCTGTCCAGGGCAGAGCTGGTGATTCCACCACAGGCTGCCAGTACTGCCCTGCAGGTGTGGCACCCACTGCCACGCACAGCACAGACCCACCCATGATGCAGCAGAAGCTCATTCACAGGTGGCCAGGGCAGAGCACATTGTCTCCTTTGTGCTGGCTCTGACAAGTGAGCAGTGCCCACATGGCCTCACGCCTGCCAGCTGCTGCCATGTGCTGTACTGAGCTGTCAGCAAGGCCCAGCCGGCACTGCCCAGTGAGGGATGCGGTTCAGCAACACATCAAACCACCACAGGAAAGCATTAATTTGCCTCTTACCTATTTTGCCCACTGCTCAGTAACAGCATGAAATATTAACAGGTCTTTAATCCTTCCTCTGTTGAGGCAAGAGTCCTTTAGCACAGCAAGGAGCAGTTTGCATTTAACACCTGGGCACACAGTACTTGCTTGGTCATATTTACATTATCCTCCATTCACTCATGCAAACACTGCAAGCTGCTTGGCAGGTCTCAGGGTTTCTGCAAGCAACAAGCAGTCATCCCAAGTCTCAGGCCCTGGGGATTTCTGTCACTCACTAGATTTGGAAGGGTCTACATCAGGACACAGCTTGTCCAGCAAGGTGGCTAAGAGAAAAGGGCAGACAGTGCAAAAGAAGAGAACTTGGGTACATACAACATGGGCTAACAATTCAAAATGCTTCGAAAGGAGAAAAACAATAGAAAAAAAGATACTTCAGTTTCAGAGGTAGTAGCTTCACACAAAACAGGACAAAAACAAAGGAATGTTCCTGAGGAATCAAGTCCCTAAAGCATTGCAAGGGGCAAAAGTAGATACCTTTCCTGCAAGCAGGATGGAGAAGTCAGATCAGAGTGATTTGGCTAAGGCAAACCTTCTCAGGAAACAAAGGCAAAGATCACCTTCTCCAGGAGAACTAGATTAGGCAGTCTCTCCTGAGAATTTACTTTGTGCTATGGTACACTGATTTAAAATACCACTGACCATATTAATGCACTGTAATTATACTTTAACTTTACAGATGGCAGGGAACTATCTTCCCTCCAGTGATGTAATTAGGAACTCGAGAGCAGGCACTCCATGGTAAGCAGGAGCTGAGGTCAGGGCTCCTGCCAGGAGCAGAGCTCTGCTGTCAGGGGACCCTCTGCATACAGAGTGCAAACTGGCTGCACAGGACACACACAAAGGGTCACAAAGCCAAAACTGGCTTGGATGCACACCCCACATTTGCTGTGGCTTTGCTCAGTAGTTGCTTTCGTCTCTCCATCCACATTTAAAGCCTGGAAAGTACAGAATTACAAGACAGCAATCCCTTTTTATAGTATCGAGAGACCAGCATCATGTGTTATTCCTTCCACCACCTAAAAACAAAGCATGACTCGTCTTCATGAGCTTTTCCAGTCCTATCATTACTCCTTGTGCTGAACAAGGAACATAGAGCTCTGACCAAGTGCACAAACATTTTCTCAGTAGGGCAGCTGAGAAGTAAACCTCACTTTAATCTGACCCAGGTAAGTAAAGTCTTTTTAGCATCAAATACTCATGTCCTCAATTAAAATCTGCTAATAGACAGTTCTCTGACTTAGGGCAATGAGACAGAACATGACACACGTACAGGAAGTAAAATCTCAAGTATATTTAAGGACAAATTAGCACCAGATTTTTAGCCAGTCATATGGAGCCATTGTTTTAAAATACCAGTGAGAAGTCACACAAAAACAACTGATACCAGCTCAGTGTAAAGGATAAAAAAGCAACATTTTCCTTGCACGGTGTGCTGTGCTCTGCTCAAGCTGGGAAATAGGGAGTGGTTACAGAGTCTACAGAAGAGGACTGAGAATAGCAGAGAAGGAAGAGGGCAATAAAGATCATTCTACCTCATTTGTCAACACACTAAAGCATTTTGTCAATTCAACAAACAAGCCTCAAAGACCAGAAAAAAAAGAAAAAAAAGAAAAAAGAGCAATAGTGTCTCAAAATGTAACAAACATCACTCATTGAAATTCAACTGTTTAAAGATTTTAGTCAGTTTTACAGGGCTTGCTTTGATTGCAACAGCTATAAAATACATCCTTTATGGAAGGAAAAAACATTCCTGCACAGCTCCATCTGCTCCCATTGAAAGGATGTTTCAGCAGCAGTCAAATGTCTGGGCTGGCTTCCAGATAACACGAACAGCCAGGTCTCTTTTGTTCTCAGAAGGGATGAACTCCAGCCACCAGAGCACACTCTCATCCCCTGCCAGGCCAATCCACTGCAGAGAGCTCCCAGGTGAGCTAGTGATGCCCACTTATCTGTTTTTCCCCCTCAATTAAGGCCTGTGAGACAGTGCAGTCCCTGCCCTGAAAAGGCAAGATACTGGTGCCACAGCTAAGCCTCCAGGTGCTTTGTGATCCTGCGGATTTTCTCCTTCCTGTTCCTGTTTCCATGTTTTTTCCAGGGCTTTCCTACCACATTGGCAGGATTGGATGCAGTCACAGGCACGAGGCCGCTCCCAGGCCGGTAGCCCATGGCAGCCCGGACCCCTTTCATCAGGGCACGAACGTTCTCCTGGAAAAGGAGACACAACCAAGAAGAAGATACTCAACCACTGCAATTTGTCAGTAAAACCAGACACAGGCAAGCTCAAACCCAGCAGGGCCCGCTCAGCCCCTGCTCTAGAGCTGCAGGAAGGTCAAGGCAGGAGCCAAACCCTGCCAGCAGCTCCAGTTCTGCCAAGCTGTGCCAGGTCCCCAGCGTCTGCCACTGACACGACACCGTGTCCCAGCCAGTATCAGCTCCAGCACCAGGATGGATGCTCACAGCCTGTGCTCTGTGCACAACAAATTGTCTTCACAAATAAATCTGGCGCCCAGGAAAGCCACAGACCAAAATAAGTTGCTCAAGTCTGGAGCGTGGGCAGCACTGATGGGGCTTGCAGCTTGTGCCAGCGCTTTGGGCAGACAGAGCAAGAGTCTAGTAATCCCAAAAATTCTTTTCAGGTCACAGTTTTCTGAAATAGCTCACTTTTTTTTCTTAAAGAGCCTGAGTTCTTGTTTTTAAAATGCATGATTATCTTAGCTGTGCTAAGCAAATGCTGTTCACATCCAGCTAACCACACAGAATGGAACATGCTATCTATGACCTATCCTGTTCATGGCTAAAAACCCGTTCTAATCCTTGTCAGTTATGCAGATCTGGTCAGTTATGGATTTCATATTTCACTATGAGTCATTAATACACTTTTTCAGTAGTGTAGAGGCAAAACAGATGCCCGTAGGATCTAACAAGAATCATACAGGTTAAGAAAAATTCCCATTTTCCACTTAATTTTGAGATTTCTTGACTGGATTTTAAATCAGTTTGTATTCTTTTCATCTGATTTCAAGTTCCGAGTCAAAACCTCAAGGTAGTACTAAATCAATTGCGTTAAAACAGCTTATCACATCCTCTAAATACATCAGCTCAGGAAAGGAGTGCCAGTTTGGAGGACCTGTTAGTTCAAAACCATGTTCTGGGTCAGTTGCCAAGTCATTCCTCCTTGTCTTTCTTCCCAGTCACCCTCCTGTTTACTCAAGACTGATGTCTGATTACTAATGGCAAGGGTCACCCTGCTGACCTCTGAAAAATCACCTGTGCACACCTCATTAGCAATCTTTCTGTCACCTAGGACATTCCCAGTGATTTACAAGATAATAAAAATAACAGAGAGCTCTCGGGTAGAAATTATATGCATATCCCACAGCATTAAACACCATTAACTCAACCCAGCACACTTCCATCCTCAAAAGTGGCTTTCCCCCACTAACTACAGATGAGTGCTGCAGCAAAAATTCCTAGAACAAATCTTTTCCAGAATTTACCTGATGGAAAAAAGTTTTGTCCACCACATTTTCAATTTGTTTTGCTTTGGTATTTTTCTCAGGCTTCACCTGTCCAGTGGCCTGCACAGTTGTACTGTCAGGGCACCTTTGATGTTGGTGCTGAAAATCATTTGGGTCAATACCAGGAGGTGGGTGGCAATATAACAGCTTCCCCTGTGAAAGCAATGGGACTCAGTTATTACAAAACAAACTCTGAGAGGAAAGAAAACAACTCCAACCCTAAGAAGGGCCTGAAGTTTAGGGGCTCACACTGGCAGACTATCAGTACACTTTATTTATTTTCCCAGGTAACAACTGGCTTGACTCCTAGGTTAAAGTACTGTTTCCACCTCTACATCAAAGCACCATTTGCAGCTGCAATGCCCAGCTGCAAACAACACAGAGTAAAATTCTCAGGAGCACCAGAGGATCCTATTAAGAAATTATCAACAATAAGTTGCAGATAGGTGCTAAAGAAGCATGCAGTATTACAACACTCAGAGCAACAGTCCTTAGTGCCAAATATTGGCCCAGCTGTACTAGGGGTTCATTTCTTGAGTATCTGCTAGCTATTTTGGAGATATGATTATTTATTTAGATGGCACCATATTTTCAAGCAATCACCTTTCTAAGATAAGGCAGCTTGAGAAATTTATTCTTTTAAAACATAAAAGCAGCCCAATTTCAAGAATCTTTTGATACATGGTGATTTTATCCAGAGAAAGAGAGTTGACTTTATTGTACTTCAATGCAACCTTTAATTCACCTCTGAGAAGAAAGCCCAGATGTAGGAAGCACTTACGCTGACATAATCTTTTAACACATATCGAGCTGATCTCGGCTGGTCAGGCTGTCCATGAGCTGTCATAAAGCCCCTCATATCTGGAAGAGAAATCCAAAGTATATTCTTTATAAGTACAAGAGAATGTTAATATGTTCACCTCTGCTGCCTAACCACCCATTTGTATTCTTTCTCAAAAATACTCCCTTAGAAAGAGGATTCTCTTGGGGAAAGCAGGGGAGAAAAAAGGGAAGAACTTCAGTGACTGTAAAGGTACTGCAGAAGCATGCTGACATGAAAGAAATTAAAAGAGCTGACATCTCCCTACTAGCAGAAGACTGCTAGGTTTGGGGTTTTTTTTGTTTTTGTTTTGTTTTAAAGACAGAGAATGAGAATTCACTGCATTCTTCAAAGTCTAATTCAGACACAGATGGTTGGGAGGTATCTGAAAGGATAAGAGCACCGCACTATAGACTGGCAGGGCATTTCACCAGTATCTTCCACACTATCACTACATCTGTCAGATGAGTCTGGCAAATCACTACTCCAACCCACACAGGAGATGAGCCATTAACAAAGACCATTCCTGAGACGAGGGCAAGTCCTATCAAAGAGGTCCAGTGCACAACAAACCCAAGCTGGGCCTAACTTTACAATGTTATCCTAAGGCCATGTTCAGGACCATGCACACAGTAAAGGTAACAAGTTTTAAAAGGATCATCACTCACATCCATATGCTGTTAGCAGCTCTTCAGCTGTTGGCTTTCGATCTGGGTCCTCATCTTCCCTTGGCCTGATGATATTTATTCCATAGGTTGCTTCCAAAATGTTTCGTGGGATATGCTGGCAAACATAAGCTAGTGAAGGAAACCACTTCATGATTTACAGCTAAGCAAGTAATCTTGCCCGTGTCAGTCTAAGAGCACACACAAAAGGATGACTTTTGGATTTTGTTGCAAACCAGAAAAATAACACAAGTCTTAATCTTGCCCTTGTCACTCTAAGAGCACACACAAAAGGATGACTTTTGGATTTTGTTGCAAACCAGAAAAATAACACAAGTCTGACAACACAACTAAGTTGAAATGAGACAGGAAAAGACCAACACAGCAGGACTGTGTTATCCAGTATGTCCCACCTCCCTCAAAGCATGAGCACGTGTGCTGCTAGCAGGGCTGGAACATGCTACTTGGCATACTCCAGATCCAACCCTTGCAAGCACTCTCACAAACCCCATGCAAAGGATATTAGAGAAACAGGTGGAACATGGTCCCTCATCTGATCTATAGGCAGAATTCCAGAACAAATCATTTCTGCCTTGGTAGAGACGAAAGATGGCATCACCAGACCAGGGCAATCACAAAGGCACAGGCCAGGCTCCACATACAGGGTCTACATGACAAATAATCCATTAGTTCACTATGGCAAGTCAGTGTCCACGGAGGAAAAAGGAACAAAAAAACCCCAAAATCAAATGCATAGATGAAACAGGGATACAAATGACAATAAGCAGAAATTCTACTAACAGACACCTGTGCTGCTGGTCCCAGTCAATGAATTAAGGAGATCAGATGTAGAAGAGAGCAACATTTTTCTAAGTTTCTAAATAAGGTATCCAGATGGGGGCAGCAAGATCTTCAGCTCTCCAGTCTGATGGGAGAGGAGAAAGCACTCCAGAAACCTTTAAGTGCATTGGACCTTCTGAAACAGCTAGGAGTTGGAAAAGCACAAATCCCACAATGGTCCCACACTATAGCACTGGAGTTTCTACCTCAAAATCAAAGCTTGATCAATATGAAAATATCAGCAAAACTACATTTATTCCCAGCAATGACGTTGACAAGGATAGCTTGAAGCCTTGACCTTAAGCTACTTAGAGGAACACTAACTTTAAAAAGCTTCTCTCCTCATGACGGGTATTGGAAAAAAAGGGACAAGGTAACTAAATAAAAATCAGGAGATGGAAAACACGCCCCATTGCACAGCAGCTCTCATGAGTGACTCAAAATCAAGCACAAGTTTAGAAGCAAGAATTAAAGTTCCAAAATTACATACATGAAGACCACCCCTCTCCAACCTACTCTGCTGGCCACAGTTCTGGCTGGCAGAGTTCTCAGTGAGTGCATGTGGTTGCAACTAGGTCATAATAAAGCTCTCTTCCACTGGGGAAAAAGAAATTATAAAAAGAGTGATGTTATTTGTTAGCAATACCTGGAAGTGTTTTGTACGGCCTGGCGTAGCAGACACTGACACCTTCTTATTTCCAAGGATTGTGTTGATGGTTGAACTTTTGCCAACATTAGGGTAACCCACCTAGATGACAAGGAAGTGAAATGTTATTAGGCAGGGTGATGCCAAAAGATTGACAGAGCTCTGACACAGAAGTTCTTTAAAAAATGTTAAAAAAAAAAAAAAAAACTTGGACAAGCAAAGGGGCACACTGAGCTCTAGGACGTTCAGTATTAATCTTTGCACAAAATCCACAGTGGTTTGTGCTTGCTAGTTTTTACACCCTTATAGGAAGCCAGACTACAGGATGAATTTTTCCCACGGAGGGCACATGGAATTAGATTAAGTAAGTTCCATTTAAGCACAAAGTCCAACTCACCAGCCCAACATTTACTTCCCCATCCTTCACCCTTGGTCCATTGTGCATAGTTTTGAATATCTCCAGCAGCTCATTTCTCTGTACCAGATGGCTGAAGTTCCTGATGTTCCTGTTCCGCTCCTGCACTCTGTGCTGCACTGCAGCACCATCAGTCCTGCCTTCCATCCTCCCCGGACCAACAGCATTTATGTTGTCACCAGCTTCATCTTCAGAACAGGTTTGCCAGTCCTCCTCTTCATCATCTTCACAGTCTTCATATTCATCACTGCTGTTATCATCACTCACCAGAACCTGGGTTGCACTTTGCCAGGTGCTGCCTGTGGACACTCCTTCTGCACTACCTTGTGCTGTGCTGTCGTCTTCCTGACTGGAGCCTTCATCCTCAGAACTGCTCGGGTGCTCCGCTCCCCCCTCAGTGCCCAGCTCCTGTGGGAACAGCAGTTCAGAGCTGAAATGCAAAGACATCCCCAAGCCTTGCTGCTGGCTCAGTGAGCTGTCATCAGCCAGATCCCAAGAGCTGACAACTCAGTGTTTACATCACATTGGGGTTTTTTAGAGGTATTCAGCAGAATGTAGGAAAAACTAGCCCATTTCAGGAGAATGACAAAAGCATTCCAAGAGGGACTCTTCACAGCTCCTCTGTGAAGTCATTAAGAAGTTCCTCTCCAGAATGAAAGCATACACACCCACACTAGTTATTTTAAATTATTAAGTGTTCAGAGTAAAAGGAATGAATGTTGTTTTTTCAAAGTGTTCAGAACACAAAGCCATTTTGTTTCATGTCTAAGTATTTCATTAAAATCATTTCAAGCTGTTTTGTTTTCAGTCAACTCTAAATTTCTTCCCTCCAAAATGCTTACATTCAAAAATGAAGATATTTTCACAACAATAGTAGTTTGACCTCTCTTCCCAAAAAAGAGAAGAACTAACACCTTCAGTCTCACTTTTAAACCAGTCTGTAAACAGATTTTAAAGACTGTAAACCAGATGAACAGAGTCGGTATTTTTGGAAGGATATATGGGATATTCCACAGCTGAATGGCCATAACAGAAGAAAGCAACATCTATTGATAACGTGTAATTTGGGGCAGCAGCTCAGTTTGTTCCACTGGATAAATGGCTTTCAGGTACTTTAGGTTCTCCAAGAAACACCTCCCCTCCCTGGGAAAGAAAAAAACCTCTCTACAGATAACCCCATCCCTCGCAGCATCCATCTTGGAAAGGTTTACAGTTCTTTCAATTAGTTAAGAGTTTGCAAGTAGGTCTACAAGGGCTGTTCTGTCCTCTGCATTTTGTTCAATTTTACTCTCCTCACTTTTGTCTCTGAATTGAGCCTTCAAATGCTGTTTTACAGCTGCACAGGTCTTTAAAATAATCTTTTTGTGCTCAGGTATATCACAAGGATAGCTGCAAAGCAATTACCAGCTGCATCCATCACAGACCTAGTTTGAACTGGTCACCTGCAGTACCTTTGATTCTCCGCACAGCCGTTCACACTCTGCCAAAGCTGACCAGAACACCACCTTGACACCCTCGTTCTCAAAGAACTGTGCCCAAGCAGCACGTTGCTCCTCACTCAGCAAATCTGCTTTGTTGATCAGGATCATGTTCTCCTTGTCATTACTGACTTCCTTAACGTAACTTTCCTACAGAAAACAAGAGAAGGATCAGTTTGTACTCTGGTTTCAACGCCTTCCACCCCAAGACAATACAAGAGCAGCAAGACAAATTACTCCACGCAGCTCCACATGAGTGTAGCCAAGCTTGTTGCTGGCCATGTGTGCAAACACCTTGTCTGCTTAGAGCTGTGACAAGATATTAATCAGCACCCTGCAGCAGGAGCTCCTAAGATAACTATTTGAGCAATTTCATGTCCCCCTGATGCAGTGTTCTATAGCCTACCATTACAAACTTGTCACTTCAGTAATTTTTGATCCTTTGTAATCCTCACACACTTTTATTCCCCTATGCTTTTACATAAAACAATTCCTTTATGTGAGGACACTTCTAATGGGTAATGAGGAATAAAATAGTATCTGCAATATAGCATCTGAAGAAGAGCCTCTACCTCTAAATTCACAACATTCTGTGTGGAATACCAAAAGACAAAGAAAAATAATTTCATGCCAGAATACTTGCATCAATTAATAAGATATCCACTCAGGCACAATAGCAAAACAGCTTCAAGATGGCTGAATGCATTGAGCAAAAAATGTATCACATAAACATTAAGATGTAAAATGAAGACAACATTCAAGAAAGTGGTTTACTTACCAGGTCTTGACATCTAAACAGGAGGGGGTTTCTGGCATCTACTATCTGGACAACAATATCACTGCAAAAGTAAAGGGAAGTCCCATAAAGTACTCCTTCTTACCTTGCCTCAAAGAAAGCAGTAAGACACAGTAATTATTCACTTTTAGGTTCTCCTTGGAATTTTAATAGTTTCAACTGTATTATCCCACTAAACACCTTTACTGAACAACAGAGCATCTCAGCAGCCCACCTGCCCAACAGATCCATGCTTGTGCTACAAGCCACTACTGCCATACAGTGTTTCCTCCTCACTTGGCTCGTTCTCCTGCACAACTGTACAGCCAGCAAGGGGGAAGAAAACATGCCAGTTTTGCCAACCCATCTACCCTTCAGAAATGCTCAGCAGGCAAGAACCACAGTAGTGGTACTCCATCTTTAGAAAGGTACTAAAAACTGTGATAACACAACTTTGTTTCTGTCTACTCTCATCCTCAACTGTGGCAGGGTGGTTACAGAGAGGAAAAAAAAAGAGGTGGTTTTCCTACACAGCAAGATATTTTGGAACACTGTTGTCCTCCTTGCATGGAACAAGACTTACAAAGCCTCCCACAAATTATATGCAGATTCTAAGTATTTGATATTGGGTATTTTCAAAAGCTCCTCTGTGCTCTTTTTGTCACAAAAAGCATAAAACAATGAAAAAATAACCTTAGACTTCAGTAAAATATGTTGCTCCCCATGCAAGCAAGGCCTTGCAACATGCTTCTAGAAAACACCTTCCAAACCCAGAGACCAGGCTGCCACCACATACACGAGCAGGACTCATTAGTTTCACACAGTAATTAAATGCAATGACTTCAGATCCCAAAGGCATTCATGCTTCTTTTGTCAAAAGGAGCGGAAAATTTAACTTCAGCCTCTTCCACTAGAACTTCTTCAGGCAAGTAATTTAAATGCTATGTATTTCTATTCTATTTATTTGTCCTGTTAAGTCAGGACATCTTCAGAACACCACAGGTCCAATGGAAGAATTTCAAGCCTCACTAAGCAGTTTGTTATGTATTTAAAAAAAATCAATAATCCTCCCAAGGGAATAATTTAATAAGCCCCATGGGTACAAAGAGGACTGTACAGTTACACACATTCAAAGATCAATACGAGGGAAAGCTGGCACCATCATACTGAAATGGGATACAGAGAAGTTACTGAACCACGCTGCTGGGAACTAGTTTAAAGCAAATACATGGAAAAGGCTGATAACAGATCAAATTTTCTGGATGGAAAGGTTAAAGGACTGAGTGACCTTTCCATTCACTTCTGAGACGGCATCCTCACTCTACATGAAATAAAAAGCTTCAACAGGAGCAGAAAGGCATTAATGACACATTCCAGTCACCTCAAAACACCCTGCACACTCACAGTGCACATCATGATAGCCTACAATGGATTCTCCTGACCAGCACTCTCCCAGCCAAAGGCCCAGCAGCACTCAGTACAGAGCCCCTTCTGTGAAAGGACCAGCTCACCATGACCTCACTGGTGAAGTATTTTTCAATTTCAGGAAAGTGAGACGAGATGATCTTAAACCTAATTACTAGTGAAATTAAATGCCCCAGTTAGATTAACGTAGCAGATAGCACTCTTATTGTATTACAGCTCAGCAGAGTAAACAAAGCTATTCCTGTGGTATGACAGCTCGCTGTCTTCTGTGCACTGCTGCAACTTCTCTGTGCAGCAAAGAGACAAGGGGTTCCATCTTTCCCAACATTACTTACACCTTGCCTCCTGCTCCTGAATATCAGCTGCTGCAGTTTGGTTGGGAAGGAGGGGAAGGGGTTAATCCTGGCAAGAGACCTCAAAGGCACTTTCTCAAAGGAGGCCTCCAACACAGAGTTACTGGGGAAGGCCTAGAGACTCACAGTGAACCACTGTACATCACGCTGTTGAGAGCTAGCAGGCACCAAAAAACCAAAATCACTGCAGTGCTGATAATAAAACATTACCAACTTAATAATTTTTCCTGTGCTGAGACACTTGAAGCTTGTCTCAAAAGCTGCAATTCATGAAAATACGTTCAACATCACTTTTTAAAAAGTGTATAGCAAAATACTTTACCTTCTTTCAATGACTCTCCAAAGCTGACGCCAAAATTCCAAGTTTCTTTCAAATGGGGTTAGAATTAACTTCTTCTCTTCCTCAAGGCTAAGGCAAAACAGAAAAAACAATGTCACATTCGGTCCATGGCAGGCTGTAAGCTCACTACCAGCTCTTCCCTAGATCCAGAAAGCCTTAGTTTTGCACAGAGTAATCAAACCAAACTCATATAGAGGTACTATTTCTGATTTTTTTTCAAACAGTCCTCAAGTACACTGCTGTCAGTGGCACTGGTTTAGTGGCGAGACAATGGCTTCTGATCTTGTCAATGCATAAGTGGTAAAAGCTGGAAAAAACAAGAACTCATCAAGAGTCTGCCTGTGAAATTTGAGAGCCATGATAACAAATGAGACAAGTTTTCCCAAGTGCCAGAATTTTTTTCCTAATTGAGTACCACTTGGAAAAAATAACAAAATTTGGGGATGGTACCTGAAATACCTCTATACAACTTTGACCTTGCTGTTACCACCACCTGATCAACTTTACTCAGGGTAAGCACGGGTTTGCAGGGTGTGAGCAGATACCACCCAACTCTCCAAGGCAGCGGATGCAGCACCAGACCAGCACAAGCTGCTGGATGCAGCAGGCCGGCTGCACTGCCTTCTATTCAGAGCAGCGCTCTTGCTCTTAAAAGACACATCCAGTAACCCTCTACTCCACAGGCAAATGAAGAACATCACAAGCCATCCTGAATTATTTTAAAAGAACATGCACATACAAGATAGCTTTGCAAAGCTGACCACAAAGACATGCTTGTGGCTGGGATGTCCAGCCTTCCAGGACGAGTACAGAGAGCTACCGAGCAGACATTAGTTTTATTGGTTCAACCAGGATAAGTACAACCCGCTGCTTCCCGTGTCACTAAATGCCACCAGCTACTTACCCAGCCACAAGCAGCATACTCACTGGGCAAGCTGTCGCCTCCACTCGAGAAAGCTCTCTCTCTCTGCTTGCTTCAAGTCCTCTGCACTGGTTGTTCTATCCCAGTGTGGCCTATAACAAGCATATTTTGGAGCGGTCAGAAACAGCAGTCAGTCCAGCTACATTACTTCAGTAAACATAAAGAACATAAACACCATACATTCAGTTATGCTGAAATAATGGTTCAGATGTGCATGCATCCATTTTCAGCAGTTTTAAGTACACCTTTTTTCCTTGTTCCTTCCAAACTCCGTTAGCAGCGAGCATGTACACCATATACCACAAAGCTGTTTTCCTAAGTTTTGCAGGGTCCTTAAGATGGGGATTAATCTCTCTGTTCACCATTCAAAGAGCTCTGAAAAGTCTTACCAGGCAGCCTGGATGCACCTTCTACAGCAGTGCCAAGCTTTGGGCAAGAAACCCAGACCATCAGGCCAGAGAGGCTGGCACTGGCAGCACTCACATGGGAGACAGGTACCTGTGCTGTGAGTTACAGCCCTCTCATGCAGATTAGTTAGTGGCTTCTCCGAAAGGAAGGTACTGCTAACCTGAGGGCCGTCCTCAGGCTTGCAGCCACGGAGGGATCAGCCGTGGAGGCCCCATCCGCCAAGGGGCATCCAGGCAACCCTGCAGAACTCACCTCCGTGGGATGCGCAGGAACTCCCGATTCTCCTGGTGCAGCTGCCGAACACGCTGGGCCTCCTCTGCTGAGAGCAGGCCCGTGCAGCTCTGGGCAGACACGATCTGGGCATTCAGACGCTCTGAAAGGAGAGACAGTCATCCAAAGCCACCCGTCCCCAGCGCTACTACCCCTGCCACCCCATCCCGTGTCCCTGCTGACCCAGCCCTGGCTCAGGGCCCGACAACCTGCCCCCAGTTCCCGCCCGGCCAGACCCCTGCCAGCTCCCATTTGCACTCACTCATCCCAGAACCGGTGTCGCCCAGCCCCGGGATCCCCTCCTCGGCCCCCGGCCCAGCCGCAGCCCCAGGCCGGTCCCAGCTGCTCACCGGCCACGAAGCGGGTGCCGGCCAGCTCGGCCGTGGCCAGGAACTCCTCCAGCGGGCTCTGCTCGGGCGCCGACCGCAGCTCCGGGCCGCGCTCGGCGACCACCTCGCTGGCGTGAAGCTGCCGGGACAGGACACCACCGTCAGCCCGGGCCGCCCCGACCTCTCTCCCGCACCCCCGGGCCCCCGGTTTACCCATGAGGAGGGGCCGCGCCGCTCGAGCCCGCGCTGCCGCTGCAGGCAGCGCCCGAGCCCATCGCTCCGCTTCTTGCCCATGTGCCACCGCCGCCGCACCGCCGACGGAAGGGGCGGGCCGGTTCTACCGCCGGTTGTACCGCCCGCTCCCCCCGCCCCTTCCGCCGCCCGGCCCCTTCCGCCGCGCCCGCCCCGCCGTGCCCCGGCGTCTGCCACCAGGCGGCGCCACCGCACCGGCACCGGCCCTGGCCAGCCGGCCATGTCGGTGGGACACAGCCGGAACCTGCGCAAGGCGAGGTTGAGGTGGGACATTGAGAACTTCTCCGCTGCAAGGGTGATTAGACGTTGGAGAGGACTGCGCAGGGAGTTGGTGGAGTCACCGTCCCTGGAGGTGTTTAAGAATGTGGCACTTAGTGCCAGGGTCTAGTTGATATGGTGTTGGACTCTCTATCAGAGGTCTTTTCCAACCCAGTTGGTTCTGTGACCATCCATCCATCCGTCCATCCGTCCGTCCATCCATCCATCCATCCATCCATCCATCCATCCATCCATCCATCCATCCATCCATCCATCCATCCATCCCTCCCACCCTATAGGGCTCCGAATGGACACACATCTCTCTGGGTCTCCCCTCCTCAGGCTCATCTCTAACCCCTTCCCTCCCATAGCAGCCACCAGCCTCATGTAATGAGCCTGGGGGCACGGTTCACTCCCACCCCAGGGGCGGTGCTGCAGCTGGAGCCCTGGCAGCGGGGTGGCACGCAGGGCTGCCAGCCCCAGCCCGGCCTGTGGCAGCGCCGGCGGCACTGGGGCCAGTTTCTCTTGCTGGTTCGGTCTGGTGCAGATTCTATTGAACCACATCGTGCAAAACCCTGCGCGGCAGCCAGCCATGGGGGCAGGGCTTTGTGTCTCCCTCTGGGGAAAGCCACCAGCTCCTGTGGCTGAGGTTGACCCTGCGCCCTGTAACACAGCCAGGGCAGTGCAGGTTCCCCTTCCCTAGTGTCCACCATCCCAATACAGCAAACAGTGCATGCGAGGAATGAGGGTGGCAAAGTGCAATCCTGGATGCAGCTGTGGAAGGCACACTATGAGGTTGCTGGCAAAATCTAGCCAGAGTCTGGGCATCTTTGCCAGACGGAGGACATTGCATGACCAGCCAGGGAACCACTGAATGGATTTCAGCACCAGCCGTTGTGACTGGTCCGGGTCAAGATGGGAGAGCAGGTTAAATTAATAAACAACTTGACCTGTACTTGCTCACTGAACTGATTTATGAAGCATTTCTCCTTTATGGGTGTTGGGTTAAGGCCAGACAGTTTTCACTACAACTCTGTAGTGTGTATCAGTTGTAACTGGAGAATAACCTGTCTAATCCCTGGAAAACAGAAGCAGACAAAGCTTAACTTCAGGAGCTGGCCACCAGCAGCATGGCAGCATGCACAACCCCGTGGGCGGGAGCGGTCTTTTCTCTCTTCTCTTTTCTTTCTTTTTTCTTTTCTCTTGCTCCATGATAAACGCCCATTAGGAAGACACAGCTTTTCTTTTCTTCTTCTTTTCAAAGCCAGTAACTGCATGGCATAAATTTCCCAAGGACCTCTGATCCTTTGCCATGCTCATCCCAGGCTCTGCCGCCACCACCAGCCTGGTCTGGCACCTCCTTTGCTTCCTAAAGGCAAATAAGAGAGATGAAAGGGGACTCGGCAGTTGCCTTTTCATTTAGGTGAGGTGCTTCAATGGAAGGCTAGTGGGCTGCAGACAGCAGGCAGACATTTAGTAAAAGAATTTCTAATCAAGTAATCTTTAATAAAACCATCTCAAGTCTTTATGTGGGCACTGAAGCAGTAATATAAGTGCTCAATATTGTCTTTCTTTTGTACTTCAGTTAAAAGTTACCTTCCCTCTACAATGCATAATCACCAGCCAGAGCAGCCAGCCAGCCTGGCTGATCCCCACGCCTCGGGTCTGGCAGCACTTCTAACCCCACAGGTGAGGCACGTGCAGGGCCATTCCCTCGCTGCCCAACCACAGGCAAAATGCTCTAATAATCCCATTGGCACAGCCCTGGCAGCACAGCCTTGGCACCACCAGGGTCTGGAGACTGTCAGTATAGAGTGCAGAGCTCAATGGACCTCCATGGGGCACTTGCAGCTGTGCTCTGTTGCATGAACTGGAAACAGACACTCAAGGATGGGCAGAAGGGCTGGTGCAGTGGGAAAAGGAGGCTTGCTCCGCCACCTGCAACCCATCCCGGGGCAGGGAGGTTCGCGGGTATCCTGAAGAACAAAGATCTCTGCATTTAGATTGGGATGTTTTTCCCCACATTGCCCTTCCGCCCCCCTTCCCCCCCCTCACACCTTTTCCCATTTCTAGACTGGAGTGCTTCAGGGGACAGTTAACTGCAAGTATTTTCTACCACCTTTGTGAGACCTACTTAAGCAATGCCCAAGTTGCCCTCATTGTTGCAACAGATACATTTCTGGGCACTTCATAAACACCAAGGAATGATTCCTGTCTGATGATGCCAGCAGCACTGTGAAGATGGCTTTGAGCAGAGCAGTGCTGAAGGAGATACAGACTGGGTCATCCAAGTGACAAAACCACCAGAGCTAAAGTAGTAATTGTATATTTCTAATTGCCACGTTTCTCATTCCTCTCCCATTGCTCTGCTGTGCCTACCTGAGCAAGACAGGCTGCTGCTGGTCTTATCTGAACACGACAGCCTGCTGCTCCTAGAAGACATTTATGCATGGATTAATCACACACAGTGAAAAGGGAAACTGAGGAACAGATGCTGCCACAAGAGCTGCACAGAGGCAGCTTGGCACCAGAGTGTGGGTGCCAAGAGCACAGCCAGGCAAGGAGAGCTTGGAGGAGAGGGCACACTGTTGTGAAGTGTGATAAACCTGTTGATTTGCAGCCCATTCCCATATGATGCAGTAGCTACCACTGCATGCAAAATGAACATAATTTTTGCTGCGGGGCTTTGTTTGTACAACTCATCTCTTTGACAGAGATGGGCTGGACTGAGGTGTTGTCCTGGGAGAGAAAGCACCCCTGTGCATCACAAAACTTCTCACCACTCCTTTGAAAAGCACTGAGTGCCCACCACTGCTGGGTCTTTGGAAAGCGGTCACAGCTTTGGGAATTCTCACAAAACCATTGCATAGGCAAAGTAAAATCTGCTGTCCTTCCAGCATATTGTAATCATTTACTTGGGCTTCTCTCCCAACTTCTGCCTTGGAGCCAAACCACTGCTCCAGTTTTTGATGCATATCCTGAGAATTATTATTTAGCAGCAGCAGCTCTTTTTCAAAAGCCAGTGATAACAATGAGTTTTTGCCTAAAGGAAACATCATTCTTTCTGGACAATTTTTCTTCCATGTTCCTTTAAGGCAGCACTGGGAGATCTCAGGACTGTGTCTCTAAAATATTCATGTGATGGCTATTCATTATTCATGTTCACAATGCTCAATTCAGTGGTACTGCCAGCCTCAGCCTGACAAGTAGACCCATTAAGAAACCCTCCCCACAACAGCCCTGAAAGAACACCAAGACAATTTTGCTCTGTGCACAACTGCAGCTTCTTGAACCCCCTTCTTTCCAGCTGTACTCAGAAGCGGACTGGCACTGTAGAAAGAGTGGGAGCTTGTTCATCTCTTGGTGAAGGTCTTGCTCCTCTTTAGAAAGAGCAGCATGCTAAGGAAACTCTGAAGAAGGGTTTGAGGAAACTCTGAAGCTGGCCAAGGCTAAGCCCTGAGATGGCACCAACCCCACTGGGGCCCTCGTGTGAGTTTTTTTTAGACACTGTTTCTTCCACCAGCCCTATGAAGATAAAATCACCTACTTGCTTGGCAGGGTGGGGGCAAGTTAATTAGAGAGAACTGTCTGCCTCTTTGAAGGCACAAAGCAGTGGATGAGAAACCGATGGGATTTCTCCAGCTCCCATTGTGTCAGCCCTGCCTGGGAAGTCTCACCTGCGCTGCCCACTGCTGCCCCTCAACATGGCCCCATGGTGGCAGCCCCCAGGATGGAGCACTGAGCAGAGGATGCTGCCCCAACACCACCTCTGTGCCTCTTGACTGGCAGCACGGTACGAGGACAGATGTCCAGCACCAGCCCACCCAGCAAGCTGCCCCGAGGGTGCCGTGACACCCAAGGGAGGGCTCTGCTCCACTGGACACCGGCTGCCCTTCTAATTATAGCAGCCGGTGCAGGAAGCGCCGAGGCCGCAGGAAGCGGGGTGTGCCGCTCTCGGTGACTGAAAAACAACCCCGGCAGAGGTGTGCCCATGCCACCACGGCCCCGCCGAGCAGCAGAGCCCCTGCTCCAGGGGTACTGCCTGTCTTCGGCACCGTGAGCAGCACGGGCATCACCCTGGGTGCCCCAAGGGGATCCAGCCCTGCCTATGCGTGGACCTGCCCCAGTGTTCACATGGCCCTGGCATCACCTGTGCTCCCAGCCCCGAGCCCCCGAGCCCTGCCAGGGCACACCCGCTGCAGGATGGGGTGCTGCTCCCCTTCAGAGAGGCGGGAGGGCAGCACGGGTGGCGCGTGGTTTCCATTAAAGGCTGTTAAGGACTCTTCTCCCTGAGCAGGTCATGCTGCCCCCTGCCCTGCCAACTTGTCTCAGGCTGTCCCTGTTCTTGGCAACAGGCAGCCATCCACACTTGCTGCTGGCCAGACCTGGCTGATGGCTGGCGGGGCTGGGGGCCAAGGCACCCTGCCTGCCACCACTGATTGCCTGTGAGGCTCAGGAGCCGCTCAGTCCCCGCTACATGAAAAAACCTGACAGTTCAGCATTTCCTCTGTCCCGGTTTGGAACAAAGAGTCAAAACTTTGACATGTAGCATAGTTATAGAGACTGAAATACTTTGTTTTGGAACATACTGAAATGCCAGTTTGCAGTGTTTCACTTTGACTGTGTCACTTCAGCTACTGTGACACAAGAAGTTCTATTGCTACCTGGGGGGAGAAAACCTGACATGTTTTTATACGCTGACAAAATCAGTACATTCCCATGAATTATTTTGGTCTTGTCATATCAACTTTCCCCAGCACCTTTCTGCACCACTCTCCCGAACCAGAGATCTGCATCAGCTCCAATTCCAGCTGCTGGGCACAAAAGCCATCCCTGAAGTGGGGCTGCTCCCTGCAGAGTTTCACTGTCTCCCATCAGACAGACCCTTGCATCTCTCCACACTGCACAGGGCAGCCAGCACGGGCAGCCTGGCAGTTCCCTCCAACAGAGGAATTGAGCAGCTGCCTGCCTGTCTGTGCCTCAGAGACACCGTGCACCCCAGAACCTACGGGCTCGTGGTGGGGCGTGACCACGGGCTCCAGTGCAGACTGGAGTGGCCAGGGCAGGAGAGGGATGGAGTGTGGCAGGGAGTGTGGTCTGCCGAGGGCCAAGTGCAGCACTCGCTGTGCTGCCGGCTCTGGGCCGCAGGGCAGAGATGGTATCTTACAGGTTTTCCCACGCCTCGCTCTGGGTTTCCATGCATGCACGAAGGCAGGTGATGCTCGTAGCTGCTAGAATATTGCATAAATAGAGAGCAGGCTGCTGCACTCCCCTGGGGCTACAGCGCCATGCAGATAAGCCCCCAGCATGCAAGTCCTACACATCACGGGTGCTGCCGGCCTTGCAGGCCAGGAGGGAGCCTCGTGCTCGCTGGGAAGCAGGCAGCACGTCCTGGCCACACAGGGCAGGCTCCCCTCTTACTGTGCTTCAGCTTCTCCCCCTGGCAATGAAATACAGACATCCAGCACCACAGGAACAGCCTCAATCATGGAGCAGGTGCCCCAAACTTAACTGGGCTGCTCCCTGCTGCCAGACTTCACCCAAAGGCTGTGGCACAGCTCCTCAGCCCAGCACAGAACTGAGAGCATTTTATGTGGGAACTGCTGTCACAGATCACCATGATTTGTAATGTGCTCTTCAGCTGCTGAAGCATGTGGCAGTCATCTGTGCCCAGAACTGAAGCAGTTGCCACACAGCAGGAAAGAGATGGTCCTGAATTCACTGGGCCCATTAGTGAAGCAAAGAAAGCTACAATGGTCTGGCACACAGACTGGTGAGCAAGCATGGCGAGGAACTGAGCTGAGAGAGATTCAATTCTCGAGCCAGCATGTGACCATAAGACACCTTCCTTGCTGCTGCACTCCAAATGGTACAGAGGCAGGTATTCTGGGGTGCTGCTGCTCCCCAACCACAATCTAGAACCGCCAGTGAGTCTCTGAGATGCTGATAAGGAAACCTCTAGAACCTGAGAATGCAATACAGAAATGGCAATGCTGCTGCCTTGGGACTGCCTTGGGACTTGGGACTGTTTGCAGACAAATATGCCCAAGGGCTGCTGGAGAGCTATGGGGCTCAGCAGCCTGCATGAGCCATGCTGTGAAAACTTGAAGTCTACGTTCCTGAACACAGATCACTTCAATCAGGATGGCAGAGCCCAGCATGACTCTGCAAACAGCTCTGTGGGAATCATTATCAGAAGTGTCTGTGTACCAGCACCAGCCCCCCCAGCTCTAATCTTCCTCCAGAGGCAGCACTGCAGGAAGGTATGTGGGTCTCCTTGCTTGCTCCATCCCACCTGGAGCAAACGCCTGCTGAGCCACCAGCCAAAGGCTCAGAACAGGTTTCCCTGCCCACAGCTGGAGGCAGGCAGGTTTTGGCAAAGCAACTCCCTCATATGGAGAGACTGCCATGCCCACTCATCTCCGAGGAACAGACTGGGTTGCTCTCGGCGCTGCAGCTCACAGGCACTGCTCAGGCAGGTGAGCACGGGGCAGGCGTTGGTCCGAGGAGCTGTGGTTCAGCAGGACACCTTGAGGGAGGAGGCAGATCTTCAGGCACTTCTGGAGTGCCACACCATGCATGGGTATCTGATGTTACCTCAAGCCATTGGATTTATTTTATGTGCACAGCAGCATCTCCTGTTTTCACCTTGCAAGACAAAGAAGACAAAAGAAAAGTACATTGAATGCTACTTGGAGATGAATCAGCTGAACAAATCAGTCTTTCTCTCCCTGGGATGGTCCTGCAGGCTGGCAGGAGCTGTCTGCCACAGGCTGCAGCATAGCACACAGCCCCTCCTGCCCCCCACGCCAACAGCACCATGAGGGCTTCCAGTGGGTGCCTGACACCCAGCCTGCATCAGGGCTCAGAGCAGAGAGCCCCCAGCTGGGCGGGCTGCTGCTGGGCTCTGCAGTCAGGGCAGACCTCAGCCCTTCACCTGCCCTCCTGCGAGGTCCCAATGTGGTTTTGTTGAAGAGGCAGAGGGTTTGGTTCAGCACAGTGCTGAGCCCAGATGTGCATCTCAGTGGGTGCTGGGCTTCACATCGAGGGGCCTGGCAGTTCAACAGCACTGACTGTTGCACACCCAGCCCATGCAGCTCTCCAACTGAAGTTTTCTCATTGGAAAATGGGAGCATTAACACATTCACTTCTCAGGGTAAGCAGTAGCCTTCTTAACACTGTCAAACTGCTGCGCTAGAGCTGCTGAAGACAGGAACTGCAGCATGTTACTGACCCACACCTACCACTGGCCTCTGGAAACCATGGCTGCGGCCAGGTGTCCCCTGGGACCAGCTCAGCAGTCTCAAGGGATGGTGCTGACCATGCTGCCCTCCAGTGAAGGGGATTTTGGAAATACAAGCAAATGGGCTTAATAGTTTGATGCTGGTCACTGTGGTTACTTGCAATTCTCAAATAATCTGCTAGATGGCATTATGTAATAATAGTAATAATAATAATAATAGTAACAACAACAACAACAACGATAATTACATACTGGTTTAATTGATCCAAACTCTAGAAATGATTTGTGTAATAATTTAGGCAGGTGCTTACACATTTTATTGCATGAGTAAGTACTGCCCACCTTTTGTCGAGCATTTATCCAAACCCTGATGAAGTGCCATTATCTGCAATGCTAGAATTTCTATTCTTTTTGGCAAGGATCTGATACATGACACAAGAAGCTATAGTAACAGCACAGAGACCAACTTTCTCATTCTGTCTGTGAGAGTACTAAGCAACCCCAACAAGAAACTACAAGACAGCTTCTTGTTTTTCGGCTGCTGCATACAAATAAAGAGCAAAGGATTACTCATACATAATAAGTAGTATTTGCTGCAGGCCCTTCAGGTCTCAGAGCTGGACTAACCAAACCAAAGGAAAGATCATGTTGCAAGAGCGGGATTTGTCCATGGCACACCCTGACCGTGCAGGCAGCTGAGGTTGGGGCTCTCCCGGCCCTGGGATCTCTCAGGGCGTGGAGTCCAGCAGTAGCCTTGGGACTTTTATCAGTTTAAGGGGATTTGGGGCAGACGGATCCTCCGCGGTGCCCACTCCATTCTCCCCGCCCGTGCTGACGAAAGCTGCAGGAGAGCGCTGTGGCACCCACCCTCCGCACGTGGCCGTGGCGAGCGAGGAGGGGCGGGACGGGGCGCACGGGGGTCCCCGCTCTTCCGCGCCCGCGGCAGCACCGGCGGGAGTCCCCCGCTGGAGGCCGCGCTCCGCTGCGAGCGGGGAGGCGACAGGGGCCGTCCGGCCGGGCTGGCACCGCCCCGTGCCCGCCCCACGGCGCGGCGGGGCCGGGGCTGGGGCTGGGGCCGGGGCCGGGGCCGGGGCGGGCAGCGCAGAGCGGCGGCGGCGGGCGGGCGGCGAGCAGCGAGCCGCCGGCTCGGCGGGCCCGGGCAGCGGGCGCTCCGCCCTCGGTGCGCGGGGCCTCCCCTCTCCGCGCCCGCGGAGTGCGGCGCCCGCCTATATCTACGGCCGCGGCGGCCCGGCGCCCGCAAGGATGTGAGGCGGGCGGGCAGCCCAGCCGCCGCCGCCGTGGCATGCCCCCCCGCGCCCGGAGCCGTCGGCGCGGCGCCTAGCCGCGGCTCCGCGGGGCCATGCTGCCCTGGAAGCGGAGCAAGGTGGAGCTGGCGGCGGGCGAGGCGCGGCGGCAGAGCAAGCCCAAGGGGTACGCGGTGAGCGTGCACTACTCGGCCCTCACCTCGCTGGCCCGCGCCTGCCCCGAGAGCGCCCTGCACCGCGTGGGCAGCATGTTCCGCTCCAAGCGGCGGAAATTTCGCGTTACCAGCGAAGACCCCACGTATACTGTGCTCTACCTGGGCAACGCCACCACCATCCAGTCCAAGGGTGAGGGCTGCACCGACCTGGCCGTCTGCAAGATTTGGAGCAAGAGCGAGGCGGGCCGGCAGGGCACCAAGATGAAGCTGACCATCAGCGCGCAGGGCATCCGCATGGCTCACGCCGAGGACAAGGGGCTGCGCCGGCCCGGCCACCTCTACCTGCTGCACCGGGTCACCTACTGCGTGGCCGACCCGCGCCTGCCCCGTGTCTTCGCCTGGATCTACCGCCACGAGCTGAAGCACAAGGCGGTGATGCTGCGCTGCCACGCCGTGCTGGTCTCCAAGCCCGAGAAGGCGAAGGCCATGGCCCTGTTGCTCTACCAGACTTCGGCCACGGCACTGGCCGAGTTCCGCCGGCTGAAGAAGCGGGACGACGCGCGGCACCAGCAGCAGCAGCTGGTGGGCGAGCAGAGCATCCCGCTGGTGCCGCTGCGCAAGCTGCTCAACGGGCAGTGCTGCTACAAGCCGCCGGTAGAGCGGAGCCGCAGCGCGCCCAAGCTGGGCTCCATCACGGAGGACCTACTGGGCGAGGAGCAGGAAGAGCGGGCCATGCACTGCGACTGCGAAGACATCCTGGAAGCGCTGGGCGAGCCCGAGGGCGAGCTGCTGCGCCCCAGCACCGGCCGCGGCGAGAGCCCAGAGCTGGGCCAGCTCCTCCGCGACCTGGGCGAGCTCAGCCTGGGCAACGATCTGCGCTCGCTGCGCGCCGACCTGCGCGTCCGCCGCCTGCTTTCTGGGGAAAGCACGGGCAGCGAGTCCTCCCTGGAGAGCGGCGGCACGGACGGGGCCGCCCCGCCCGGCAGCGACGCCGAGCAGCCGCCTCCCGGCGACCCCGAGACGGGCTGAGCACTCGAGCCCATACGGGCGTGCGCGGAGCCGCCGGGGCGCACCGGGTTCCCTCCGGGAATGCACGGCCCCGCCGGGGTGCACCGAGTTCCTTCTGACCCCTCTGGGAATTCCCGGTCCCTGCCGGGAGTGCACGGCCCCTGCGGGGCGCACCGGGTTCCCTCCGGGCGTGAGCGGCGCCGCAGGGGCGCACCGGGTTCCTTCCGGCCTCTCCTGGAAGGCACGGTCCCTTCCGGGCGTGCACGGCCCCACCGGGGAGCACCGGACCCCTCCGGCCCCGCCAAGGCCCCTCGGGGAATTCGCGGTCCCGCCGGTTTCCCGCGGTGCCCCCGCGTCCCACAGCATCCCGGGGAGCGGCCGCCCCTCCCGTGCCGGTGCCGGTGGCCGCCGGAGCCGGACCCCAACTCGCTGCGGCCCGAGGAGGGGAGGCGGCCGCGGGCTGTTTACCTCCGGCTCAGCCCTTGAAGATCTGCCAAATTCCTGGAATAGCTTTCCCCGGGGAGGGCGGCGGGAGGGAGGTGTTGCGCCTTGTTTACAGTCAGAAATCTCATATCGAGAGGCCCCCCCGCCGTTTTCTCCATTAAAGTCACTCCATCGTGCTGTCGTGTCCAAGAGGTTTGCACTGTTGTGAAGTTCGGGGTTTTTTACTATTGTTTTTAAGTTAGACCTTTTTTTTGGGCCCCGGTCCTCTCCCCGGTCTCAATGCTCTAGATCTTTTGCTGTGCAAAAGAAGACTACTTGTGGCTGTTCACCTGTACATAGGGAAATGTATGCAAATACATTTTGTTATTTTTAAGAACACCACCATTGCGATCTCCTCTGTTTGCACATATGTGAAGAAAATAAAGATGATGGTAACTTAAATGGGGTCACTGTGGCAATTTGGCTGTGTGTGGATTCCTCTAAGGAGCTGGGGGTGGAGAGATCCCTTGGGAAGTGTTGTAGTTGCAGGAGAGCTGTGCACAAAAAAGCTGTTACAAGCATCAAGCGTGATTCCCAAACTTGCTGGAAATGTTACACTACAGGGAAACACACTGGGCACTTAAGGACTCTTAAAAGTCACAAGGATGAGGTTTCCTCTCCACAGCTTCTAACAATGGGCAGGAAAGTGCGAGAGAGGAGAAACCTCTCGACAGGGCGCTCTGGCTGGATCCTAGTCTGGAGAAACCCAACTGCGGGGCCCCGAGACTGCCCTGAGGCAAGGTGCCCCTCGCCTGGGCACTGGGGATGCTGCACAGCGTTAATGCTGTCTGCATCCAGGTGCTGCCGCTGGTCCCTCGCTGCTCACAGTGCCAGCATGAGACAATTTTTAACCTCACTCAGGGTAAGCAGTGAAGTTGATTAGCCACGGGACTGCCGCGGTATTTTTAGCTGTAAATCTGTTTGTAAGTGGCAGGCTCCCAGGGCAGGAGAGATGTTCCGGTTTCATTTGTCCCCAAGTGGAGGTATCAATTAAGAGATAATTAATCTGGCATTTTTGATGTCTAAATGTTTTCCACTGTGCCTGTGCTGCAATCGCTGGAGTTGCAGGAATGTCAATGAAAAGCCCAACCAGCTGCCAGGGCCAGGCCACACTCCTTGTGTAAGGAGCCCGCCTCGGAACTTGTAAATACCTCATTAAAACCTATTGCAAAATCTGCCACCACACCAGCGAGACCATTGTCTCAGTATGAGTCAGTCAGAGGAGGAAGGCACTGTGGTGTGGCTTTCATGGGAAGGGGTAATGGGGAGAGGGGGAATCCCCTCAGAGTGGGCACCTTCTTGCCCAGGCACCTTCTTGCCTTGAGATGGGCAGTGAGATGCAGCAGGTGGCCACTGCTAAGATTTGAGCAGTGTGTGCTCAGGCCAGCACTGCAAAGACACACCTTGCTAAAGAAATATTGCGTCTTGCGGCTTTTTCTCAGACAAAGCTCCCTCCGCCTTTCCTAGGGAGGGAAGGGGCACGAAGTGGAAATGAAACACCACGGAGAGCTTATCCCAAAGTGCTTATCCCAGGATGGGGCTTGCCAGAAGTGCCCTGGGCTGAGCTGAGTGCCCCGGGTCTGTGCCCAGAGCTGTCTGTCACTGCCTGCTCTCTCCCGGGGCAGAGGGAGCAGGCAGTGCTTGGAGCAGGAAGCAATACGGCACCTGGGGAGCAGAGAGGGCAGAGAGGGGGTTAGTTAACTAACCCCGGCTGCTGAATGACCGGGTGGTGTTTGCTTTACATCCTCCGTGTGTGCTTAAAGGTGGTTAATGGCCTGAGCTTAGTCAATGCCTTTCCTCTCTCCAGAAGAGCCATCATGTCTGCAACAGCGAGAAAAGGTTTTTATCGCATGCCAGAGCTAAAAGCACAATTCCCTAAGCAGCAGTAGCAGCAGCCAGGGCCTGAAGCATTTCCCCTTGAAGCCATTAGCAGGGCTACTGTGCAGTTTCCTTAGAGGCCTGCATAGATCATTAGCTGCAGAGTCCAAATCCCTTTGTGCCTGGGATACTTTGGTACTAGAACCATAGAAAAAAATGTCATATGTATGTCTGCAGTGCTGATGTGAGGTTATGAATGTGTGCTTAGCTGCCCTGCCCTCCCCATAGCAGCATGCCTGGGCCTGCACATGAGAGCAAGTGCATGTGAGGAGAAAAAGGTCATTTTATTTTTCGCACAGCAAGTTTGAAGGAACAGCTTCCTAGAAAAAGGAGAGGAGGAGAGAGCGAGACCTTCTCTCCAGTAGATTTGAGTAAAGGCTGAGCTGCTGCTGTTTTTTCCTTTTAAACAAGTAGCTGCTTGCTAAACTGCAAAGCTTACTGCTGGCTGATGGGCTGGTGTGGGGAGGTGCAGCAGGGCTTTGGGAAAGGCCTGTACTCATACGTAGAGGACAAATTGATTTTTAGTCTCTGCTGGGTGACAGGCAGTCCCCGTGCCAGGGCTGCTGCCCACTGACAGTGTCCCACCAAGCGTGGCACTGCCCCTGCTCGGGCTGTCAGCAGAGACACGTTCGCTGTCGATCGGGCTCCATCCATCAGCACTAAGTCAGCCTTGCAGCTGGGGATGGTGAATCAGCCCCTGACGTAGCGGAGGCGGGAGGGCTGTGCAAAGAGCAGCACAGACTCTGAAACTGCTCCCCAACAGCCAGCAGCCCCATCCCACCACTGCTTTCCTAGGGACAGGCAGGCAAAGGGAGAGCAAAGGCAGCCTGATAGCTCTGCCAGTAGGTTTGAATTGTGGGGGAAGAAGTCAAATATGGGAACAAGTGTTTGCAGAATTGCATGCATTGCTATCTGCCCCTGGTGCAAATTGCCCTGCCCAGGCTCGGTGGGCCAGCCAAGGAGGTTTCCATCTCTGACCTAGCAGGCAGCGTCTGATGAATTGGCCAGAAAATACCTATAACAAACAACACTAGGAAAGGCAGTGATCCTGCTCTGAGCCTGACACATGGAACCAGTGCTTTGGCAAGTTACCTTAGGTGCTGCACCAAGTGCCTGAGGTTCCCCAAGTGTGTTATGGCTAAATAGAACATGTTATTATTCCAGGCAACAATGATGCCTCCAGAATATGAAGAGATTAAGGGGGAAAGAGCCCTTTTTGCTAATACTATTTACTGATTGTGTATTTGCTGGTGAACTACAGATTTTCTCCTGAAAATGAGGCTGAGGGGGGACCATACAAATATGTTGGCAGGATCCCATGTACAACTTCTTGTTTTTCTCTGCCCTTAGCATGCCCTTCTCCCATCTTTAGGTCTTCCTCATCCACAACAGGAAAAAATATCATGTGCAACCAGAAAAATTAGCCAGTGGTCAAGTGGAATGAGCCAAGTCATAAAATGACTTTTAGCCCAGACTGTAGTACTGATTTAGATCCAGAATTATTTGCAGTTTAGTTTGGAGATGTGCCTTGCACAGGGCACATCCAGTCTGCCTGAACAGCGAGGACCATGTGGGAACTGCTGGCTGAGGGGCTGCTCTGGACTCCTGCATGTGAAATCTTGTTCAATGGCACCAGGTCAGTAGTGAAAACTTTTTCCTTTTTGGGGGCTACAGGCAGTACTCAGTATCAAATACAACCCTGGGATAGTTCCAAGTCACCTTCAGCACACACACTGACTCTCAGAGAAGCAGGAAGGCGTCAGGATTTCCTCCTTGGCGGTGTGTTGGAGAAGAGCAGCTGACCTGTCCCACTGCTCTTAGTCATTCCCAAGGCATCACAACCGTCCCATTGCCCAATTCTTGGCCATCACACCAAATACTCTGTTATTCAGTGGGGAAAAGCTCCCCAGTTTCAGCCTGCAGGGAAGGCACAGGGCAGACAACCTACTGTCAAACTGTCCAAGGGGTTGTGGATGACAGCACTGCACAGCCCCTGGTTTTCTTGGGTGAGGGTGGGCAGGGTCCCACTGATGATGAAAAAAACTGGTGTGCTGCAAGGAAGGTGCAGTGCTAGCCAGCTATCCCCCACCTCCTGCTTCATCTGGAGCTGGGAAGAAAAAACCCTTCATTTCCAAGGTCAGCAGCAGCCCCAGCTCCCGCAGAGTTCATGTGCTGCGAAGGCGTCTCCCCCTCCTCACCCCAGCCGCTGGTAGCAGCAGGGGCTGTTTTCCTCAGCAGCTGGAAGGAGATGATGTGCAAGGACAGGAATGTGAGGGCAGGCAGCCAGGGCAGTGCAGGGACAGCGTGGGGTCCCAAAGGCCAGGCCAGGTCGGTTCATCCTCGGGGCTCAAAGAGCCCTATGGAGGAACTGAGCTGACCTGGCCTCTCAGGTTCTGCTTCTCTCCACATCTCCATCTCCCATCACAGAGAAGGTGACACCTCCAGCTTGCTGCCTGGTGCCTTGTTGGGTCCTGAATTTGGTTAATGCCTGGCAAAGTGCATGAACTGGGGGGGAACAGAACTGTCCGCTGCTGCAGCCCAGCAGGAAATCAAAGACATGCATTCAGAAAACCATGACATTCCCCCTTGCCGGTGGGGGCTCTGCCTGGTGGGAGGCTGAGTGCTATGAAAACACTCAGAGAAACAGTTATATAATGAAGGACAAGGTCTCATTCAGCTCTTGGCTTGACAAGGTGGCTCTGCAAGGAGCTGAGCTCCAAGCTGCAGCTGCCCAGCACCCTGGTTGCTGCGGTCCATGCTGCTGCTGAAGGGTGGAGGTGGGAGAAAGGCTGCACAATGCTTTTTCTCAAGCTGGGAAACATTCTGCATGCTCAGACTTGGTAAGCCAGAGCACAGCTCCCATGTGTGGGCTTAAATCAAGCCCCTTTGATGGTAGGAACTGAACAAGTTCTGGGACGGACAGCGCAGGACTGATGAAGGTCAGGGTCTGCTAGCTGCAGGCGTCTCAGCTTTCATGCCACTGCCCAGATGTCTTGGACCCAGTGGTGGCACATCATGGTATACATCATCTGCCGCTATGCCCCAAAATAGGGGCATATGTCCTCAAACATATGTTCTCTGCTCTGTGGGAAGGACCCTGGAGAACTGACCACAGTAAAGAGCTTTGCCTCCTCCCTTACTCTCCTGCTCCACAATGGAGGGCAGCTGGGCAGCCTGCCTCCTGCAGCTGGTCCTGCTGCCACCCCACAAAGAGGGGTGACATGCTCAGTGTCACATGCTGCTCTGGCCCAGGCAAGCAGGGGGGACACAAGTAAAAGGCTCTGGGAAGGGGTTCATCACTGCTCCCACGGCACCGTGAAGTTGCACAAGGTCTGCTCGGATGCATGAACAAGCTGAACTGTGACATTAATTAGGGCTGACAGTGTTCCTGGCGGGAGTGGCAGAGCAGCGGCACCAAAGCTGCTGCTGCTGCCTCTGTGTGCAGAGCCAGGCTCTGCACCAGGCTGGCCTGGCTGTGCCATGGCCCTTGAATCTTGCCACACTGGGGTCTGTGCTCACTTCAGCTCCAAAGATCACAGTGGGAGGTACACCCTCAGCCCCGAGGGACAGGAGAGGCAGTGCCTGAATCCAGCCCCACTGACCATCTGCCCAGGATTGCTCTGCTCCTTCCAGCCAGCCCTAACTGCAGCTGGGCACTGCCTTTCCCAGTCCTGCACACTTCTCTCTGGCTCTCCCCTCTTATTGTGGCTCTTTGCCCCCAAAGTGCTCTGCCCTCAGCACCACTGTTTCTCACAATCTCTTTTCCCATCCCCATTTCCTGCTGAGTAAGAACTGCCACTTGCTGCTGTTTCACAAATGCCATTGAGGATTGTCTGCACTGGAACACAGTGCAGACAGCCCAGAGCAGTAAGGGTTCCTTCTCCACTGGGCATGGAACAGTTAAGGGAATTAGGATGAAAAGTTGATATAAATAATTTGGTAGCTCCTGTAGGAAGATTGCAATTTAGCTTAATTATCATAATTACATTTTCAATCTCTCTAATACTTATGAAACAATAGAGTCAAGTGTAACTGCACCTGCCTGCATTTCCTATCAGTGACTTTTCATTGTGCTGCATAAAACAAGTCCATGGGAACATTGAACCAGGCAGCAGGGACGGCAGGACAGCAGGTAAGGATATGGTATTTCCCCAGCACCTTGTTTTGGGCATTGGGAAGCCTCAATCCCCTCTGCCTGGCACAGGGATTTTAACTTCAGCTCCAGGATCAGCAATATGATTGTTTGAAACTAGCCCACTTTGGTGTAAAAACATAATCTCTTCTGCTGCAAGTGGAGGAAAATGGTCTGGAAATATTTATTTCTGAGCAGAGAGACCCACACTTTCTCTGCCCAATCTGTGGTTGATGACCCCCAGAGGCAGCTCAATCCATGCTTGTGGTGGCCCAGGAGATGAGACCAGTGCAAGTGGAGAGCCAGGCCCAGGCAGCTACTGGTAGGAATGTTCACTTACAACAGCTCATCAAAGCTTAGTGTTAGTGATGACTTCTGAACATGGCCAAGACCATGTTTGCCCTGCAGCCTGCTCCTGCCTTTTCTCACCTGGGAAGAAATGGATGCTTCTCAGCAGCAGAGGCAGGTCCTGGGGTCTGTGTCCTGCCCACTGCCTTCTCTGGGGGTCCCAGGAGAGCCTGACCAGAAGGTGTCTTGCCAGAGCCCCAGCAGCAACAGGCACCATGGCCAGGAGGCAAATGAGCAAAGGGATGCAGCCACAGGGAGCTGAGCATGTGCTGCCTCCATTGTGCAGACATCTGAGGAGCACCCAGGGCCATGGGAAGTCCTTCCCCATCCCAGCATCTGCCTTCATTTGAGATGTAGCACACAATACACAGAGCACTGCTCTGCCCTTGGCTCAGCAGCAACAACTCCACCCCGTGTCCCAGTGTCCCCCCAGGCATCCCCAATACCTCCACACATCCAGCTCTGATCAGAGCAGGACCCGGGCAGCTGTACGAGTTCATGCTCCCTCAGGGCAATCTGCCACTATCCTTGTCATCCTTTGGTGACACTGCGTCCTGCCACAGTGCTCCGGCAAGTTGTGGGTTGGGAACTGAGCCGCTTATCTTTAGTGCTGCTCTGATCTAATTTTACTTTCCTAAGCAATGTCCAGGCTTTAGGGAGTGTTTTGTAATGCAAAAGCTCTACATGGCAAGGAGGGGAGTCCCTGCACTAAATACAGCGGCTATCCCACATGTACTGGTACAGCAGTTACCCCACACCAGTACAGCAGTTACCCCACACCAGTACAGCAGTTATCCCCCACACCAGTACAGCAGTTATCCCCCACACCAGTACAGCAGTTACCCCACACCAGTACAGCAGTTATTCCCACACCAGTACAGCAGTTATCCCCCACACCAGTACAGCAGTTACCCCACACCAGTACAGCAGTTATCCCCCACACCAGTACAGCAGTTACCCCCACACCAGTACAGCAGTTATCCCCACACCAGTACAGCAGTTATCCCACACCAGTACAGCAGTTACCCCCACACCAGTACAGCAGTTACCCCCACACCAGTACAGCAGTTATCCCACACCAGTACAGCAGTTACCCCACACCAGTACAGCAGTTATCCCACACCAATACAGCAGTTATCCCACACCAGTACAGCAGTTACCCCACACCAGTACAGCAGTTATCCCCCACACCAGTACAGCAGTTATCCCCCACACCAGTACAGCAGTTATCCCCACACCAGTACAGCAGTTACCCCCACACCAGTACAGCAGTTACCCCCACACCAGTACAGCAGTTATCCCCCACAGCAGTACAGCAGTTACCCCCACACCAGTACAGCAGTTACCCCCACACACCAGTACAGCAGTTATCCCCACACCAGTACAGCAGTTACCCCACACCAGTACAGCAGTTATCCCCCACACCAGTACAGCAGTTATCCCCACACCAGTACAGCAGTTATCCCACACCAGTACAGCAGTTATCCCCCACACCAGTACAGCAGTTACCCCCACACACCAGTACAGCAGTTATCCCCACACCAGTACAGCAGTTACCCCACACCAGTACAGCAGTTATCCCACACCAATACAGCAGTTATCCCACACCAGTACAGCAGTTATCCCCCACACCAGTACAGCAGTTATCCCCACACCAGTACAGCAGTTATCCCACACCAATACAGCAGTTATCCCACACCAGTACAGCAGTTATCCCCCACACCAGTACAGCAGTTATCCCCACACCAGTACAGCAGTTATCCCACACCAATACAGCAGTTACCCCACACCAGTACAGCAGTTACCCCACACCAGTACAGCAGTTACCCCACACACCAGTACAGCAGTTATTCCCCATGCATGACTTTGCTGCTAAAACCCTCTGGCTGCAGCACTGGCTCAGCAAATTTCCAGCAGAGCATACAGCATGGTACAGCTGGGCAGGAGACCTCAGGTCCTCCAGGGTCTGCTGGAGCTGGTAGTCACTCACTGTAAGTTCTGCCTTCTCTCTGTCTGGACTCCCAGTGCAATCCCATAAAAACCTTTTGGTTACTGCTGCTTTGAAGTAAGCTGAGCCCCTGCCTCTTCACAGCTCTCACTGCTGTTACCAAAGAGAGAAACACCAAGGAAATCAGACCCTCCAGGCTGCCACCAGAGAGGCAGAGGAGCAAGGACCACTACAGGCAAAGGGTATTGCAAGGGCCTGATGTGCAGCAATAGTAGGACTGAGAGTCCTTATTTCACCTCTGGGCTAACCTAGAGGTGAGGTTTATCAGCCAGGCCAGTGATTTTCATTATTTCTGCTCCCCAGTCTGGGCTTCCAGGACTTGGGATGTGACCTGAACACAGGTGCACTCCATGGCTGTGCAGCCTCCCTGTGAAAGCAGTTTCATGTACACTTGCGCTCACGCTGCCCCGTGGCACCTCTGAAAGTAAAGCTCTGCAGAAGGCTATTTCAGGACCCAACATGACTCTCCCTGATGTCAGTACCAATTAGTTATATCCTGCAAAGGAAAAAAAGTCTACTAAAGCCAGCTCTGGTGGGACAATGACATTAAGATGTTCCAGGTGCTCATCTGGGTTCCCCAAGCAAACCAAGAGCTAAACATAGCCCTGAGAAAGTGACAGGAGGGGGTGTCTGCTGTCGTCTGCACTGAGGTCTCCTAGGACAGTCATCTCCTGCGTGGGCTATCCCTTCTCTTTTGTGCCCTGACCTTCCCTTGCTCTGGCCCTCTGCAGAGCATAACTCCTGCACTAGGGCCATAGCTGAGATCACTCTGAGCTCATCTTGGTGGGATTTGTTCATGCTTTATCCCACTCAACCAGGCCATTAAATCTCACTGTCATTTTCAAAGGAGGAAAATTTTTCCTCCCCATTTGGAGGAAAAAGAGATAAAAATAATTAGTCAAAATAGTGAGAGACAGAGAATTTTAGGCATTTCATATTCTCATTGTCCTCCCCCACAATGGTATTATCCTTCTCTAAATAGATGCTGAGCTGAAGACATAACAACACCCTACTTCCCCCAAATAGCTCAAGTTAAACAAATGCAGGAAGTTTGAAGGGGTTGGAGCTGTGGCTAGACAGGAGCCTGGGCACCCCCATGGGTTTCTTGGGGCCACAGGGGCTTCACAGGACTGACAGCTGAGCTGCAGTGAGCCAAGACCCAGAGTCTTGCCCTCATGAAATAGGGGCTGCTGCCCTTGCACTGCAAAAGAGCCGATATGGGAGGTCCTGGCCCTCAGTCCCCATGTCTGGTCCTAGTGCTGTCCCCTCCCTAGGAAAGCACCAGCAGGGCAGCCCTGAAGCATGGCAAAGGCAGCAGGAGAGACACAGACTCCACAGCCCATCACAGCTCGGTCCTGAAAGCTGCTGGTGGTGGGCTGGCCTGTCTGCCCCCGGCACAGCGCAGCCCTGGGAGCCCCTGCCTGCCAGAACAGCCCCGGTGCCAGCGCCTGCCACGGTGTGATGGGAAGGAAACTGGTGTCCCTGGCTGGGTTGTGACACAACCCTGCAGCTGAGTTGTGCCGCTGGCACCAGTGCCTACTGCGGTGTGGGGAGCCCTGCTGCTCCCACTGTGCCGTGCATGGGTGATGGGGACACTACAGTCCTGAGCTGCTGCCACAGTAAGTTGCTGCACATGGGGGCCTGAGGTTCCCCTGTCACGCCTGTGTGCTGTGGGGACAGCACTCCCTGCCCTCTTCCCAAAGCCAAGGCGACACTCTCTCTCCCAGGCAAGTGCCAAGCCTCACCAAGCACCCGGGGCTGCGGTGGGACCCCCGCAGGAGCTGTTTTATCAGGACCAGGGCTATCACATGCGAGGGCAAAGCCCCTGGCAGGAGCCATGCTGAGACAGGCAGATGTGGTTCATCCCTGCGGAAGAGGCAGCCCCTCCAGACAGCCCCTGCCTGCAATCCCTGCGAGCCTGGACCAGATCCAGCTCTAGAGCAAGGCACAGTCGCTGCTGCCACTGAAGAAATCACAGTACTTCAGCAACTTTTCACACCTGTCTTTAATGGCAGAACCATCAGTAAGGCACTGGAGGTGCAGTTAGACCTTCCCTCCCTGAGGAATGCTGTTAACTGAAACCAAAGCACAGAGGCAAGGAAATTGCTCGATGAAGTAGTTTGGTAATTGTAAAAAAGAAGAACTTGTTTTCTTTGTCTTGCAACAGCAAATTGCACAACATGACCTGCAGTGGCTTCAGCTCGGCAGGTTTTCAGGAGGAGGTTGTGGGGTGATTTAAAATCCACACTGTGAGGAGGGAAATTATTCCGAGCCTGCTATGGACTGTATGGTATCCACGAGGAATGTGGCATTGGGTGATTGAGGTGGCAGTGACTGTGTTTGGTTTCCTACTCAGGTGCCCTACCTGGGCATGGGTGAGGTCTCCTCTCCTGTTTGGGGGTCAGCTCAGAGAGGACCTGGCTCAGCCTCAGGGCTTGCCTGTGTTCCCAGGGTAAAGTGAGCTAACGGCCCACTGATGCATTGGGCCCTTAAAAGCAAGAGGAGCTTTTATGAGCTCATTTTGCTGGGCTGCTTTAAGAACCATTATGGTGATGATGACTTTGAGCCCTGTAACATAAAAATGCTCTTTGTCAAGGTGAAGAGATGCTCTGCAAGTCAACCCAAGGTGGAAGGATAAGAAAAGTCACTAGGAGAGGTCAGTTAGGATTAATTACTTGTCCTGCTGTCATCCCTATGTACCCCAGGCCCAGACATGAGCTGGATGTGCTAGGTGCAGGACAAAAAAATAATAGAAGACAAAAATAGGTAGTGCTGAGAGGAACCAGCAGCAGACAGCAGAAATAGCCCAGTCCAGGAGAGCAAGCCCAATCTGAGGTCACTCTCCTTCCCCTCTTCTGGTTTCTTCCCTCCCCAGGTGCTGCTGCCTCATCCTGGCTTTGTCATTCAGATACAAATGGGAATGCTCCAGCGTGAGGCAAAGGGCGCTGACACTTTACATTTAATTCAACTCACAGAAGTCTACCAGGTGCTAGGAGAAAAACAAATAATCCCACAAAAATCTTCCATTTCTGATTTGTCCCAGTTTTAAATGGTACAATCTGTGCTTTGTTCTTAGCTATTGCTGCAAAATTGAACCACTTTCAGCCTCTCACCTTACTGAACCACGGGCTGCCTCCACGCAGAGCTGCTGAGTACAGCATGGAATGAAAGCCCTCGCCTGGAAACCTGGGATGTGTCAACCTCGTTAAAATGCACACAGGGAGCTGGGCTTTGAAGTGGAGTGAAGCCAAAAGCCAGCAAGCCCCCAAAGGATGCTGTATGGCTGTTCCCAAGACAAGGAGCACACCTCCAGCTGAGAGACACGCTGTACCTGACAGTCCCGTAATGCCTCCGCGTAACAGCCCTGGCCCAGAAATAGCTCAGTGCTCGATGATGCTCTCAAGAGGCTGATGAATGTTGCTGACTCTCTGCAGCATCCCAGCAGCTGCCTCCTGCCTGGTCACACCTTCCCTTGGCTCCCCAGCACCAGGCCCTTCCTTGAGGACCTGCAGCACCCTTGTCTGGTGAGCACTGAGTTTTGCTCAGCTGGGATGCGATTAAAACATCTTAGGTTCTGCAAACATTGCAGGCACATTAGCCTCCCCTGGGGCTCTGCCTGCCTGAGCAAATCCAACATGCAAAGCTGCCAGGATAGTTTTTCCCTTTCTTTTTGGAGACGTGACCCTGGGAAGGGAATGAGCTCTGTCACCTCCTCCACCTGGGAGAATGCCAGTGCTCAGCAGTGCCAGCTGGTGACTCCCTGGTATGGCCATGTCCTGCTCAGCCATGGGCTGCACACTCCCACTGGACTCTGTGGGGCCAGGGATGCTGCAACAATGAGACCTGGGGCCACTTCAGCCCTCTACATACCCTGGGGCTGCTGCCACTCTGAGCTGGCTGTAGGGTGCTGCCCCCCAAGTCATCCCAGATCCTCTTTCATCCAGTGGCGGGTGGCTCCTGAAGAAGCCCTGGCCTCAGCCAGGAGGATATGGGACAGCAAAGGTAACTGCAATCTGCCCAGCTCTTCCTGTCATGCAGCCAGATCCACGCTCTTGGCTGCTGTGCAGGACCTCTGTGCAAGGCTGAACAGCTGCTGCACTTCATTTCCCAAGTGGCCACTGAACAAAGTGAGCCCTTGCCCATGTGAGCAGCGCTCACCAGCAATTCTGCACAGCACAGAGACCTGCAGTGCTGGAGGGCTGAAGTTCAGAAAGCCATTCTCTTATCCATCCATCCATCCATCCATCCATCCATCCATCCATCCATCCTCTCTCTGTGCAGAGAAGGCAGGGATGCTCCTCCCCTCAGCAGGTAATGTAGGGAGGATAATTCACTTATGAAGTAATTTAGTGTAATTCTTAGTTATTAATACTGTGCTTTATATTTTTTTTAGGTTCTGTGTAATTGCTCCCCTGCTCTGACTCATGCTGTTCCAGGGAGTAAGAGCTGTGCACTGTGTTAGCACTGCCTGCAAGATGCATGAGCTCCTTAACTACTGCCTAGCATGGCTGAGGAGAGAGATCCTCTCCCCTTCTTTCCACACCAGACCCCGATGTGCCCCTGCAGTGCAGCAGGGACAGCCTGATCTCTGCAACCTGCTCCAGCTCGTGTCCCAGGTGAGCACCGTGGGGTCCCAATTTGCACCCAGAGATCTCCAGAGGCCCCAAGCCTTCCCCCTCTCCAGTTTGCTGTCCACAATGGCATTGCATTGCTCCCAGAGGCTGGGCAGACAAAAGCTGTGTGTGAGCAGCCTGGTTTCTGACCCAGACTCCAGCTCCATGGCAGGGCTCCCAGCCTCAGCCCCCCATTCCAAGAGTTCATTGAGTGGACACTATCCAACCCCTCCCTCAAGGACAGGGCATTTTGCTCAGCCACAGCTCTCACATCCTCACTACAGGTAATGTATCCCCTGCTGTGGGGTTTGGGGGTGTGTGTTGTGACAACTCTCATCATCTGACAGCTACAGTGCAATGACAACGTTTCCAGAGTCCAGCACGGCACGTTTGGCTCACTGCTAGGGCTGCCTCAGTTTCCCTTCTAGGTGGTTAAGCCAAGAGCTAGCACCCACATCTCTCCATGCTCCCTCCAGGGGAGTGCAGCAATGACCCTGCCACTCACACACGATCTCTTTGGCTCCTGGATTCCATCACCCTGTCTGTGGGTTGGGGAACCATGACCCACACCAGCCACAGCATGCAGAGCCAGCAGGACGTGCAGGCGTGTGTGGGGAGGCATCTGACAGTGAGGCCAATGCCAGCCTGCACTGGCACCCTCTGCCAGCCCTCTCCTTGGCAGGGCCTGGAGGCAGGGATGCTCTGCCTGGGGCTGGCATGTGTGGCAGCTGGAAATGTTTTAGGTAGCTGTCCAGAGGCTCTGCTGGGCAACCAGGTTCCATGAGTTATTTATAAGCTCTGGGAGGGAAGCAGTGATAAATAATACATTGGCACTCTCACATTCTGTGTGCATGTGTCTACAGATAAATATTTCATTCTCAAAGAATACACATAGATGCCTGTTGATAAATAAAAATTGGAAAATGTTCTATTGGATGATTTTAAATATGACTCTCCCCTTGCCTCTAAAGAACATGGTGTACCTGGTGTACAGCACGAAGATGCTAATTTCCCTCAGCAGAGGCTGCCTAAAATGTATCACTGCAGTACACTGGGCACAGTGCCTAGTGTAGCACACACACCCCAGAAACATACGGCCTTGGCTTTTCCTTCCACACCATTATTTTAACATCACTTTTATAACAACACTATTCAAGCAGCTTTTCTAATTATACCTTGCACCGACTGGTATCAGGACACAGCAGTCAGCCTTCTAAATATTAGCAGAGAGACCCAGAAGGCAGCACATTTCCTCTTATAAATTGGAATTTGCAGTGTGCTCAGGCATGACTGGTGATGCCAAGCTTGTTACTGCTGTTTAATTAGGCAGGTGGCTTCTCCCATTGGAAAAACATGAGAATCTGAGTGGGATGTGAGAAAACCCAAGGGTCCCACCGGCCCTGCCAGCAGCATGGAGCTGCCATGTGCTGCTTCCCACACCTCTTGGGGACCCAGGGCGCTCCTGGGCTTGAAGGCAGCTGGAGGGAGATGCAGCCCTTTCTCCAGAGCACCTGCCCTCAGTGCTTGCTGGTTGGAAAGCCCCAGAGCCCATGACCCAGGGCCAGCACCCACATGCATCTTTGGCCTCTGCCAGCCCAGCACCGAGGGCAGGTGAAGGAACTGTTTTTCCTCCAAATATGTTTGCTAGAGCAGGTCACTCCTGGCTATCTCTGAATGCAGTGCTGGAAGTGGATTTGGCAGGGTCATTGTTCAACTTGGCTTTCTCAGAGAAGGCTGTGGGCTGCAGATGCCCTGGCAGAAGCCTCTGGCACAGCCTGGGCATGCAGCACATGCTGTGCCTGGCTGGTTCACCAGGAGACGCCTATGCAACATACTGACATATTTGGAATTTTTCCAATGGCTGGATTTGGCTGCACTGACTTGTGATTTTTTATGAGTAACCCTGTTTTGTGCCCTGTTATCACAGCTGGGTGCTGTGCCATGCTGGCTCTGGTCCCAGCAGCATATACGAAGCTCCCAGCATCCACTATACTGTGCTTTGTGCCACCACCCAGAGCAACAAGGAGGGATTTCCCACCTGGAAATCCCAGGGACTGGGCCAGGCTGCAGCATCAGAGCTTGGCGGGGAGACTTTGATCATCGGCCAGGGCTTGTCCCCATCAGCAGTCCCAAGCAGGGAGGCAACACATCAAAGGGCAAGGAGGAATAGCTCCTGCTGAGCACAGCAAGGCTCCGTGCCACGGGACTGCCCCAGGCCCCTGGGAAAGGCAAGACACGGGGAGCTGCTGCCCCAGGGCAGGGAGGCTTGGAGGAGCTTCGAGGCAGGTCCAGGCTCAAGGAGAAAAATAGGGAAGATGGTCCAAGGAAGGAAAGAGAGCAAGGAGGCAGTGGTGGTAAAGCCAGTCAGGAGGCTGGCGGTGTGCCTCCAATAGTATGACTTGTGCTTTCTGGAGCCATGAGACACCAAGTCACTGGGATTTGTCTTTAGCAGCCCTTCTCATCCTCATCCTCTGCTGGGCTCCATCACTAACAAAGGTGTCCATCCAGCTGGCAATGAAATTGTAGCCACATTTCTTTCTCAGCATTTCCTGATGGGCATTTTATCCCAAGCTCCCCCGGAAACTGCTCTGCCAGCCAGAGGAGTTAGAACATATGAAATTCCATAGGGAGCAGAGAAGCCCTGCAGCATGCAGGACTATTCCAAGAGGTGCTGCAACTCAGGTTTTGGAAACTGGACTGCCAAGGGGACACACCTGACAGTGTACTGGGGGATGCACAAAGCGCCCCGAACCTGCCAAGAACCTGTGGATGTGGTGGTGCAGGATTGCACCTTGCAAAACATGACTCGGCAGGCAGTGGGGAGAAGTGCTTTGATGTCGTGTCAGCCAGGTGGAATTACAGCCCCATCTGCTCATCCTTGAGGGAGATCTGCATCCCTGGGAGGAGGCTTTCAGACAGGATGGCAGCACGTTGACACTAAGAGGGGCTGCACTGCCTGTTCACTCTGAACATGGACTGCCATCCCTGCTCGTGCTATACCTTTATCCCCCGACCCCTTGTCCCACTTGCCAGGTGGCATCACTGCCAACTGCCAGGAGAGGTTCATTTTGCCCATCCTCCTCTTTGGCAAAGATTTTTTGTGTGGTAGCACCTTTTGTTTTTCCCCCAGCTGGTACTTGCATGAAGCATGCAGACAGATCATTCTGTTAAGCCTAGGAAGTCTGAAGCCACAGTACCCATAACTAATGGAGGAAGTGTAGGAATTTTATTTCTAGTCTGATCTAATCTCTATGCTGCAGGTCCCCACCTCTTTCAGCTCCATTAGGAAATTCCCATGCTGGGTAATATGGCAATGAATAGACTCAGAAGGAAGATACATTGGACCCAAGCCTCATCTCATCCTACTTTAATTTTGGTTTATCACACTGAATAAACTGGAGTAATTGTGCAGAAAATGGCTCCATCCACATCATGCCCATCACACATGAGGATTTTCTGCTCTGAGTAACTTGCTGTCACCAGACCCACCTCTGAGAGCAGTTTTCTGGGAACACCAGGCACTGTAAGGGTGCTGTGGGGGCCAGGGGCTTTACCCCCTGGGACAGCAGGGCAGGGCCTCACAGTGGGACAGAGCAGGACACGGGGAGCAGGCCCATTGCTGGGCCGCCCCAAGGCTGAGGTCAAGGTGGGAAGTCCACCCTCAGATCTGGATCAGAGGTGTCCATGGCCAGGCAGGCCGTGTGGGTGCTCTCCTCTTTACTGCTGGTTTGGAGAGTGATGCCTTCACAGTGGTGGGGCAGGGGCAAAACCAGCATCTCCCCAGGAATATGTGCCTCTTCTGACTGGTGTCTGCAGGCAGGGCAGGCTCTGACCAGTGCCCAAGCCTCTGGCTTTGTTCCCCACAGGACACTGACCCCACATCCTATTTCTGCTGGTCCTGGCAGGGGAATGATGGGATGGCAGGGACAGGCACAAGCAGGTCACAAGGACAACTGACTGAAATGTCCTACATAACAGCATGTGGGAGAAAATCCTCCACCCCAAGGACTCTTGAACTGCCCGTGACAGCCAGAAAGGGAATAAAAATAGTGCCTATTGTTGTATGTAGGCAGCAGGCTGCAGCAGGGTTGTGTAATGGTACCAGCCAGCACGAGCTGCCTCTCCCAGAGATAGCAGGGCTATGTGGGTCAGCTGGGCACAACTCAAAATGGGGCCAGGTGGCAGTGGTCCCTGGTGGACAGGAGGGATGACCCAGCCTCTGTCCTAATGCCCAGCTGGACCACCCAAGTTCCAATCTGGGGCTGCTGCCAGCAGCTGGCAAAATTCTCTGCTGCATTCCCCCAGGCTGCCCTTCCCTGGAGCAGACCAGGTCCTGCACCTCTCCTCTAGCCCTAACCAGCATGCCAGCTCTCCTCTGGATGCTATCCACTTCCCCTGCCTCCTCCCGAGCCAAAGATCCCAAAGCCAGCCAGGAGCAGCCTCACCACTGCCCAGTGGAGGAGACACTCCCCACGTGTCCTGCTCCACGCAAGGGATACATTTCCCTCTAATCCTGGTCTGCAAAACTGTGAGATTAAGAAGGGCAAGAGCTTCGCAGCAGCCAGCATGGCATCAGCAGGAGCCAGGCCAGCTGGACTTGCAGCTGTGCCAGGGCAGCCATGATCCTGTCCTCACCCTGTGCACTGTCAGATTCTGCAGCTGGTGCTGTGCTTTGCCGATTGGCTCACAAATTGCTTTCCAACACCATGGTCCTGTCAAGTGTTTTAGCAATGCCAAGATTTTGCTTTTTTATGGATTAAACACAGGTTTGTTGACACCAGCAGGAGCTGGTCTCTGGCCAGAGGTGTGGCTGCAGGGTAAGTGGGTCAGGGAAGTGGCTTTCACAGACACCAGCCAGAGCTTGGAGCTGCCTGCCCGCTAGAGATCATGCCCGGCACTCTGCCGGCACTCCGAAATCCCTTGCAGACGTGGCTCAGCACAGGCAGGTGCTAACCTCAAAGGTATTAGTGGGTTTTGATGTACCACTATGTCTTAACCTGATCAGAACCCCCTGGCTGTCAGTGGGCTTGGGTGAGAGTCTGACAGAGTCCAGGAAAGGGAGCAGAGCAGGTCGGTGTGACTGTCCCATCCACTGAGTACCAGCCTGACCTGCACTGGGGACTCAGGAGGGATGAACACACACTTCTGCAAGGCAAGTGCAGGTGGTTCCCCCAGTCCCTGCAACCTGAAACCCCATCTGTGCCCTCTGCTCTCTTTAGTGGCAGCAGAAAGCAAAGGACACAGGTGATAAAGGCAGAGACACCAGACATTCAGCCCAGCAGTAACCCCCACCTCATTGCTTCATGACAGCCCTGGGCACAACTTTTCTTATGAAATGCCAGAGCAAGGTGTTCTCATCTTGCTGTAAATCTTCACTGTACTCACCAGCACTTGAAGTTTGTCCCTACTAAATCCCTGTGTGGCTCTCTCCCTCCATCTGGGGAGCATGCAAATACCTTTAGAGTTGATAAGTCCTTTCTATGTCAACTTTCAGGTTTACTTATACAGCAAAATATCACTTCATTATAATGTAAATGAGGAATCCCTGGGAAGCAGTCAAAGCAAGCAGGGAGGTTTGTTTGCACCGCTTCATGTCAGACAAGCTGGGATGAAAGGATCAGAAGGCAGGAGCCTAAAAATGCCACCTACCAGTGCCACCGTGCTTTTGCCATGTTCACATGGAAAAAGGGCTGGAGCGAAATGGGACTCCTGTCCATGCTGGCTCTGGTAGATAACCTTCCTTCCTATGGCTCCTGGCCATTGCCTGATCTGCCAGTGCCACCAGAACAGATTCCCAATAGGTGCAACTCTCCCCACTGCAGACAGCAGTGTACTGTCTGGCCAGCTCAGCAGCTGCAGGGCTTTGTTCAGCCCTGCACCCAGCAGCCACCTGGCCCATTGCCCAGCACCTAATCCTGCTTGCAGCCCCATGCTCGGTCCTGTCTTCTCATCCTGCTCCTGTGTCTCTGGGGTCACTAAAGCAGCAAAGCCCTCTGAGCAGGTCAGTGGTGCCCAGGATGGTAAGGGGCTGAGGGTTGTTGGTGCCCTGCCTGTGCATGCAGCAGGGCAGCAGAGTGGGCAGCAAGAAGGAGAAGGACAGCAGGTGCAGCAGTGCCAGTGAAAGACCTGGCATAGGAGATCATGGTGCATGCCAAACATGCATGCATGCAAACATGCAAACAGTCACCACGAACAGCAGATTACCTGGCCCCAGGGGAAGAGATGGGGACCATGGCCTCCGTACCCCCAAGAGTGTGTGGGGCATGGGGACAACATCCCCTCCCCAAAGGCACTGCAGCCACAGGGGCTGGGGGTGGCGGCTGGTGTTGGTAAAGCAGGTTGGCCAGTAAAGCAGCTTGCTGGTTGCAGCTGGGAAAGCAGGCTGTTGTCCTGGGCAGGGAGGCAGGGCTGTGCCTGCAGCCCCAGGCCAGGCACCCATGGAACACAGAGGATAGAGGACCTTTGTCCACCCTCTTTGTGAGCAGAGATGGGGCAGGATCCATGAAGGGCTGGAGGTTCACCAGCTGAAGACCTTGAGTGCTGTAGAGGGTTGGATATTTGCAGCTCAAGAGGAAAGCCTCTGTCATGGCTTAATCCAGCTGAAGCAACTGTGCTCAGATAGAGTTACTAGGTGCAAATAGTCATAATGAGGGAGTTTAGTTGGATGAATATTTCTAGATCAAGTGCAGATTTGCTTCATAGCACTGGCAGCCTAAATGGGCTTGAACTATCTTTTATATGGGGAGCGGAGAGCTCAGTGCCTGGTGACATCCCCAGCTCTCAGGGGATGCCCTGTTCACATCCCCAGACAAAATGGGCTGATTTTCCCTAGGATCTGACTGTCCCTGCTAGGGTGCCCACATAAGAAAGGCTCCTACCTAGGCAGCACCAAATATTTAGCTGAAAAGGGTCTTGGGACACATGTGCTCCCCTTCCCTAAAGGAGTGCACTCCTTGCAAATCCCTGGCATGAGCTTGACCTACTCTAAGTGCCTCCCCATAGGAAGATGCTGACATTGCAGAAATAATCAACCTATTTTTAAAGGTTAGGAATGTTCCTAGCAAATTCTCCCCTGACTTTCCTTCCCCCCAGCTTTTTCTCACCCTCTGCCTCTCCCCTGAGATAGCAATCAATGATACCGCAGGTTTAATTAATGTTTTTGACTTCCAGCACAGGGATGTGTTTTCTCCTCTGTGCTTTTGCCAGAAGTGGTCTTATCCTGCCAAACAGGCAGGTAATCTGGGCAGGCAAGACTGGCTTCATACCTGCAGCTCTAACAGGGTTGTGCCTTTGGGATTTGTGGTAGTGCTGGCAAGGCAGCAGAACCCCAGTGCTTGTGCCAGGCATCCAACTGTTGCTAGAAAAGCAGCAGAGGCAGAGTAATACCAGGACCTACACAGGGAGGGGAGGAAGAGGAGGCCCTCCCTGGCACAAGGGCAGCCAGGCCGGGTTTCTGCCCAGAAAGATGCCCTGGTGCAGGGAGGGCAGCTGCCAGGATGCTGGCATGGCCATGGTCACAGGACCCAGTGCATTTAACTAGATAATCCTTGCTTTAAAGCAAGAGCAGCATCAGCACTGACCTTGCAAACCTCACGCCCTGGCAGCGACTTCTCCCCACAGCAAGGAGGGACAAGCTGTTCCACATGACCTGAGCCCATCACTGCTGCAGCCCCTCAGGCCCCACTGCCAGTCTCTGCCATGATGCAGCACTGGCGTCAGCATGGGGACACCCAGAGAGCGCTGAGAACAGCTGGCACATTGCTGCTGGCCAGGGCTGTTTTGAGGCCCTTCTAGTTTTGTCTGAGATACTCAGACTATATAAAATTAGATTTAGCTTCAGTGCTAAAAAAGAAGTGCTAATACCATTCAGCTGAGGGCTAAAGATGGGGCCACATCTATTAATAACCCTGTCGTTCTCACTCTGGAGTGGCATTTCAAGCCAGCCTGCTCCAGCACAGCTGAAGACACTCTGTTACTTGAGAGCCACCTTTAGCTGTGACTCCGTTTCATGCAGGGTGGCAAGAACACTCCCTGCAGGTGCTTACTTCTCATGACAGGGATGCTTTTTCTCCCGGGGTGTTTAGTTAGTGCTGATCAGCAGAGATATGCCATTAGAGCTAAGGCAATCTCCGCTGGTCAGGCTGGGAGCAAGGCAGCAGTGAAGGCAGGAGGAACAGAGCGCTCAGGGCATGGGCTGCACTCAGCAGGCACAGGTTGGTCCAGCAGTAACAGAGGCTTTGTGGCCCCAGGGACATCAGTGTCAAGCTGGGAAGGCAATCTGTGCCAGCAACAGCAGGGAAAGGGAAGAAGGCCTGGACAATTCAGTGTCATGAGTCTCCTGTTCTCATGCAATGCATGTTGGAGATGGGGAAGGGAAAGTTCACTGCCACTGCTCCGCTCCCAGTGGCACCCGCCCTGTCTCAGGTGGAGCAGGGAGACATGGGATAAGAGGTGGTGATGATCCTGTTTTTCCCGGTCCTGCATGCATTCTCATGTTATTGTACTTCTCAGAGCCCCAGAAAAAAACCCAACTCCTATGGTCCATGTGAGGGTTTAGTCTATTAATCAGCTATTAAACTAAAGTTTTGAGTTAAAAATCTTCCCAGAAAGGTGCCAACTGCATGCCAAACAGGAGTTACCCAGTTCACATTTGGCTGAGCCGGAGTACAAAACATACCCCTTGCAGTGAAACAAAAAAGCCATGGGTGGATAACGTACCCCGAGAGCAGAGCTTTGCCTCTTCCCAGGCATAAATCATCCCTGAGTGGGCTGTGATGTTCTCTGCTGTGCCTGTTATCTGCTGTGTGAAGCTCCCTGCAAACATTCCCAGCTCTGCAGGCAGCATGAGTGCTGCCTCTGGGATGAGCAGGCAGCACCCTGACTTGCTTATTTTACTGTCAACATCCCTAGGGTCCCTGGGCTACCACAGCCTCATGAAGCAGGGCATCAGCTATCCACCAGGCTGCCTCCATGCTGAGCAAGGACGATTTTGCTTGTTCTGCCTCAAAGCATGTCCCATGAACATGAAAAACACTTTATGCCTCCATAACAGCTACACCTCTTCCCCACACACCCTCCACTGCTGCAATGCCCACAGAACCCCCAGTAGATTGCCCTCAGCTGCTTCCTGCCCCCCAAACCTGCTGAGTGGGGGGCTGCTGGTGGCAGTCTGCATGGTGAGCGAGTGCCAGGCACCTGCTGCAGCCCTGCCAGGTACAAAGACCCCCCAGTGCCTGCTCCTGCTGCTTCTGGGGCCCCAGAATGAGGCATACCAGCAGCCATGGCTGGAAGGGGAGGAGATGACCAGGCAGGCACCCATGGTTGTACAGCCCCTAGCTTCCTCAGGAAACCAGCACAACAGCAGCCCTACTTCTGCCTGAACAGGTGAAAGCAGGGATGGGGCTTGCTGGAGGAGACAAAGAGCAGTGCCAGAGACAGTCACTTGGTCCCCCAAGGAGAGGACAGTCCTGCTGTGGCAGCAAAGCCAAGCTCTGCAGGCTTGCAGTGGCCAGGTCCCTGTGGATGCACCCAGAGAATGGCTGTCCTGCACTGCAACCCCTGACTGCAAGGAAGGGCTGGCTGCTCTTCCCAAAAGCAGCCAGAGCCATAAGTGTTGGGTTGTGCCAACAGCTCTGCTGCTCATTTACTCATCCCTGGTGCTGCTGGTGGCTGCACTGGAAGCACTGAGCACAGCGTGTGCTGTCCACCAGTCAACTTCACACTTCTGATGAGCAAAGAGGAGGAGGGATGGCAGGTTTCTCCATGCCACGTGTGCAAGGGTGCTGGGAACCATCAACCTGACTGGGAGACTGCAGGTGGGGCTGCAGGGTGGCCAGGAGAATTTGTTAATTGCTTGCTGTCAGATGCTGTAGTTTGTGTGAAACAGGACAGAGACCTGCTCGCTTTCAGGCACCCTGCCTGGGCGATCGATGCACACCGACCTCGACCTCGCTGCTGCTCGAGAGGCTGCTGGAGCAGTGAGCCCAGCTCGGCTCTGCCTGTTTCCTGCTGCCTACCGAACTAATTCCCTGGCAGCAGACATGCTGCACTGGCAGGGCCAAGGCCAGAGCTGCTGATAGCAGACAGTCAGGGATGCTGGGGCTGCGCAGTCTCCAGGCTGGGTCCCTGCATGCATCAGGCCAATGCAAACCTTCAGGAGCATCCTTAGCCCTTGCTCCTGGTGGTCCTTGCTCTTCCTTGGGACCTTCATGTACCCCAAAGGCAAGCTGATGGGCAGCACCATCCACCCCCTTGCTCTCCAGCCATCACAGAGTGGTTCTGGCTTGCTCCAGCCTCCCCATTCAGGCTGGCAGGGGGACAGCAGAGCCGTGCCACGGAGCACAAATCCCATTAAACGCTCCACAGCGCTGAGCTGCAGCTCCAAGCTCTGAGCCTCCCAAAGGACATAAGGCTGCTTAGGACACCCTAAGCTCTTCATGCAGATGAGTACTTGAGGCCATCAAAGAGGTCTTAAAAGCTTAAGGCAGGTAAATGTTTAAACTGCTCTAAGCCCTCAGTGTCACAGCCGGGCCAGAGGGAAGTCCCCAGCTAAAAGCCATCTCTGCATAGTCACCCTCTGCCACAGCACAGCAGCACTCAAGGGCCACCAAGCCCTTGCTTCCTCAGCTGCATTGCTCCCCCAAGTCCGTCCTTCTGTCCCTGCCATCCTCCCCCAACCACATCCTCACAGCAAAGGCTCAGGCTGCCATGTCTCTCCCACCATATTTATTTTCTGTCTAGACAGTGGTAATTTTGATATGCAGCCTTCCAAATCCCAGCTGTGCATTCTGCTACCTCTCATCAGGAGAGTAATGAAATGAATGCTTTTTCGTGGGCAGTTACACACTTAATTCAAGCTCTACCCTTGAAAAGCCTGAATGAAATTGCATGGAGTATAGCTGGTGCCCCAGGAGTGTTTTCATAAATAAATCTGGAGGTTTCAGTGGGATCTTTAATACACACTAAATAGCAGTCTGTCACAAACTTGTCCTCTTGCAAAGATACAGCAGAATATCTTTTATCCACAACAGCAGATCAGTGCACACAGATTTTCCTCAAGTGGTTTCTTGGAGTCACTAATGACTTGTTCCTTCTGGTTGCAAAGAACTGTATTTGCACTAACGGGATACCACAAATTACTTCACTTGCTTCCAAGATGCTGAAGCTGCCCTTAAGCTTAATACTGCAAGTTATTGCAGGTATCTGTGCCTCTTTCCTCTGAGGTACCATGAGAAAAGCCTTGCTGCTCGTCTCCTTCCCAGGTCTTGTGTTCCTGCATGCTTATTGTTAGTGTGGGAACAAACTCAACTTTTCAGTTTAAACTGTGCATTTGCCCTGGAGAGGACCCTGGATGTGGAATGTTCACCAGCTGAGCTTCCATCCTGCACCTGCAGCCATTTCCCTCCCCAGGCTCTGTTAACTCAGGAAGTGCCACCAATGCAGCATTTCCAAACATACTCCCACAGAGCAGGAATGCTGTGCCCCTTCTCAGAGCTGCGTGCCTTAGAGCAGGACTTACGTTCAAACTACCTCTTCCTTTTGAGGAATATTTATTCTGCCTTGTTATTCACTGGACTTGATGGTCCTAGAGGTCTTTTCCATCCTAAATTATTTTATTCCTACATCATCAACCTTCAGTTTGCTGTTTAACTGTGCTGGGATACACACCACCTGCAGCACACATGCATTGCAAAATCAAAGCAAATCAATGTTTTACTTTAACACAAGAAACATCACATCCAGCCAAGAGGTTTGACACCTGCACACATCCTTTTCAGCATCCTCCCCAGCCCAAGCCACTTTCCCACCTTCCCATCTTCATCTCATCTAGTGCACAGCACTGCTGCTCCTCCTGTGGCCAGTCTGGTCCCAGTCTAAAATGACTCCATAAAGGACATCTTGTGACCTTCCCAGCTTTTGCAAGGAGATGACACAAGGACCAGTAGTGACCAGGGCTACCAATAAGCACCATTCCCTCTGCAGTTCAGTCATCCCCAGCGCTGTGCGAGGGAGGGAGGGAGGGAGGGAGGGAGGGATGGATGGATGGATGGATGGATGGATGGATGGATGGATGGATGGATGGATGGATGGATGGATGGCCAGCATGTGATGGATCACCACTTTTAGCCCTCTGACAGGCATGGGAATCTACTGTTGGGTCTTTCATAGGTTTTATCTCAATGCAGAGCCATAAAGAAAGGGGAAAATGCAGCCAAGCACTTTGATGTGGATCAGCACAGAGAGTTCCCAGTGTTCAGGCCGTCACCTCAGACTCCCCAGGTCACCAGAGGATGTCTTCTTCTCCCAGCTAAGGGCAGAGACCTCTGAGAAAACCCTGCTCCAGCCCCAGGAACCTGGCATGCATGAAAATATATTTGGAGGGAGGGGAGAATTTCCATATGAAAGAAGGAATTGACTTCAGAAGAAGTAGGGAGACTGCAGCATGACACTAACATGAAAAGCACATTCATGAATATGGACTGGGTAGGAGAGCCCAGAAACACTTATTTCCACATTTGCAAATGCAGATTTATTTTGCATGCAGGACAAATGCTAAAGGGGCTCCAGGTCCTTCCAGCAGAAACCTGCAGCAGGGATGCTCCTGGGCTGCTGCACCAAGCTCAGACCCTATGGATGGGACACACCTGCAGGTCTCATCCTAAAGCATTGCATGTTACAAATCCCACTGTGGGGATAGGAATGAGGGTTCTTCAACATGCTGCTTGCAACACCACCTATTCCTCCACTTCCCCTGTGTAAAACTCTGCTCCCTAACTCACAGTCCTAAGTCACAGTCTGGGAGACCCCAGACCCCCAGCACTGCAAATACTGGGATATATAATTCACTAAGGTTGAGGTTCCCTTTCTGTTGAAGGATTCTCACATGTACTTCACAGATTTTTTTAAAAATCCAACCCTGGTTCAGCAAATTGAATCTTTTACCATGGTGCTAATTTGCTAATTTTCATACCAATGTCTAAACCTAAAAAAGCAATTTATTAAGATGCTATAACCATGCCATTACATCATGAGACAGGAAAAGAGTGAGAGAACTTATTTAAAAAAAAAAAAAAAAAAAAAGGTCAGGCTTACTCAGCTCTCTCAGCTCTTAATGTAGCCCAAGTGATCACTCTGGCATCCTTGGAATGAGAATTTTGAATTAAGGGTGATGATAGCCTTAAATAATAACCTCCATACTATCTACAAGGCTTTTATTCTACTAACTCCAGCATCTCAAGCAGGATGATAAATTCACTCACTAATGGTCAAATAGCAGTTTTTCTTATAGCTTGTATTTTATTTCTTTTTGGCAGATACCATCTCTGCAATCCAGCCTGTGCCGGTGCTGACAGCATTTGCAAGAAGCCTTTCTATTCAACTGACTTCTAATGACTGAGCAGCTTTGCTGCTGGGGAAGTTTTGGTCCCTGGGATGAAAATAAATGGGACATGCCTTTATTTCTAACTACTCTGTGCTTTTCCAGTTCTTTTTTTTGCACAGAAATATCACCCAAGTCCCCAGGACATGAAGGAGCACATTCACAACCCCAACCCTCTGGTCTCTGCTGCCTGGTTCAGTTTCACTTCTCTAGGGTCACACACCTTCATATTTTTTAGAAGTTCATGATTCCCTGAACTATCATTTATATCCCACACCTGGTCTGTCACTAAGTTTGCGTCAGGATTGGTGCAAGAGTGACAAGGACCCTGCCTTGGGTCCTTGTGGACCTGTGGAAATGCAGTGATTCAAACAAAGCCTTGCCTAAATACCATGTCTTGTCTATGGACAAGGCAGGCAGCAGCAAATAACTTTTTTGATTTATACTCGGGATACAGGTACAATAAACAATTCAGTAAATAACATGAAATGCTAGCTGGGAAGGGCTGAGGCTCTTAGGGAATTTTCCTCTTCAGAAAAGCTGACTATTCAACAATCTGACATTTAAAGTACCCTAAATTTCTTAAACTGGACTCATATCTGGAAAATGCAATGGTGGCGATCACCCCTGTAGTGACAAAGGGGAAAATCCAACTTCTGATTCCCCTGGCCCCTTCCCCTGCCTGGTATTTTTCCATGGCCTGGTTACCCTTTGGACACATCCCAAGTTCCTTCCTGTGGTGGTCTCTGAAATTCATTTAAATCAGGAAATTACTCTGCCTGTTTTTCTCCACAGACTACATGTGTCCAGGCTGACAAATCACAGCAGGATGGATGTCAACCATGATTTAACCCTTCATGTCCATGGCTGGGCCCTTCTGAAGGCTGCCTTTCTTCTCATTTGAGTGTGCCAAGACCACAGCTTCTGGAAAGGATCATTTTATTTATCCTTGACTCCAGTTCATCCTCAGGACTGCTCACAGCCCTTGGGATTCAGGTGTTTTATGGAGGGGCCTGCTTGGCTGCACAGTGGTGGCACTTGGATGCCATCGGCACTGCAGGTGCTGTCAGGACCCATGGCAGCGAGACCAACACCCCCGGGGCCACAGACTGGACATGAGGGAAGGAGCCACAGGGCTGTGCAGAGGCTGTTGCTCGAAGAGATCAGAGGTCTGCAGGTGTTGCTACAGGATGGGACATGGCAGGGGCTGTTCTGCAGCCAAGCTTGGGGCAGCTGAGCAGGTCCCATCTGCCCGAGAGACAAGTGAGCCACAAGTGCCTTCAGTGATTAACATCAGCTCCTGACAGCTCCGTCAGCCTGACAGCATCAGCTCCATGGGGAGGATCAGGGACTTTTCCAAGTCTGGAGGCACAAATGCCTCTGCAGTGACCTGGCAGAGGTGCCACCTGAGCTATTGCAGTGAGCACTGGCAGGTGTGGAGGCCAGACCTGCTTAACAAGGTCACTTCTGCTTTTTTAAAGGACTTTCCCAATCCCCATGTGGGAACAGATCACATGGCATGGCAGCTGTGGCAGATAGCCAGGCATAGATTTGGGGTTGGCTGTAGCCTTTAAATTCATATTGGGAATGATTTGGAGAGACCCCAGGTCCTTGTGCAGCGATGATTCATTTGGCAAGGTCACGTACATGGGAAACCTCCTAATCTGGAGCATTATTCCAAGCAGGGCAAATAGATGGTGCCCACTCTGACCACCAGCAAACTGCCCAGGCTGGTGCATCCTGCCTGGCATGGCTTTCTGCAGAGGACCAGGGTCAGGAGGAGGGAACTTAAAGAGATGGGCTACACCAAGGATAAGCCAGCCAAGGTTCCCATATTCTCCAGTTCAAACAGCCAAGCAGAGCCTGCTGCTAGAAGACAAGAAGTTGGAAAAGATGATTAATAGAGGCTTGGGAACAAAGTTGTCTTGATTTCTTTTGAAATGGAGAGCAGTTCCTCAGACAGCAGCTGGCATGAGCCTGCACAGCTTCCAGTGGGATGGGAGATAAATGCCTGCCTGGACACAGTCCAACCCAGTGTGAAAGGAGACACATTAGGGAAGTAAACAAACCTGTTGCTCTCAGTCCCAAGGCACTGAGATGGGCTTGTAAGCCAGCTTGGGCAGGGGCCACCCCAGAGCATGCTGCCCTCTGCCATTACCCTGGCAGGCAGTGCCAGACAGTGTGGTAGAGTCACAGACACTTATACACTCATCCCTGTGTGAGCAGAGCAGGGGCCAGCAGGAGACAAACCTTCCATCAAAGGCAGCTGGACCAGGAGAAGTGGGGAGCTGGTTTACAGCCCCTGGAATAAGTTCTAGAAGTTGGCCAGAATGGATATCAGAGCTGCTGGTTGTTTCAAAGCCTACATTGCATTCACCTATAAATCAAACAGGAAGATGCAGCAAACTCATCACAGTGAGATTAAATGGATTTCTCACTGGTGTTATGCCAATGCCGTGGAGCTTTGCTTCATCTCACTTGTTTCCAGGGTTTTAACTAAAAGCTTTTTCCCTGCACTGTTTGTGATGTGGATAAACAAAGCACTAACTCCTGGTCAGAGTGACAGGGAAAGCAAGACTGAGCATCTGTGCTGCACAGCACCTTCTGCTAAATGGAGATAGATTGGGGTAAGTATTCCAAACCCATGTGAGGGTGGGGCTCCAATCCCCCTCATCCAGGAGGATTAAAAAAGACCTGATGGTCTCCACCGAACTGCACCAGCTTGCAGCTGTGGCAGGTAGTCAAGCCACAAACCACCTAAGTGAAGGGAATTACTCTTTTAATTAGAAACAAGCCCCAGCTCTTGAGTAGCCTGCAACACCTAAAGGGCTGTTTGTAAAGAAAACGTTTTATTTCCAGGGAGATGGCTCATTTTTGACAGCTGTAAAATCCATTAATTACAGGATAAGGGTTCTAGAGCTGTTACAAAATCCACTGGCTCGTTTCTTGCTTTGGTGCTGCTTACTATTCAATTTTCACACAGAATAAATTGTTAAGCAGACGTTAATGCAGCAAAGGTGAGTTAACTGCATCCAGCATTCCCTTACTCCCAAGGCACAGTCACATGCTCCCAAAAACCTGTCTGCATGACTCCTCTGCCAGGATGGGGCCAGCACACAGCCTCTCCCCACCACAAACACTGGTGCACATGGTTCCAGTGCTGCTTGCTGGTCCCTTAGCAGTTCCCTGGGTCTCACCAGGCAGCTGTCCCTCTCCAGCCCACCTCCACCCAGGGGCACTCATAGGTGCCTGCCTGGGGCAGTTCTGCAGGGTCCCAGCATCATCTTCTGGGCTTTGCTCCTCATCTTCACAATGCTCAGAGTACCCTGCAAAACCCAGCCCATGAGGACAGGTCCCTTCTTGGCAGCTACTTTCTTGTACAGGGCAGCCTGGACTATTTTATCACAGCAAATGGGAGTGGGAAGAATGGGGCAGCTACCCATCCTAATGCTAATGCCTCTTCCATAGGGACAATAAAAAATACATCCATTCCCATAGGAACACCACTCAGCTTTGCAACACTGAACAGAGAGTCTGTTAAACCAGACAGCTTCTCCTGAAGCTGGTTCTGTACAGTTTAATTAAACACTACAGACAGCTTCACACACCCAGCTTTAACAGGAAGGCAGAAAAACCCAACTGCAAAAGCTCCAGCAAAGTCACACCAGGGCAGAGGCATGGCTCCCCATGGGTAGGAGATGTTTGGGGCAGAGGGACTGCTGTCAGTGCCAGTCCTGGGTACCTTCTGTCACCGATGCCCCCGCGATGCTGAGCTGAGTGCAGCCTGTGCGGGCTGCTGCCTGCACTGAACTGCAGCGCACTGTCTCCATTTATTTGATTTGTATCGCCTGAAGGAAAATGCTTTTGCTGTCTTCATGCACTCTAAGCATTTGGCTTCAAAATAAAAGCTCTGGGGACCTGTCATCACATGCTTTCCTTCCCATAAAGAAAAGGCAAGTTCCAGTCTTTTTGAGCTGAATTGCAGAAAAGTGCTCAAGCCCACCACTGGTGCTCCGCCTTGCTCAGGGATGACCTTGCAAAGGTTATTTTTGAAAGCTGCTGCCTTCTCCTGCTGCAGTCTGACATTGGAACTGTCACATCCTGCCTTCCTGCTTTACCTGGAGAACTTTTTGGAGGAGTCAGAAAAGTAGCAGCATGGCTCAGGTTCTTCCCCCTGAGCAAATGCTCTCAGAACTTGATCCTACATACCCACATGCATGAGTGCCCCTGCTCTTCCATGGCATCACACGGATGCCCATGTGCATGGCACAGCCCTGGGCCTCGGTGGGATGGGAAAGGTCATGTCTGCTGGAGGCCTGGGTCATTCCCCTCTGCATCCGGTGAGCTCTGGCAGGATTTCCTACTCCCAGATACGCAGAGGCCATGGGGGAGGCATGTGATGGTGTGTGCCTGTGGGTTGTGCCCCAGTGCTGCTCCTCCTGCCCCATACACACATGCACAACCCAGACCTCAGCTCCCAGGGACAGTGGCATGGATGTTAATGGCCTGGGTGAGTCCAAAATGAAAGCCCAGATCAGAGTTGTTAGGAAAGAATTTCTCTGCTCTTGGGAATAAGGAGAGGAAATTCAGTCCCCTGATTTCTCCCAGTGCAGATACTGGTTTCTTTCTCAGCTCAGACACTTTTGTGCAGTACACTTTCTGTGGTCCATTACACAGACACACAGACCATGGAAGATGTCACTGCTGGCAGGGACACCAGACAGCTGCAGTGGGCTCTGGGCTCCACTTTCTTCCAGACACCTTCACACAGCTACCTGGCACCTCTAGAGCTACCCGGGCAACCAACCACAGGAGCACAGCTTCCCTGCCAGCCCACCACCAGCCAGGGAACTCATTCCTTACTCTAAGAGGAAGAAAAAGAAATATTTTAATTAATTTGCAATTGACTCCAGTCCCTCAGATCAAGACATTCAGTACAGCATGGCCAAAAACCCAACCACTGTTTTGCTCTAAAATATTTCGCTTGCTCCAACAACACTGCTACTGCAGTAGCAGATCTCACTCCCGTCTCTCACTTTATCTTTGTCTCTGCTCCCTCCCCCTCCTGTTTTTCCCATCTGTGTTTGGAGCAGAGGAAGCGGAGATGAAACACAGGCTGCTGACTCTTCCTGCGGGCTCTGGATTGCCCAAACCAATCGACTTCGTTCAGTCTCTGCCTTTCCCTGCCCACTTCTGACAAGCTCTGCAAAGATCACTATGTATTTACTCTTCTCCCAGCGCAGTGAGGAAGACGAAGCACGAGTGCTCAGTGTACTGGTACAGAAACTACAAAGAAAGGCTCTGCAAATGCAGTGGTCAGAGGATTCTGAAAGCTCTGGCCTGCCCCAGCACAGGGCCCTGGTTAAACGATTTGCTGAGAGCTGCCAAGAGGCTGCGCAAGCATCAAGCAATGTGCTGCTGGCTGCACAAACTACCTGCTTATTCCCTTTGTTAGGGTTTACACACACACCATGCCTCTGAAGGAATAAAAAATGGGTTTTGAAAGCTCCTACCGATTCTGCAGTGAACTGTGGCATTAAGGATGTGGAGGGAGGTGACCCCACCAGCTCACGGTTCATTCAGCAGCAGCTCGTGGGTGTTGCTCACCAGAGAGTGGAGCTGTCTCTGGCAGCTTCCTGCCCTACTTCTCTTTCAGAAATACATAATTGTGACATTGTGTTACATAATTTATCATGTTACATCGAGACTGGGGCCGTCCTTGTGCAGCTTATTCTTCTGGATATTTGAGCTGCCAGGGAGGAGAGACAAGAATTGCAACCCCATAAACAGCCACTACTTTAGAGGAAGCTTTTAGAGTTTGGAACAGTCTGAGACACCCCTATCCTTAAGCACACAACTTGGTGAGATGGCATCTGCCTGCACCATGTATGTACACAGCTCCCTGGCACACTGCTTCAACTTCAGGGTGTTGGAAAGGACCCCAGTACATCAGCAGAGCTCTCCCCAGACAGCCTGTTCCTTTTCCAGTGCTTCCTTATGTGCTGACCAAAGGCCCAAGAAAAAGGCAGCTGTGAGTGGGTGAAATCCTCCCCACCACTGCCAACCTCACTGGCAGCACCTGCAAGGTGGGCTGCAGAGCCAAACCAGCCAGTGTTTGCTGGCCAAGCACCCTCCCAGAGCAGGGTTACACACTCACAGCCACAGGCAGGCTAAACTAGCCAGAAAACATCTGTGCAGAGCAGCAGGAACTGTGGTGCAAGGGCTCATCACCCTGAAGGTGCTAATGCAAGCAGAGGCTCCAGGTGCCAACACCCCCATGGCGGCTCCACACCTCCCACAGGACAAGCTTCTTGTGCACTGTGTTTCCTCCTCCTTCCCTCTCCAGGAGGATGAGGTTCAGCCTGTCCAGGGACAGGCACTGCCTGGAGCCCTGTCTTTGCACTCCCAGTGCAGCCTGAGCTGCAGCTCCCTGTCCTTGGCATGTGGGAATTCTGGTGTCCAACACTCCACCCTGGCAGCTGCCTCTCTTATTCCACCAGTGGCAGGATGGGCAGCTCCAGCCTTCATCCTCCCCCGTGCCAGAGTGGCAGGTGTGTGTCACCTGCTCAGGTGATGAGTTTTGCAGGCACAGCAGCAATTCCTGCACCAACCCATCCAGCTGTTTAACCTGGAAATGAGTCTACTAACCCCAGGAATTGTGACACTGCCCCATCCCTGGGGCCTCCAGCCTTCACCCAAGCAAAGTATGTCCAGCTACAGGGCCATCAGGAAGGGGATAGTGACCATGCCTGGGCCAGAGCAGAGGTGTGGACAGTCACTGCTCATGATACTTCTCCCAATGCCACAGTGGTGGCCCTGTGTATGCCCACCATTGGTGAGCCCCAGAACAGCCGTACAACCACTGCTTACCCCAGACCTTGTCATAAGACAGGGATGCTCAACAAGGCATGCCCAGGAACTGATGGCAGGCAGCAAACAGTCCTTGCTGTTCCCAGAGGGAACTTCCTTGTCCCATTAAAGTCTTTAAGCGATTGCCACAGGGTTTTGCTGAGTTTAAGCCTGTTCAGTGCAGGAGCTAGTGCAGCCTGTGAGACCTTGCAGCTGTGGGAAGGATGGATGCAAACCCAGCAACAGGCAGAGCATGGGGGCTTCAGCTGGAAGAGTCACAGAGCAAGAAATATCCCAATACCACCAATCCTCCCAATAGCCCAACAGCCAAGGCACTCAGTGAAGCACCTTATTGTCAACAGAGAGAGGTTAGGAAAACAGAGCTGTTGTCCTTCTTTTCTGGAGAAGACCACAGCTTGTCCTGCCTGACAGGCTGGGCTGATGCCTTGCAATCCACTTTCCTCAAGGGTTTTTAATGCCATCTGACATGAGTTAAAAACACTGCATACAAACAGATGCTCTGACCAAGTCTGAAGGGCAAAAGAGAATTAGAGATGCCATTTGGCTATTACAAGCAGCTCCAAGGGGATCAGCTCTTGGTGTTGCATAATTTAATACTTTAACCAATTAACTAAATGACTAGAAAAGTCTTTCCTGGTAAGACAAGCAGATGACAGAAGCTGGTGGTGCCATAAAGAGTAAGGAGCACATGCTGCTGGTGCCAGTGATCTGAGTCACCCAGGGAACAGCCCCAAATACACCTTGAAACTGTGAGCACAAGGGCAGGCAGGGACCTGAGGGCACAAATGCTGTGAAGGATGAGACTCTGTACAGGAAGCAATGGCTGAGGACGTGACCTAGGGACCACAGCTGATGGAAGCAACCAGGCTGCCCTGCCGTGATGAGGCCATTGACAATTCACTGTTCTGTGCTAGACACAGCACCCAGAGAAAAATAAAATAAAGGTTAGAAAAGATCTCTGGTGGTCTCTGGTCCAACCTTCTGCTCCCATCAAGACTGTTACAAACAAGACATTTGTCTTTTGGAGATCTCCAAGAACAGAGACATTGCCCAGCACCCTCTCCCCCAGTGAGTCCTCCAGTGACCTGGCCCAAGCCCACACAAAGCTCCTGGCACAGAAAAAATGGGGGAGAGCTGCCTGACCAGTAAAACAAGGCTTCAAAGTGAAGGGTTTGAAGGATCTGATGTTCTAGGTGTAGTTGGTGTACACAGACATGTCAAAGGAAGAAATGAATGTTCCATCACTGCTTGAAAAGACCAAATAGCACCTCATGGCTAAAATGTAACACCTAACAAAAGTCACTTGAACAGCATTAGCAGTTTTTCTACAGTGAGATAGATCAGACACTGACAAACTTACTGCAAACTGGAGGAACCAACTGTTGCTGCAGATCTCAAGCATAAGGAAAAGCCACCACAGCATGAGCAGAGGGGTATTTGTAAATACCTGCAACCACCTAAACAGCCTCACCAGAAGCATCTGGGTGCATGAAGCCAGTGGATGGCCAATAACAAAAGCCAGTGAGGGCAAAGTTCAGCTGTGCTGTGCCATGGGATTGGGCTGGGTGCCAGGAGAGTTGTCTGCCTTATGCAGCTGTCCTTCCAAGGTGGCAGCTCATGTGCAGCTGTGAGGAGGCCCTGAATCAGCTGAATCAGCCTTCCATCATACCTCTGTTAAGCCTTTTTGTGCTGCTCATACCTACAGTCATCTGTCATTGCATCTTCCCAGGGTGTGGGTGCAGGACAGGGGTGGGGAGCAGCGCCCTGTGCTCTGGGATGTTGTCCTTCCCGTGGCCATCTTCCTATTTCCTTCCCCCTTCTTGTGACTGAGTCAGCCCCTGTGCAGTCCCAGAGTGATGACAGCAAACCAGACATGCGAGCTCTCGCACAGGGCCTGCATCCCTGTGGAATTGTATCGGGGCTGGGGTGGCTGGGGACCCTTTTTGGGGCAGCAAGCTGGGACACAAGTGATGCTGGACACACAGCTTGGGGGCTACCACACAATTTGATCCCCGCTCTGTGGGTGTGCAGCCCTTGGGTTGCAGCAAGCTCTGCTTCTTCATGCGGCTCTGCTCAGGAAGTGGAAAGAGGCATTAGGGATGCAGAGCAACCCATGCATTTGTTGGGGTAAGGGTGGCCAGGCGGGGCAGGCGCGAGGGGCTGCAGCAGGGTCACAGCCCAGGGCTGCTTTAATTTAGCCAACTGGAGACCTCAGCATTCCCAGACACCTAAAATAGCTGCCACCCAGCTCTTGGGTGATCCGCAGGCAGAACTATGTCCCAGCCATGCAGTGACCTCCTTCAAAGAGTGTACAATTAAAAAGCAAGTTTGTAATTTGATAATTTGCAGAGAGGAAATTAATTGCTATCTGTATCTTGCCTGCCTGCTATGATGACTGGGGCACCTGCTGGCTCGGGAGCCCTTGGGAAGGGTAATTACTGGGGAGGAATCCTCAGGATTGCAGCACAGTAATGGGAGATGCTGCTCACCTGACAGCCTCAGCCTTGGCCATGCACACGTGTGCATCCAGCAGTGTTAGAGATATTCTGACTAGGGATACAGCATCTATTTCTATTCTGACTAGGGATACAGCATCTATTTCCTGCAGCAGGGGCAGGACCCTTCCTAGATGCCAAATAGAGAGTCCCCTGCTCTGCCGCAGCCCCTGTGGGCAATCACCAACCTGCTCCAGGTTGTGCTTCTTTTGGGGAAAGAGGGAACTGTACACACCTTCAAAAGCAGGGCTTTTTTTGTATTTTCTTATTACTGTTGGAACCAAACATGTTTTCTGTGCAAGATCCCATCAGCAGAGCCAATGTGCTACCCGGAAGGGGTACATGGAGGGACCCCATCCCTGCAGAGCACAGCAGTGAGGAGCCACTCGCCTCATGGGGCTGCTCCTTTGAAGCATTGTCTCGCAGGTTGCCCACATTTCCACTCCCAGGAGAGCCCCTTCCCAGTGCTTTGGGTGTTGGCTCCTGTGCTGTAACTCATGTGTGGGGGTAGCACAAAAGGCTTATCTGCCCCTCCTGTGATGAAAGGCAGCCACTGCACCCACCCTGCAGGAACCTGCCCAGCCACCCACCTCCACCTCTGCTCTGCCTTGGTGCAATGGCTGGAGAGCCCAAGGGGAGCAGCACCTGCTGGCCTGTGCCCACACAGAGCAGGAGAGCACCACAGCCCACTGGAGCAGCCAGAGGGCTGGAAATCTGGAAATCATTGTCCAGAACAGGGTGTGCAAACAGACAACCCAGAGCAGAGGCCAAGAACTGCCCCAGCACGTGGCAGCCTAACCCCCAAAACTGTGGCCAGAACAAGGTACAGGTCTGCACATCTCAGGCATTGCGAAAATAAAGATCAGAATAAAAGGCATAAGCCTGACAAGCTCCATGAACATCACCAGACTGTTGAAGGAAGCGGTGAGCACAAGGAAAAATCTCTGCCCAGACCAGAAAGGCAGAGGCTGACAAATCATGTAGGCAGCAACCCAGAAAAGGAGAGGTATTTGATAAATATTTCTGTTCAGCATTTGGGAGGCAAAAGCCAAACAATACAGCATGCTATAAAATAAAATATAATCACAATAAAACACTTTCCATCCTACGAGGGCTTCAGGAAGATGTCAAACAATAGTTACCGGGGTTAGATGTTTAAATCGGCAGGTCTGACACATCGGTGAGCGTAAAAAGGAGCTGGGAAAGGAGCACCTAATTAGCTCCTGTGGGTCCCTGGGACTTCCCCCGGGGTCCCAGCGCTGGCACACTGCCCGTACCTCCATGGAGTAAACAGGATGTCCCAGGCGCTCCAGCTGACATCAGTCCTGTGCCGAGGGCTGGAATGGCCCTGGCCGGATTTGGCTGATAAAGGTTTGAAATGGGGAATTATCATTAGTGTCAATTAGCACCGTTTTATGACAAAGAGATCTTGGCGTATCTCTTTCTCGCGATTGTCGCTATCAGTCACGCTGGTGACGGCGCTGATGTCAGCGCCTTGCGTGAGGCTTTTGGCAGCTCCGGCTGCCGGCAGCGAACGCGGAGCCAGCGCCTTGGGAATGCGGGCCCGGCGGAGCTCCCGAGCCCCGCGGCCCCGCCCGCAGCCAGGTGGGTCCGGGCCTCCCCTGGGCAGTCGTGCTCAGCCCTCCATTATTTCACACCTCTCGGTTTCCCAGCGAAGGCGGGAGCTGCCCAGGCTCTGGTGGAGCTGTCCTGGCACAGGTACCAGGAGCAGGCTGTACTGACAGCACCTGGCACTGTGTCCTGGGTGGCTGGGGACAGTCCCCCCAGAAAAAAAGCTGTCTGTGGTAGGGAAGGGACTGAACAGAGCTGTCCGGGAGGGATCTGCAGCCTCCCTGGGAGCCCAGCCCAGTGCGGAGGCAGCATCCCAGGAAGAAGAGAAACTGGAAAAAGCCCAAAGAAGCAGCCAAGGACCAATGGAGGGATCAGAAGACAGACTTTTAATGCAGAGAAATTCCTGGGGCACCGTCAATGCGGGCCAGAAAAAGAGGTTAAAGGGCTAACTTGATCCCAGCTTATTAAAGCTCTTTTTGATGTGATTAAATGTTTGGCAGTGCCTCTGTTTGGCAGACAAGGATGAGAAAAGGCTGTGGTTAGAAATAAGGCACGGATTCAGTGTGTGAGCACCTTCTGAAACACCCTGACAAAGCCTGGGTGAGTTCCCCATCCCTGGCAATGCTGTGACCATGGTGTGGGTAGGTTCAGCATGACACAGCCCTGCAGCTTTGCTATGGACAAAATCTGTGCTGACAGAGCAGCTCCCTGCCTTGGGCCGTGTCCTTGTGCCAGCCCTGCTTGCTGGGATGCACTGGGGCTGCAGGCAGAGGGAGAAGCTGTTGATGGGCTTTCATAACTATTGACATAACAAGTATCAGGGAGGGATCTGGATTTACAGCTGGCCTCTCCCTGCCTGGCTAAGCCCTGTCCTTCATCATTTACCTGGAGCAACAAATCCTGCTCCCCATGGGCTTGTCACTTACTGGGTTTTGATGGACGCCTCTCCTAGGCAATTCCAGGTGAAGACAACTGGTTGCTCCATTTTAGAAGACAGTTTGCTGCTGACAAGAAGCAGTGAAGAAAGCCTGGCTGATTAATATACTGTCTTTTTTGACATGCAGGCTAGAAATAGAGGAGTGGATAAAAAGGTGATGATGAGCAGTGTGATTACAGACCCACAAGGGAAATGAACATATACTTAAAACTGGAGGCAGCAGAGCACAGCCCAAGTGACAATTAAAGATGGATTCTGCAATCTGTCCTTGTGTGGAGGCCACTGGCTTCCCTGTAATTTGGAGTGTAATTGGAGTAATTACTTAGAGCTCACCCTAAGGAGCATGGTGGAACATCATTTTGGGTTGTTTCTCTCGCTGGTGATGTGACAGCTCCTTGTAAATCACTCTGAAGTACCCGGGTGTGATGCCGAAGGACCTGGGCATAGGCCGTGCTGGTCCCTGTGTCCAGCCAGTGAGAATAGAACGAGAGTCCTTCAGCAGCAGAGGTAGTGCTCAGAAATTAATTGCTGGGCAATTATTCAATTCATACTCCTGTTTCCCTCCTCAGTTCTCCCAAAAAGCATTGCTTGGCAGGCTGGGCTGCCTGTAATCCCTACTCCACATTCAGAACTGCATCTAATCCCTTCCAGCAGGCAGCTGCATTTCCTGTTTCTCCCCCATCCCAGTCTCAGCACACCCCTCCTAAACAGCCTCTGCCAGTGGCTGCCTCTTCCCTGGTGGTTCAGTGCTGCTGCAAACCATCCCTCAGTGGTGCAGCAATGGTCACTCACTTCAATGAAGGTGTCACAAGCATGCTATGGTATGGTTATCATGGCAATCCCAGATACTGATCCATGGGCTGCTGCTGGCACTGACCAGTCCCCAGACAAGCTCTGTGGCTGCAGTGAGTCTGCAGCATCCCCTGCATCCCTGTCCCACTGGAGCTGGCAAACCTCCCCAGCATCCCACCAGTGAGCCAGCTGGGGCTGAGGCACCTCCTGGCTGTGAGCCACAGGCAGACAGGCAAAGCAAAGAGGGTGAAGCCACATGGCCCACCCAGGGAACACAGGACATTTATCTGCCACCTTGGGAATATCAGCTGAGCAATGGGTTTTGCAGAGGACACTGGGCAGTGTGTGGCTACAAGGTGCCCACACCATGAAGCCAGTGGGACAGCAAAGCAGGGGCAGATGGACCTGTCCTGTCTCAACATGTCCATCTCCAGCAGAGCCAAGAGCAGCACTGACAGGCATGAAGGTGGGGGTGATCCTGGGGGAGCAGGAGGGTGCTGTGCGTATTTTGAAAGTCAAAGGGCAGAAGGCTTTGTGCTTCATGAGCAACAGGGCACAGACTGCCCCACAGCCCAGTTTCTGCGGCTCCTCTTTCCAGTGGAGGAGCTCAGCAGCACTGGAAGTCGGACTGTGGCATTATGCAAGACTGATCATGGCTGTTTATTGCTTCTCAGAAGCCATGTAGTAATCCTGCTCCCTGCTCCCCAGAGTGTAACCTGCGAAAAGCACGTGTGCTGCAGAGCATGAGGGCCTCCTTCCCCAGGGCCACTGCTCTCAGGGAGCTTGGGACATCACACCCCAGCAGGCAGGGAGCCTACTCTGCAAGGTGTCCACTTGGCTGGAGCTCCTGGTGCTTCCCAGCACCGGATCAAGAGCACAGTCATTTTTCCTGGCTGTGGCAGTGCTCTGCCAGGAGGTGTTGATTAGCTTGGCAGGTTGCTAATTGCCAGGAAGGGCCCAGCACAGAGGTCAGGGTGGCTGTTCTCTGGGAAGAGGGAGGTCGGGACACCTTGGTTAAGTACGTGGATGCTTGGGAAGAAGGGGTTGCACCAGTGCCAGGGCTGGAAAAACTCTGCTGCTGAAGCATGGCTCTCTTTTAAACTCCACTGCTTTTGAAATAACACAGCCAAATGTCCATTTGTGTCTCACCTTGAATCAGCACCTCACATGCTGGAGGAAAACAAAGTCCACAATATCCAAAAAAGCTCCTCCAAGGTGCACTAAGACAGCTGGGCAACAGCTGCATGGTGAGCTTCTCATTGCCCTGTGCTTAGTAAACACCAGCACCTCCCTCCTCAGTTTTAATGTCTTTCTTTTTAATTATTTTTTCCCAAATCACCTGAAACTCTGTTCTGAGGCTCCTGCTTCAGCTTAACCCAGCAAAACATGGAGCAAACATTCACGGTCCTGGTCTGCAGCACAGCCCCCTGTGCCTTTGTGCCAGGAAAAGCACCTTCTCACCCTCCGGTAGGACACTGCCCAGGATTCAGAGGCTGGAGAGGGTGGCATGAGGAACCCACACACCCATGTACAAACTCACACTCACATGCACTTGCCCTCCCTCAGATACTGGTTCCCCTCAGCCAAATGTTCCATCACCCAGACAAAAGGGACACCTGACTTTTTTGGCCAGGTATTGAATGAAGCTGGTCTGATGGTGAGGGTGTTTAAAGGCTTTTGTTTATGATGTCTGCTAAAGATAAGCCTCCAAGAAAGATGAAAGATGCCCTTTGGAAGCAAGAGTAAGGCAGGCAGGAGTGCCAGCCTTAAATTACTGTGAAAGCTGACACTACCTTTTAACATTTAATGTGCAAAAAGCCTGTGTACCACCACTTCTTGAAAGAAGCCTCTTGGATTATGAGCATGACCAATAATGACTGGAGGTAATTCCTGCCTCCTCCTGGCAAGTGCAGAAGCTGACAGCAGAAACTGTCTTCCACACCATTGCTTTTCCCTTGGAGGCAGAGGTTTACAAGGTGTGAATATAAATCCATGCAGAAAGCCCAACTGATGTTCTCCTAATGTGGAATAAACAGTGGAGAAGAGGAGCCCTGACTGCAGCAAGGTCTGGGAGCAAGGAATGGCCAAAGTTTAGGGCTTTCACCTGGACAGGCAGAATAAAGCATCACTTCTTGATCTATTTTACATTTTGATTTATACTCACAGACTCTCGATGCAAAGCCTTCTGTGCAGCACACATGGCAAGTGTTTCTTCAGGGATGAAATTGTTTATTGGACTTATTACAATCAGCAGCAGGTTTTGAGTTTCCTCTCAGGCTGTCAAGGCTTTAAAGACAACACTGTTGGCAGGTATTTCACCTGGCATCAGTCAGAAGGAAGAAAAATATCTGAGGCCTCCAAGATTAACTGTCCTTTCTGTGGGAAACATTTATCACTGTTCTTTCTGCTCTCCTCAATATTTATTTCTATCAAATGCCTTTGACCAAAGATCTTTGCCCTATCTGAAAGCATTTCTTCCCCATCAAACACAGATCATGCAATGCTCTCCCACACATACAAATTTCATGTTTCTGGAAAATTACAGTTTCCAGATCAGCCAGAGAAGCACTTTTGCTGTCCCACTGTACTCTGTGGAACACGATGTGCTGTTAGCCTAGAGGGGAAGGGAGGATGTGGGGACCCTTAATAAGGGGTGATGCTTCCCTCCATCCTCATCCACAGAACCCTGAGAAGCCCAGCTCCAGGAGAAGGGGTCTCCAGTCCTGAGGACCTCCCCAGCATGTTCTCATCCTGGTTTGCAGTGTTCCCCAGCAAGAACCACCTCCCAGGCCAGGAAGGCATCATGGACCTTCCCAGGAGATATTCCAGGGAACCAGGAGCCCACCCACTCCCTTTTCTAACAGCGGTGCTCAGAGAGGTCCCACAGGTTTGGCACTGGCACCAGAGGGCTGGGAATGAGCTGAGTCCTGAGATCAAATTTTCTTCTAAGCCAGTAAAACACCCTCTGGTTGTTTGCAAGGGCTATGGGACAGCTGTGACCCACATCTCTGTCCTGCAGTGGGACATTGCAGAGGGACAGGAAGCAACCCCACAGCCTTCCCCACTCTATTCCAGCCACAGGCAAAAGAATGACAATGTGCGGGACCCCTCTGCTGTAATTTGCTTTGTTTGACCAAGGACAAAACTGGTGCAAGCAGAGGAGCTGCAGGAGAGCCATCCCAACAGCACCTGGGACATTGCACTCAGGGAGTTGGGCTGGGAAGCCCAAACCCTTGCACACAAACCCAGCACAAACCCCGCTGGCAGTTTTCCTGCTACACTGAGTGGGGAAATACAATGGCAGTGATCCATGTTTATCCATAACTATGGAAAAACTTGTATCTGTCTCCACCAAATCCCCCTCCCCCAGCTCTCCCCTGTACTGCTGCAGAGGTTTATCCAGGGGCTGGAAGTAACAGGAAGCCTGGTTTAGTATCAGTGCTGGGTATGGCTGTGAGCTCCCTGAAGGTTGTAGGAGACACCAGAGATGAGCAGCAGACAGAAGCTATGTACATTAGATACAATACCTCGGATCTTCTTCCATCCAGAAAATAAACTATTAAAGATTTGCTTGAAAGGGTCATTTTCCTTGCCATTGATACTTCCAGCTGTAGAAATAACAACATATTTCCAATGCTTGTTTGTTACAGCAGTTTGCAAGGAGAAAAAAAACATTGCCTGATTATTTCCAAGGCAGCAATGAAACTGAATTAACAATATTTGATGATATAAAAAGTAAACTACAAGTATATAGTTTGAACTTCAGCAATATTTGCAGCTGATAATGATAATGTTGAACTGGTGAAATGCTATCCTAATGACACAGTCACAGAAAATGAGGAGGAATATTTGCTTCCAGCTTATTGCTGAGCCTGTATACCATGTAACACCATGAAGCACATTCTGGATAAATCATCATTTGAGCTTGAAGGTTATGCAACAAAACTTTTCAATAGCCTTTTCTCCTCATCAACAGAATTTTGGGATTACAGGAGAGAATTCATTTTTTCAGCTCTGAGAGCGTAGAAAAGCAGAGGTGTGCCCTGACAAGCCAGTTATCTGTGTGCTTTGCCACCTGCGGCGACCTGGGCATGATTCCCAGCTCAGACATTTCCTCGTGTGGCAGGGCAGGGATGATGGGACTGCGCAGAGAAGCTGCCAGTGCTGGAATCCCACTGGTGCTGCTGCCCAGCCCCTGCGTTGGGCACACTCCAGAGGCTGGGCAGGGGGAAGCAGAGCGGGCTTTGGCATCACCCTTAGCCCAGACACCCATTCACCCACCGGAGCTCCACACAGCTCCAAAGCCAACGAGGCAGGTGCAGCTCCTGTGCCTGCCCCAGGGAGGCTCACGTGGCTGTGGGGCAGCAGCTCTCCCTTCAGTGCCCACTGCACCCAGCCCACTGCTGCTGAGCCCTGTGTGTGCCACCTTGGTGCTGGATCACTCCTGTGCACCACGAGCTCCTCATCGTTTGCCCGTTTATGTTTTTCAGCACAATCCATCATTTCAGCATAAATGCTGTTTCACCTGGCCTTGCAGCTCTGTTTGTGCCATACAAAGCAGGTGTCCAGGGCAAAGGCTCCCCTCTCCTGGGGCCAGCACCTGCATCCTCCCTTGCCAAGCTGAGCCTCTTGGCTCTATACATGACTCAGCTTTCCTCACAATGCACCATATATATTTTTTCACAAGGACGGTTAAAAATATCACTGTCTGATCTTCCTTATGCAAAAGACTGTGACATCTAAGGGAGAAATTAGAAAAAAGCAGGCAAACTTAGCTCTTAACTAAAACTGGACAGCAGCAGAGCAGAGCACTCTGCCAGGGGCCTCCTTCACAGCATCATGCCACTCCCAGGGAGCTTCTGTGAGCAAAATGAATGGGCTCAGCTGCTCTCCCCAATTCTGGAATTTGGAGAAATTAGCGTGCACCTTACTGTGTCTTACAGTCTGAGCCCAGAAAGTGTGTAGGAGGAACGCTGAGAGCTTGGTGCATGCCCATGTGATGGGCAGTGTGCTCTGGGCAGCCTGGTGGCAGTGCTGGGACCCCAGGGTGTCACTAACATGCTGGTGCCCTCCCACAGCTGACAGCTGCAGAGGGTGTCTGCAGTGGGGGCCCCACGGGACAAATGCTTTCCCTGGGCCTGTGTGGGTCAGCCACAAGCATCCCTTCCTTCAGCCCAGCCCTGCTGCTGGCCACAGCACTGATTTAGCTCTGGTCAGGTCCACCCTGCTCTGGCAGTACCAGAAGATTGCTATTCTACAAGCAACTATTAAGGGCTCGAGCACTAGGACAGTATCAATTGTGGTTTCCTGACAATGGTTCCACAAAAAGCAAAGTTATTTTGAGAAGGGTAAATGCAGCCCAGACCATTATATTTAATTCAGGTCCGCCCACAGTCCTCCTGCTCTGCTGAGCACGGTGGCACTTCAAACTCTATGTCCTGCCCTCGATATGACTTTGGGGACAGGGCGACTTTGCTTTCTAGTGTTGCTGCTCCTCCAGGAGGAATTCTGGCTGCAAGAGGTCTCCCCCACACATGCTCTGCCACCCTCCCATGCCACTCTGGGCACCCATGTGCCCCCTACCCGGTGCTGCTACAGGCACGTCCCCAGCATCGTGCACCACATCCTTCCCAGCCTGCGTAGGATGCTCTGGGTTCCCGCTGAGCTGCCCAAACCACCAGAGCAGGATGGACATCACTCCCCTGTGAGGGATATGGAAGTGACACTGGGAAAAAGACCCACATCACCTCTGGACACCTGGCTCCAGGTCAGCCTCCTGTACCCTCTAGTCTGGGACTTGTGGGAATGGAAGCTGAAAGGACAGCCAGAAAATCTTGAAATACTTCTAGGACCCATGCTAGACAGTGGTTTCTTAGCCTCTGCTTCTTTTTCACTCCTAGAATCAGGACAATATAGTCCCTTTGCAGGGAGGCTTGGCTGAGCACAGACTGCAGAAACTCCTGGGCAAGGAGGAGCTGCAGAACTGCAAACAGCAGTAACTTCCTACTGGAGACCAGAGAGTCATTTTTCAGGATTTGTACATGAAGCATACATGATCCACTTGACACATTTATTAATCAAGAACCTTCTAGTGTCTTTTTATGACAAATGTATGACTGCCTTGGCACTCGCTAGTCAGCCCAGCATTATTTAAAAGCTTCCCTTATTATGATTATCTGATAATGCAGCCTATTATACACAGCTCTTCAGGGAAGGAGAAGATGAAACACTGCATTTTATATCCTCTTTGTTATTTGCTGGTAAAACTTCACCAGAGCAATGACTGGTGAAAGAAATTTAGTGTCATCTGCTGAAAAATATTTGAGGTTTAAAAGTAAATGACTCATGATAGGATATTTCATTACATTTGCTTTAATAATGCTGACTGCTATTTCCTATTTTTGCAATATTGGCTGCTTTAAAAATGTGAAACACTGAGGTGTGTCAGCACAGGCTGGTTTGCTGGCCTCCAGTTTCTTTTCCACCACATGGAATTTTCTTTTAGATCTGTTCCTGCATCTTTTCCAGGTAAAATCTTTTTGACCTGGAAAATTTACTATCTGGTGAATCTTAACGCCAGTTTCCCCATCCTTTTGCCTAACTTGGGAATCAAGCTGCTAACTTGGGGTTGGCAGCCTTCTCTGTTGACACTGGTACAGTATTGACCTCCTTCTTGCCTTCTGCATAGGTATTGCAGAGAATTCCCATCATGTAGCTGGAATACACTCCAGCCCTGCTGGACCCCAGGCACTGCTGTTTCTCTTATGCAGAGTGCAGTGGTTTACAATGCCATGACATCTTTATGTCTATTCCAATTACTGAACAAAAATTGCTGCTGGACACCTTTGCTTTTCTGTAGCACTAAGAGTTCCCCAAACTGCTGAGCACAGATCCTGCAGAATTGCAAGATTTGGTTTGTTCCCAGGAGAGGGTGTGAACGTTGCTGATTCTCCTCAGCTGCAACACCCTCGTCCATAACCCGAAGGCTGCTTTAATCCCTGGGTGATTCCCCAGAGCTGATGCACAGCATCTGTCCCAGCTCCAGGGGGCTGATGGAGCACAGACCAAGGGTGGTTCAAGGCCAGAGCTGTGGCTCTAAGTGCAGCCTGCAGGATACAGTCAGGCAGAGCACATCCTGGCATTTTGGCCATGCAGCCCACCTGCCTGCTCTGCACCAGTGTTCCTCCTGCCCTGTGCCCACAGAACAGCTGCTGAAGTGGGTGCTCCTGGTGAGCCCACTGGGGCATGGCTTGGCACGAGCAGCAAGGAGGGAGATCGCATCCTGGTCTCCCTCCCAGGTGGGTGCTTGGCTTCAGCAAGGAGAGGAACTGGGGGATGTGCTGCCTCCCAGATCACCTTCCTGCTCTCCTCAGCTCTTCTCTGTACCCTTGGGTTATGCCCTTCTACGTCTGCACTACCCAGCATCTACCAGTGATGAATTTTGTTCCCATTTTATTACCTACTGCTCCATATCAGCCACATTTTCTGCAGTTCTTCACACTGGCTCTACATTTCCCTCTCCTGAGCAGCTCAGCATCAGTGGCAGGTTCTGCCATGGCACCATTATACCCTATTTTCCAGAGAATGGTTTTTATTGCAAGACCATAGGGCCTGTCAGGTCAGCTGAGCATCCTTTACCTGGTCAGCTCCCCATGCCCCAGTTCCACAGCTGAGGGGCCCAATCTCACATGCCGTTCATTTTTTCCCCTGCTGCTGCTGGTGTTTTTAAGCATTCTACATAAAACTCCCCTCTCCCTTGAGCTCAGCGGATTATGCTGGAAGGAGATGTCTTTGCTGTGTTCCCAAGGTAGACAGAGAAGTCCTCCAGCACAGAAAAGAAATGAGTTTGAAAGGAAAAAGCATGTAGCGAAAAAAATGCACCTTTTTTTTTTCATTGCCTAGAGCCCCATGTGCCATAGGGTACCCACAAGTGATTTATTCCCTAAACTGATCCTGTCCTTAGGACCTGAAAGTGTCTGTTTATCCTGACCAGCTCTAAGGAGGGGATGTCTTGTGACAAAGGCTGCAAACATTTCAACAGCTGCAAAATGCACTAAGAGCAAGAGGTCTGTAGGTGATAAATGGAGACAGTTCATGCCGTGCCTTCTGAGAACAGGGCTCTGCTGGCAGCCTGTGGCTTGCAGAGCTTCAGGATTGTCCCCAGCAGGGTCACAAATTGCTGCTAAACGATGGCTGACCAGGAGCAGGAGGAGAAGCTGGCACTGGAGCTATGCTGGTGAAGACTGACACTGAGACAAGTGCCCTGCCAGGGCTGCATGGTGCCAAATCCATCAGGAATGAGCCCGGAGAAAGAGCTCGAAGGTGCCCATCTGTTCTGAGGGGAGCTGGAACCCCAGGGCATGGTTTTCTACCTGCCACAATGGCAACATCTACCCCAGGAAAAACACGTCTGGCTCTCAGAAACCTCCCACAAATGGCTGAACGTTCCCTCTTTGGTGGGCAATGCCAAAGCCTCCTGCAGGTCCAGACCTGTGGCTCATTCTGGCAGCTCCAGGCTCTGCTTTGTTATAGCTTTTTCTTCAGGTAGGCAAATTGTCTAAATTAACACTGAGGCTTTCGGTACAATACAGCTAATGCCCATGAAATACCTCAGGAAGGTAATTTGCTCCAAGTGCTTCCCTTGTTAGCAGCTGATTAGTGAATAAATAATTTCCAGAGGAGAACTGGACAAAGCAAACCCTGCTGGCAATGCAAAGGCTACAGGACCGGGCAGCAATTTCTTTGCAATTAGTAATTAAATCTGCAGAGGCTTGTGATGGTCAGAGATAGAGCTACTGAAAACCTGCCTGAAATATCTACAGGTGCTGGGGAATGTGTCCCTCCATGGCTCTGCAAAGCTTTTGAGGAAACGCTCACAAAACATTGCAGCAAGCTAATAAAATCTGTATTAAAAGGAAAAGCAGGCAGTTGCTGACCCGTGTCCCAGGCTTACCGCTCTTTTTTATTTTTTTTTTTTGCCTTTTTCTGTGTCCCTCAGGACAGATTTCACGCTGCCCATGGCTCTGTTGAAGGCAGAGGGGTGGTTCTGGCGACTGCCTGCTCTGCTGCTGCCAGGCATTTCTCAGCAAAGGCAAAATAATAGGTTGGCTTTTTATTTTTTTGGTTCGTAAAGCCAGGAACTCCATCTTAGCGCTGAAGCCCGTTGTTAGGCTTTGTGTTATTCTTGGCACGCTGACCAAAGTGCGCTCAGTATGAATAGCAGAGCTGAAAAGTAAATACTGGATCCTCTGGGATCCATGGAGAGGGAGGGCAGTGATATTTCTTAATGGAGCACCCCAGTGCCTGTTTGGGTTAGGCTCACAGTAATTGCTCCCTAGGTGAGTTTATACTAACAATTGATTATTTCAAATGGGAAAGAAGTACAAATGAGTAGGAGAGTAAACACTGATGGTGTTACGAAACACAGGAGAGGAGAGCAAAAATCTCATGCAGCTCCAGGACAAGGCTGGAAGCAAAGCTGGGCAGAAAACCATGAATACTGTTTTCTGTATGTGCAATTTCTTATGAATGCTGAATGACATAAGAAACTGAATTTCCCCCTAAAGCTTAAACTAAAGAGATATTTTCTAAAGTCTGATCTTCTACAAAGGAGACCCCTTTGCTCTCCTGTCTCCTTCTCCACCCTGGAAAAACATGGGGCTCTTGACATGAGCAGCACTTTGCTGTGAGCCAGGTGAGAAGACAAGGAGCAGGAATCTGTGATGGAGGAGCTCTGGCCTGAGTAACCTGAGGATAAAGCCCACCACGTCCTTGCAGAGACCCTGGTTGGGCCCACTGCAGCTCTCCCATGGGTGCAATGTGCCCCATCCCTTGCCACCAGCCTGTGCTGCTGGGACTGGTGTCCTGCTCCCCACAGCTGTGTCCCCCCACTGCTGCGTGTCACAGCAGCATGCCCCCACTTGCCACTCACCAAGGGCTGCCTTTAGCCTGCTGCATCTCCAGGTAACCCATAACCCAGCTCTGGAGTCTGCAGATGCCCTTTGCTAGGCAGGGGACCAGCGCTGGCCCAAGGACAAGGTGCCAGCCCTCTGGAGATGAGGAGCTGCCTGTCAGTCCCAGTGCTGCTGCTGCAGGGTCGCCACAGCAAACCCCCAGCGCCCAGGGGCAAGCTGGTGCTGTTTAATGGTTTCTGGGCATCTTTCACCATGATTGTACTGGCAGCTGCTAAGTGCTGGCTGACCTGGCCTTGGGCCAGCATCACAGGACCAGGAGGGGATGCTCAGGTCTGAATTTGTGTGCCTGGAGCAACACCTGTCTGAGGATGGGCTGCAGCAGGAGGGTGGACAAAGAAGGGTTGGGAAGGAGAGTCCCCATTCTTCCAGGAACTGAAGGAAATGCTGCCGACTGGGCACTGAGTGCAGGAACTGCCTGTGGGGGTGAGGGCTCCTGGGCAGGCGGTGCCCTCAGGATGCACTGCAAGCTCTGCTTCTGCCCCAGAGCACGCCCTGCGGCGGCGCCCTGGGAAAAGGCTGAGCCGGCAGCCCCGGGCTGCCACGGCGCTCCCTGCAGCTGAGCTCATTAGTGCCTGCAATCAGCGGGGCACGAAGGGCAGATGATTACACAGGGAGCACGGCTCGGGCTACGTGCGGGCTCTATAAATAGCACGGTGCGGTGCTCGCTGCCCGCCGTGCTCAGCCCCGGCCCCGGGCACCGCGCGGCTCGGGACAGCGTGCGGAGCTGTGCCATGGGGCTCTCTGCGGTGCCTGGGGAAAACCAATAAACCTCCATTAAATGTTTCATTTAACTACGCTTTTCCTAGCGGAAAAAAATGCAGTGAGTTCCCCAGTGGACTCTGATTTTGAACAAAAAAAAAAAAAAAGAATTTATTTTTGGAAAAATACCTAAGCAAAAGGTTTCAGGGGTGATAGTGGCCACATGCAGATATTCCCCCACATAGACGCTGGGAGTCCACAGAGAGGGAGAAGTGCTCCTGACCTACAGAGAGCATCACCTGGCTGCAAGGAGGGGGCACAATGCCTGGCCCAGCTGCAGGGATGGCTGTGGGGCAGGGAGGGCACCTGGCCCCACATAGCCTTGTCTCCCAAGAAGTCACCCTGCAGCACCCATCATGGTCCTTTTTGGCCAGCCCTGACACCCACAGCCACCCTAGAGCTGCTCAGTCCCCAGTAAAAGCCATGTTTGCTCACCACCCCACCCCTCGCCAGTGCTGGTGACACAAGCAGCCTGGCCTGTATTTCCAGCATGGCCATTTCCAAACTGATGGCAAGGTCCTGCCCTGGCATGTGATGACCCATGTGTCACCAGTGCCACCAGTGTGCCCTGACCAGTAAGCACCAGTAACCCTCCTCATCCCTCAGTGTGCATCATCACAGTGCATCACTTGCCCCAAATCCTGCTCCGCTGCAGCCTCCAGCAAGGCTGGCTGCCTTGCCTTGCACAGTGAGGCTGGATCACCTTGTTTTTTGGTGAAAATGTGAGTCTAACACAGCAAGGTACTGCATCTTTCCCTCACCTTTAATCACCTCTTTGCTGTTCCTTCCCTGGGGATGAGAAAACACTTGAAGACAAGGTTTTGTGCTACTCGGACATGGATTGGTTCAGCACATCAGAGAGAGCAGGGTTCAGGATGCAGCCCATACCACAGCCTGCTGTCTCTGCACATCAGTTTGAGGGAGGAGAGCCACTCTCCCAGTAAACTCATTCACAGGCACGGGGGAAGGAGCCCAGGACACTCCTGCCACATATACGGTGTGTTCTGTTATTAGGCTAAGCCGCAATCAGCTCCCCATGCCTCTCTCTTGCATGTGCACATCACACAGATGCACACACAGGGTGTAAAACAAGCTGGGCTGGGCTGGAGGTGGTTAATGAGCCGTGCACATCCCTGACACAGACCTGTGCAGGAGCTCACCGAGGCAGCATTTACTCAAGGAACAGCGTGCTCAGCCTGAAGCTCACCCATTCATTCACAGCACAGGCAGCTCCCAGCTCCCTCCAAACCAACCCTGGCTCTCATGGTGATGATCTTTAAAAATCCAGCTTGTTTATTTGCATCACTCACATGGGACAGATGTGGGATAAGCTATATGGGGCACCACACTCAACTGCCCAGCAGATACACATCAGCTACTTTTTCAACATGATAAGTGCAGGAAACCTCCTATTGCACAGGACTTCAGTTGTGCCACAGAAAAACAGCCGAGCGTGTCTGATATCTGCAACTTTATTCTCGTATGAAAGATTAAAGGCAAAGCTAGAAAAATGAACCTATTGCTACACACTCACTAAACACTTCTAGGACAACATAGGGCAGTAAAGCTTTTATTGCTAATAAGAACCAACAGAAGGCTTTAAAGCTCATCTAGCATTCAATTTTTGTTTGTAAGTAACCCAATTTAAAGCAGTTTTTCAGTCTTTAAAGCCCTCTCACCTTTCTGGAATGCTTCAAAAGGAAGATGACCTGAGGACAGTGTCTGCTTTCCGGAGGGACCAGACCAATTCTCTGCATGAGGTGCAGAAATGGGCCACCAAGGAATGACAAATGAAACCCAACTGCCTGCTGGGGACTCCTGCTGACCATCAGACAAGGCAAAGCTGCACAGCACCCAGGGAGCTGGACCCTGCCTCGTGCAAAAGCAGCAGTCTGTGATGGCCCCTCGGCTGTTCCCATGCCCCAGCAGCTGAGGCACAGATGGATTTGGACTTGGCACCATGGACTTGGCCAAGCAGAGCCAGGAGCTGAGCCCTGGATACAGTGGCTGTGGAGGTCCTGTTCCAACAACTGAACTGCCCTTCCTCTTGGAGGGTGAGGCTACAGGCAGTGGGATACTGAATGCTCTTGGGATCCTTAGATTCCCCTGGATTATGCTGGATCAGAGCTGGTCACCCTTCCTGAGGGACTGTTAGTGCAGCCACTATGGCTTTGCAGGCCTTGCTGCAGTCAAGAGCTGCCCCTGGGGGCAGTGGGTGCCTTAGTCTTCAGGGATCGGGGTGTTGCAGTTCCCATGGTAAATTCTGACCTCCCCCTCACACTGGAAGTACTGGTCAAACACATCGCTGTACCCATGGTCCCTCCACCATGTGCAAAGCTGCCGGTTCCACGTGCAGTCAAGCACGTGGAAAAGCTCTGGATGCTCCATCCCCACCATAGTGAAGAAATCCTGGTCCCCAAGGTGGCCCTTGAAGTGGTACTTCTCCGTCAGCTTCTGCACCATGGTGGGCTCCAGCAGCTGGTTGTAGAGCTTGGATTGCCTCATGGCTTCCAGGTTCAGGAGCAGGACGCCACTGTTGAAGCCTGGCAGCCCATCAGGAGGGGGCTCCCCCACTTTGGTTTGGGGGTTCTCACGGCGATACTGCCAGAAGGTGTGCCTGGAAAGAGAGGAAGAACAGGCACAGGGATGTCAGGGAGAGCAGCCTGAAGAGCAGCCACCTCAAGTCTGGGCAAGTCTGGATCACAGCACAGGATCTACCACCCACCCAAGGGATCTCACCATGCTTATCTTCTGTCTGGAGGCACCTAGCTTCTCAGAACAGCCAGTGCTTCACAGGCTGCCTTTTTCTCCATCCCCCTGCACAGGATGTTGTCCAGACTTCAAATCACGCTGCTTACCATCTCCTAAAGCTCCTTTTGTTTCTACCAGCATCACTCTGGTGAGTCAAGTGGACACAGGATCGTGTGACTGCTGACATGGCTGTGCAGAGAGACAAAACCACATCCCCAGTGCCTTGGGTGAACCACCAGAAGTGTCCTAATTTTAATTAGTTAAGCAAGCAACCCAGAAATTTCTTTGGCTCCTTCCTCAGTCCTGTGTCAGAGAATATGCCTCACCATACATACACAGGCTACTTGCAGGAATTGAATTAATCCCATGCTATTCCCCAAGTAGCTGGATCTGCCCTCCAAAACTGTTCCCATTCAGTCTGAAAGTCTTCTTCCCTCAAACAGCATCCTCTGCTGCAAAGCTGAGCACCTGAGACCAGTCTGAGCCTGTTGTTTTAGAGGAGAGCAAGAGGGACCCATGACCCCAAGACCATCTCACAGCCCAGGGCTGCCAGCACTGCTCTCTCCTTCCAGCCCACACACTTAATGTAAAGCTACAGAAGGGGTTTTTTACACCTTGCTGTGAAAATGTCAAGGAGAAACACTGTTAGAAAGAATAAGGCAAGCCTGCCACTGGTTCCTTTGCAAACCTGTCAGACACCATCCAAGTCTCCATGCAGCTCAAGGCAACGAGAACTTGGAAGACTTAGCACCCAAATGTTTAAAGTGGTCCCATGCTTGGAAGCTGAAGCTGGACTCCCTCAGATGTAAGAAGATGCAGGGACATTTGCCCCTAGGACAGCTCCAGATGCAGTGCTCTCCACTGCAAGCATTTAAATTTAAATTTTTCTTCTAAGAAGCCATGTTGAGCTCCCACAGGCACTTGCTCAGGGACTCCTACAGCTTGTACAGAGATCAGACTATCATATTCATCCTTCTGGCCTGTGCTCTGGGTCCCCAGCACAGCGAGACTGGCCAAGGTGACAGCCAGGATTACACAGCCACCAGTAGAATTATCCCAGCAGAAATGGGATCTATTTTTTTTTTCTATTTTTTTCCCCAGCAGAAATGTGGATGTGTTAACGATGTCAACTGTGAATATCTTTTTTATTTCCTGATCTGAAGAACCACAAGCATCATGCAGCATCACTTCCTTAAAACTTTCCATTAAAGCATGGATATTTCCCATTTCCTTAAGGGTCTTTACACCACTCCCTTCCACCTGATTCAGAATGGAAAGAGTTTTTCCCAGTGCCAGTTTTCCATGGAAGGAGGGCTCAGCCTTGAAGCAGTCATATCCATGCTTCCTAGGGAAGGGGAGTGGAGGACAGGCTGCCTCCTCAGAGCTCATGGGCAGCAGTGCTTGTTGGATCTAAAGGGTGGGGAAAGGATAAAGAGCTCTGCCTCTGTGAAGAGCAGTTGTGTCTTGAGGACAGGCAAAGACAACTCATGGATGGGTTGCTCCTTAGAAAATGGAGGCAAAGCATTCTCCGTGCAGCATTAGAGGGAAGCTCAACCTGCAAAGACAAGCCCCAGCCATGTACCAATCAGCCTCCTGAAGCGCTCAGATCCAGGGAGTGGCTCAAGGCCACCTCTGCATCCTCTGCTCTCTGCTTCTCCCGAGCAGTGCCAAAGCCATCCCCCTGCCCAGAATGTTACACTGGAAGCTGACAGGAGGGAGAGGGTAAGCAGTGCCACAGAAGGGAGCACATTTCCAGCTCCACAGCAGTGAAGCTGATTCCTTTCACATTCTTACCTCCAAACACGTGCTGCCCAAGCTAAGGGACAAGATTACAGCCACTGCAAGCAGCCAGGATAAAAAAATTGCAAGCAGCCAGGCCCTTGGCATTGCCAGGCGATGGTGGGGCTAAAGCAAATCTGTATCACATGACTCAGTTTTTCAGCAATGCTGTTCCCCAGATGATTTTGGATGGTTGATAACGTGCCCTTTTCTACAGGAAGAGGAGACAGACTGACTGACAAGCAGCAATTGTTCAGCCCTTCCTCCCAGCACTGGCTTTGACAGGGCTATTCTCCCCCGGCCCTGTAAGGGGTGTGGGGCTGACAGGGAGGGCAGGGCCATCTGCAGGAAGCCATGCTGAGGTGAGATCCAGGATGTGATGAGCTGCAGGTGGCTCTGCAGTGCTGATGTTTTGGGAATCTGCCCACAGCTGAGCACAACAGCCTTGCCCTTACCAAGGGAAAGGTATCCTGGCAGGGCCACTGGCAGCAGCTGTTTAGACAGGATTTTTCTTGGCTTTTGTCTTTCAAGGAGTTTTGGTCCTGTCCTGTGGGGGCCAGGACAGAGAAGAGCATGGCTGAAAGGCACCCCCACCCAGTTAGAAGTGGAAGGAGTGATGAGTATGAGAGCGTTGTTCTCTTCAGAGGAGATGGGGCTGGCAAAGCACAACGACCAACCGAACAGCTGACACAGCCTGCACCCACTCCACTCTGTCCTGCCTGACATTGCCCCTTGGCACCCACCTCAAATGTTGGCAAAACATAAGGGCAGAACTCCAGGGGCTGGATGAGCGTGCTGTCAGGATGTGCCCTTGAGATAATCATCAAGGAATTGAACCCCAGCTGGATGCAATAGAAATGTCTCCCTGACCCAAGCCCCTGGAGTGGCCAGGATCTCCCTGGGAACAGGCAGCTCAGGCAGGGCAGTGCCCTCCTCTCTGTGCCCCCAGCAGCAAAAGCCTGGGCAGGAAGGCAGCACCACCAGGATGCATGGGGGCAGGAAGCTGTTAGCCAGGAGAAAGGGAGGAGAAAGGAAGAGGAGGAATTTGGGGCTTTTGTTAACTGCTCTAACCCATCTAGATGGGAGGGGACAGAGGTGACCTGTGGCCCCGGACCCCGTGCCACGGTGCAGGGGAGCCGTGCGGGGCCTGCCGCAAGCACCCGCCTGCAGCCCCAACAGGCTTTGCTTTGAGGAGCTGTTTATAAACACAGCCGGCGTGTGCTAGGAAACATCTGGAGAAGAGCATTTCCAAGCATTCAAACGCCAGGCCCAGGCAGCCCAGATAAAAAACGCTGCTTCCAGCAGGACTTCCCTTGCTGGCCCAGCACAGGGCGCTGCGGCCGCAGCTCCCCTGCCTCGCAGCCGGCGGTCACGAGCCCCGGCTCACAAAGCTGCCATCGCACCCTTCCAAAGGCCTCGCTGGGGACAGCTGCCAGGCCAGCAGGGACCACTCCACCCACCAGCCGTACCCTGCAGGGCCTTCTCCGCAGCAAGGGGCAAACAAGTGGGGGAAAGACTTTGTTTAAATCTGTGAACTTCCACTCATTTAATTCAGCTCTGGGTTACGGGACAACTTCATGGGATAAGCTGAAAACCTCTGGTAAAGCAGCTGGGTGCCCGAGCTGCCAGCCATCCCTCTCTGAGCCACTCCGACAGCAGCCCTGCCAGCCCAAACACCAACTAAAACAAGCATACGCTCTCGTACCTCCAAATATGTTGTTCAGCTCCTGAGCCAGAACATGGATGGCTGCCCGTGTTATCCCAGCTGCAGGCACTTGCCCAGCTGGCAAACACTACTGCTCCTGTGCAATGAGCAGTGAGGCACGAGTGCACCTTGCTCCCTGCTCCGTGTGCTGCCAGGACTCCTCCGGGGTGGCAGGAGGACACGGCATCTGGCTGTGGTCCCACCAAGCAATCCCTGGCTGAACTGCCCATCTGGTGGTGCCTGGGACCTGTGGGGCCCCAGAAAGCTGCTCAAAACCCAGGATGCAACATGGGAGCCCCAATGTGAAGTATGCAGTGTCCCGATGGGGACAGGGGGTGTGCTTGAAATGGGAGAGAGCAAAGGGGAGACCCTGATAGCAGCTTCTCCTGCCTGGAGGAGAGGGTGCGGGCAGTGGGGAGGGAAGAGTGATGGGAATGATGGCATGATCCATTCAGGGGGTGATGGTGGCTTTCTCCCTTCATCCTTAGCACAAAGTAAGAGCACAGCCAAGAAACTTCCCTGCACCCTTCTCTTGGCTAATCCTCACTGTGGCAGGCAGCTGTCAGCCCCTTACCATCACTGTGTTCAACTGAGATTAACATGCAGGAAAAGGCCAACTCCCCTTCCTCCCTCTCCTCCCACCTCCAGATGATAGTGCTGCAGTTAAGGTGAGCCCTTCCAAGTTTCTGCCACACAAAGGGAGGCAACCACTCAGGGCAGCATCCAACCCAGCTCCCTCCTCCTGCCCTGGCAGCCGGATCTCGGCCTGGTGAGCTCAGCGGCTTTGCAACAAAGCAGCCCTTGTTGCTAATTGCTTATTTTCCATGTGCAATTGCTAAACCCCTTAACGAGTCAGGGCAGTAGGTTCAGTACCAGCCCACGCCACAGCACCTGAACTGAGGCTGAACAGCTTGTGCAATCCAGGAAATCCCAGCTCCATGCTTCTCAGAAGCACCATGTACCCAGTGATGTGCAATGGCATCACCAACACAGCAGAAGTCCTTGCCATGCAGGGGAAAATGTCAACCTGAGGAAAAACAATGCCAACTTCCATCCCAGAACAAAGGGCAGGATGTGTTGGTGTGCACACCAGAACCACCTTACACTTCTCTGACGGGTTCAGGGTAAAGGTCCAGCTCAAGCAGGACCTCCAGCCCTCCCATGGAAAATACCGATGAAGCAACAGACTGAGCTCTTCGATGAGGACATCAGAAATTCCTTAATAAACTTCTCACGTAATGCACAAATTATGTCTGTACAGTGCTGGTCTCTACCACAGCCCAGCCAGCATGCCAAATTTTTAAAAGGACTGTATTTAGAGCAGCAAATTGATTCTCACTGATGACATTTCTGCGTGGACTTAGTCCAAAAATGGGAACTCTTAAATAGATGACAAATGACAACTTGTGAACACAGCTTGTGAGCAAAACCTTTCTTTGGGACAGATTTTCAGGGGTGGCTCTCCTCACCACCAAACATTTGTACACCCCACGCCACTGCTAAAATCATCCTCCAAACAGAGGTGGGACCCTGTCTGGGTCACAGCAGTTTCCTCCCATCTACAGAGCAAATGGCACTGGTGGCAGCGCAGAGCAACGACCTGTGTGTGTGAGACCATCCTCTATCAGCACCAGTACAGGAAGGGGGGCAACCCATCCACAGAACACTGTGGGCCTAATTTCTGCTAAAATGGCAGATTTCTGTTAACAACAGTGAATAAACCCTGCTCTGGCAGTGTTCTCCTGCATGCCTTGGAAGCACAGGCTGGCTGCTCTGGGACACCTTTGCCTGCCAATGGAACTTGGGAACAGGGGAGATGCTCTCCCTTCACAGAAGCTCACCTGCTGGTTAATATTATTAATACAATTTGTGCTAATCATTGCACAGCTGTGGTTGTCAGATCTCGTCCAATTTATTGTTTTTAAAAGACATTTCAAATTTGCATCGTAGTGGGAATAAATTGGACAGGTCCTATATATTTATGATATTCACAGCTGTAAACAACATAACCCTTTACCTTGCAGGATAATTTCTTAAATCAGAGGTAAAGCTGAATTCCTGAAACTAATTCTGCTTCCAGTTCCTTGCAGGTTCTGTTTGTTCTGTAATTTTGGCTGCTTCTTGGCAGCCACTGCCAAACCAATTCCTAGAACCATTTTCCCCATGCATCGAACAGCAGCACTTGCTACAAATCAAGTCAAAGTCTTGAAATGGTTTAAAATCCAAAGTGCACAGGGTTTGGGGCTTGCAGGACTGCGGGCAGGCAGCATTGACATCACAATGGCACAAATGGCAGGAACAAATTCTCCCGCCTTTACTCCTGAGGGGCCTGGGGAACAGAACCTTTTTGGAAGGCAGCTCCCTACTTCCTCAGGGCAAAAGCCCTTGGAAGAGTAAAGTCTCCAAGTCAGGGCCACCTGCCTGCACGAAAAGTCCACAAAACCAGGAAAACTCAGACAGGAGGATCTGCCTGCTGAAGATGGTTATCTGCTTCTGGAAAGTTCCATCGCAGGCAGCAGCTCACCTGCAGTGTTACATCTTACAACCACCACTGCTGCCTCAGCCAGGGAAAATCCAGCTGCTCCTGGCTTGCAGCTGTCAGCTGTACTTTGGGGTTTTTTTTAGATCCCAAGAGAAGGTACAGAACGTACTGTCTCAGCCCAGACTCTCTGACAGCCTGGCCTGGCTATGGATTTAGCATTAGCCTGCTAACAGTCCAGGATAACTCCTTTCCTCTTCCAAACATCTGACAAAGTGACTTAGCGCCAGTGCCGCTGAGCTCCCACAAACACCCAGCACTGCAAGCGCCGCGGCTCCGCGTCCGGAGCTGCACAGTCCTACTTCCACCCATTAATGGGCTTCTCTGGGTTATTTCAGCAGCTCCCAAACAAACAAAACGCATGTCACTGAGCACACAGCACACTTACAGCAGCTCCCACATGATCACAAGCAGAAACAAAGCCTTTCCTTTCTACAAAGTAATGTCCTCTTTGAGTTCTTCCTAGGCTTTAGGCAGAGGCAGGGTGAATGGCCTTGCAGCCACACAGGGACCCAAGTGTCGGCCCTTTGTAGTCTGAAGCTGCCCCTTTGATGTAGATATCCTTTCCTACTGGACAAACTTTTATCATTTCCTACACTGTGGATTCCCAAGATGCCTCAAGCTTTAATTAACTTCTTGACAGGGGGACAGCAGTAAAGATCTCACCCAACAGCAGAAGTGGAAGCAGCAGCCACCCTTCCAGCCCCAGCTGTGTGCATTCCTGGACCTGTGAAGCTCTGGGATTCTCCTGAGGCCCATCTTCACAGCAGGTATCTTCCTCCTACCTGGAGGGGGTAGAAGCACCCATCTGAGGACCTGTGTGTTAAGTCCTCCCTGTTGCCAGCAGACCATTCCTTCCCAAGGAGACCTCCAAGGGGAGTGTGATGGGGGCAGTTCTGAGGGCCCCAGGAGGTGCTGGCACACTGGTGGGCATCCAGAGCCCACTGCCACTGGCAGTGCCAGCGGCAGCAGTGCTTAGGCAGAGAAGAGGCTGGGATGGCTGTGGGAATGGGAGCAGGGAGCACGGTGTGGCACACGGGCCCGGGGTCAGGCCGAGAGCAGCTGTGCAATCAATACCACTGCTCTGCTTCCTCTCACATGCCACCAGTGTGACCAGACAGGTCTAGAACCAGGAAACACAGTAAGAATAGGGCTTAAGCTCTGCCTTTAGTAATCTGAGAGCTTTCAGGACATTTTGGGGAGTGCCACAGTATTTCCCCACCCTGTTCCTCTCAACCACAAGGCTGCTTTGAAATGAGGAATCCTATCCTTTGGCACCTGGCAGCACTGAGCTCCTGTGTCTGGGAACAGGTGCTGAGCCAAGCCAGGCTGGCAGGGAGGCACAAATAAATCCGGGCTGCACTGGTGTGAGGATGCCATTGTCATGCCCCGATGGAGACTCTGCTATGCCCCAGGTGCAGCCCCAATGCTCACACCTGGCCAGGAGGCTGAGGGGCAGGAGGCTGTGCTTCCATCACCTGGCCAGCAGGCTGAGGGGCAGCAGGCCATGCTTCCATCACCAGCCATGGCACAGCTACACTGCTGGGAGCACGGCTGAGCTCTCCGCAGGTTGGGCATGGACCCACACACCCCCCAAGGACAGTGACCTGCCTGCCCACCTGGTCACTCCCATGCAGGCTGCATCTGCAATGCTTCTCTGCAGGTTTCTTAGCAGGCCTAAAGAGCACCAGAGAGCCTGGACTTCTCAATTTGACCAAGATCTGGCATGGAAGGCTCAGTGCAACATAAATATTTATACAGACCATTATCACTCACTCTACGTAGCCTGGTGAGCAGGATTGGCCAGCAGAACTGAGCAGCTGAAATGCTGCAGGGGACAACAGGACTTTTAATTAAGGTTATGACTCTGAAGAAGCACCTCCTTGCATGGAAAGCCTTTTGGATGATGCAAACATCAGATGCAGAGTCTAATCTTTAGATCAAAATCACTCCCACTGAAGCCAGAGCTCCTGATCTTGGCCACAGTCTGAACCCTCTGCAGGCAGACACATGAGCAGGCATAAGTCAGCCTGGGAAGAGGCTCTTCTGCAGGCCAGTATTCAAACAACAGCCTGGCAGGATGAATCCAGTGCTGCCATGGAAAGCTCAGAAGCATCTAGAAGGCTACTGCACAGTACCAGTGTCCTCAACAACCCCACCATGGCGGCAGCTTCTTGTGGGATGAAGCTCTGCCCACAACCCTATCCACAGAGGTGTTCACCGTAGCCCATGTCCCACAGTGGATCCAAAAGCCACAGGAAGGACAACACGCCTGACCCATGGACAGGGTGCCTCTTTTCCCTGCCGCGGCTGGAGAGACGGAAACTTGACGCCGATGGCCTCGGACCTCAGATCACTTCCTGCACATGACATGGGCTCCTGCCACCTCCCCCCCTGCATCCAGGACTCCCTGCCAGACACTGCAGAGTGATCCATGTCCAGCTTCAGCAGGAGGTACTGCTCTCCACAGGCCACTCCAACTCACCCTGAGTGGCCCCGAAGGACAGACCAACACCAGACTGTGCAACAGTTAAATCCCAGCACTGGCCTGGCAGGAGGGCCGGGAGATCCTGTTGCTCAGAGAAATGTGTTTGTCCAAGACAAACAGCGGCCGGGCATTGTTTCAGCATGAGTCAAGCGAGTGGAAACACTCCCGTGCCATCCTGTTTTGCTGTCTGGAGGTTTCCCCTACCTTCAGGATATGCAGACAGGCTCCGGGACGTTTCCGATTCGCTGTTCTCTTACTCCTCTGTTTCCCGTGAATGTCTGTGTCCAGCGCTGCTTACTGCACCAGTGCAGCAGCCTGAGCCTTCTGCAGCCCCAACCTGTGCCTACAAAGTGCAGCCCACAGCCAGGCAGCCAATGGGTAGCTGATGGAAACAGATGGTGGGTTGATCTCTATCCATCTTTCCCATTGCTACACAGCAGGAAAGATGGCACCCAGAGCCTTTTTGGCCACTGGCTTACGCTGACCCAGGGAACGAGTCCACAGCTCCGTGAGCAAGCTCAGGACAGCTCTGCTAATTCACCCAAGTCCTCTGATGCTTTGGGGCAATGCTAGTGCTGCAGAGAGCTGTGTGAAACGGTGAGGAAAACTTGAGTGGCAACACAGAGACCCCACAATCACCCCATAATCCTCCTCCCTCCCCAAAACCATTTTCCCAACTGATGCTTCAAGCCTGCACACATGGCAAACAACACAGCTGGAACTGACACCTGTTATTTCACACCTACAATATGATTTTTATCTTTCTAAAAGTATAAAAATAGCCAAGATTTTTTTTTTTTTTTTAACAAAGATATCCATGTTTTGTCAGCTCATGTTTGTGTCTGGAAACCCTTTTAGCAGTGAGGTGCAAGCCTCATAGGGTGCAGGGCTTGGCAGGAGGGCAGGCTAGAGTTTGCACAGCTCGCCCCACAATGGGTGATCTGGCAACAAGAAGGATCAAGAACTTGTTTTCACATGAAGATCAAAACAACACAAGAAGAAAAGCACAACATAGCCCAAAGTGACCCAAAATGTCAAAACTGCAACAACAGAAAGTTCAGCCCAAAAATGCAGCCTGTGAGTGCTGTTATTGCTTGGCATGTTTGTCCCCACTGTGGGTGGCAGGAGGGGGAGAACACAGCTATGGCTTGGGTCAGGTATTCAGTGCTCAGCCCCATGATCCCCTGCCTTGTCCCCTGCCATGCTGAAAGGCTCTCCAGCGGAACACCCCAAACCTTAATTCAGTCTCCTCAAGGCACTCCCAGTCCCACAGACCACATCCAGGCAGCAGATCACCATCCCCACTCCCTAGTTATACACTGAAATAACACAAAACCCTGCAGAGACAAAAACAAAGTGATCCCACCCTGCATTAACTGCAGGCAAACAAGCACTTGATTTACCCCGTTCCAGCACCACTAATGAGAGGGATCTGCCCTGCTGGGCCGACCAGCCCCGCAGCCACTCTTGGCTGTGGCTCTTCCCTCCATCCGCCTTTAAGCTCTAACAATTGGATATGATTAACTGGGGCTGGATTTACCATTCTGGGCACCAAAATCCTGTCAGGACACCCAAAGCAGATACAGGAGCCCTCTACTCTCTGAGCATGGTGCCACCCTATGGAGACAAGATCTCAGCATCTGTGTTCCTCTAGTCCCAGCTCTTCCTGCCAAGAGTACAAATCAGGAGAGAGGCAACACTTATGCCACAGACAAAGAGATGTCTTTTTTCCAGCTCAGAAGTAGCAGTGGCTTCTGTAGTTTGAGCAATCACATTCTGTCATATGGTTTAGGCTTCCAGGAAGCAATTGGTGGTGATTAACAACCATCAATCCCCTGTTGATGAACTTCTCTCTGTCTCTACCCTCTTCCCATCTGGATGCAAAAGCAGCAAGAAAGGCTGGTCCAGGTCTCTGCAGCTCAGCCTTTGCCCAAGAGTGCTGCTGGTCATGTCTTAAGAAGCTCAGTAGGGAAGTAGGCAGGGAAGGAAAAGACACACAGGCCTCTTAGGCTTTTTTATCTTTCTCCAAGAACTTTTCCATTAGGATTAGCAAATCTAGACAAGCCATCTCAGATGCTCAAACTCAGCTCTGCTGAGATCCATTAAGGCATCCTGGGACAATTATCTGATCTACCCTGGATTAAAAGAAAACCTGAGATCCATCCTTAGAACAATGGCTAAACAAAAACGATTTCTCTAAGCACCTGTAAATATCCGTGTCCCGGAATCCCATCAGGGGTGGGATTTGCATTACTTCCCATGAGTGGGAAGGATTGGCCCACCCTTTCATGAGTGGTTTCCAGCACAGTTGGCAGTGACCGGTGGACCAAGGGTCTGAAGAGCAAGGGACCATGAGGCCACCTTCATGCTTGCAAGCCCAGGTCAGCAAGAGTTGCCCATTCAGCCTTCCCTGAGGGAAGCAGGAAGTGCACTCCAGGGACACAGAACCTCATTGTTGCCCAACCTCAATCCCTACTCTCTGCAATACTCAGCCAAAACTTCAGAGCGCCAACACACAAACAATTACAGCACCTCAGTAGGCAGGGCTGGGCAAACATGCCTCTAGATGTACTAGAGTCCAGGCACGGATTTTGGGACTGATGATCAAGAATTTGCCTCTGGAAGTCTTGTGATGGTGTGTGAGAACAAGTAAACAAACCACAGTAACACTGTACGGTTTGCTCATACCAATTTACAAGTTTCAGATTAAGTCCCCCTGCAGGGATTAAAGCAGGGAGACCACTGCTCCCCAAGTTTTTTTCCAAAGAGCAACCTGAGTTGCAGAGAAGCCACTGGCCACCTGCTGCCCACTCCCTGCTCCCCACGGGGAGGGGGCTGTACCTGTACACCGGTTGCATTTCCCTGGCAATCCCAATGACTGCTCCCTCTGAGAAGTTGTCAAACTCATCAAACAGGTCTCGGATGTTGGTCTTGTACTTCAGGTCCAAGTCTACCTGGATGATCCGTGTTATTTCTGAAAGCACAAAGGGGAAAATCAGCAATATAAGACAAAACTGTAACCTGTCATTACCACCAGCTACTAGAGGAGCTGAACCCAATGAGGATTTGGTGCAGTCTGCTCCATGGGCAAGACTTGACAACTCAGAGCAAACATAATCCATCTGCAACCTCTGCATGAAGCAAACAGACTTCCAACTACCATGAAGCATTAACCACTGTGTGTTTACTTCAGAAATAATTTTTGGTGACCCCCTGCTTCTATCCACTCCTTCTTTCCTTCCAGAAGACTGGTTTTCCATATAGCTGACAAAAACAAGAGGTAGCTTCAACCCAGCCTCTCTCCCTTTGTGGAAGCGCTTCTGTAGTGCCAGCCCTGCAAAATCCCATGTTTACTTTCAGGTACCAACTCCATGAGTGTTTCCCACCTGCAGCCCAGAGAGCATCCATCCCTGGCCCAACATACCAAAGCAATTCCCATCATGGACCCATCAGTTTGCCACATGACACCTCCAGAATCACCTGCACAACCCCACTCGCTCCCAGCAGCTTGCCATGGGCTCCCTGAGGAAGAGATTACAGAGACTGCAGCCCTCTGCCTGCACAGAACTGCTGGTGATCTGCAGCAGCCTGGAAGACTATTACTCCTGGTGGTACCCTCTCAGAGGCAAGGGGGGTTGTAAAGACATGGCAGCATCTTCCACTTGCAGTGAGACATCAAGAGCAAGGAAAGGCTGGAGGACATGATTCTCAAGGCTGGGCCTGAGGTCCTTAACAGGGCAAGGCCCCTACCCAAATTTGTCCCAGTCTCCTCTGCAGCACACAAGACTGAAAGATGGAGATGCTGCTTGGGAGAGTGTGCAGGAGATGTGCCTTGACAAGACTGCTCATCCCAGGTGGATCTGGGGATGCTGCATGGATCGCAGCAGGCCAAGCGCAATGCAGCAAGTGCAAACACTACAAGAGATCAAGCCATCAGATGGGATCTCCCAGCCACGAGCAAAGCCATGGTTATCTTCTGGCCAGGCCAGCTCAGCCCTTCTCAGGGACTGCGAGTGGAGCCATCCCCAGGGCATTATGTAATGCCCCCTCTATTTATATGTGTTATAAAAGCCAAGAGCAAATTGGCCAGGTTGCTTAGCACTCGGCACTAATTGGATTGTAAGGCCATGTCAACGTGTCTTGGTCCCACTCATCATGCATAGGTGCCCTTACAGCTCCCTGCAGGCTAGACCTGCCTGTCACCACCATTTCCAGAACAATCAGTAAACCAAGCCTTCATCCTTCCTCCTGCCCAGTACCTGCAGGCAGGAGGAGAAGCCCTGCCTGCCCTCACCTTCTGCTGTCTGCATCTGCTGTGCCTACGGGCAGGGCTTCCCATCAGGCTGGTGTTGCTGGGGCAGTGCCACCATGGTTCCTCATCCCCCCACCCTGTTGTGCTTGGGACAGGCTGCTGGCTACTCCTGGCTGCTGAGAGCAGGAGGCAATGGCTCTGTTTTCAGCCCCCAAAGCCACCATGGGACTAGAGACCCAGAGGCACTGAGAGCAGCCAGGCACCAGCAGTTATCCCCCAGCACAGGAGTGCAGATTTGCATTTTCAAAAGTGTTCATTGCTTGGTGTTTGTGTTTCAAGCAGATGCTGGGCTGCACAGCAGCTCTGAATTTTTTGCAGATCTTGCACTAATCTGGGACTCTTGGCAATTGGTCATACCTACCACATTGTCCTCATTTAAGAACAAAAAGGCCCTGTGAGGTTAAGCGAGAAATATACTGCTTACGCTGGGAAGCACCCAAGCAGAAATATAAATCAAGGAGAACAGTAACTAAGCTACAACTTTGGCTGTATCTTTATTTTTTAACATCCATCACACTCTATCTGCTAAAGGGAAAGGCCGTACTCCCTTCAGCTGTCAGTATGGCAATCCTCAGGCCTACCTAGTATTTACCATCACCATAATCCTCTGTTTGCAAAGATTTAAACCCCAGGCACACTAATTCACCACAGGCTAAAGCAGGTCTTGACCTGAAAGCAATTTCCCCCACCCTTCTGGACTGCCTCAGAAATGGCCAGCACAACTCAAGCATATGAATCAACAGAGCAGTGGATTTCTGCAGTTAGGAACAAGACAAGTATCCCAAATGCACCAATCCTCCCCAGTGGCTCAAACTACAGTGGGGCAAACCCCCAAATCCAAAACATTACCACACTTGAGAATACCCAGACTGGTCACAAAACTCCAGGACAAGAAGACCTTGGACTTACAGCACAAGCTCAGCTCCAGAGAAATGTGGGGAGCCTGAGCCCTACAAGGCTGAGGCTGGGAAGAGGGCATGGGATTCCCAGGGGCATCCCAGCACCACTCACCCTGGTGCACATCAGCCTCATCAGGTTTCAATTAAATCAACTGTGAGCCACGTCATCCAATTGTTCTCTAAATTACAGCTGAACACCAACTGCAATTAATCACAGTGGAGAATGAAAGCTGAGCTTGGAGGAAGCTCCAAACCCAACCCTGTCTGTCCCAGCACCTCAGTGGGTGAAAGGCTCTGGAGGGTCCCTGTAGCCCAGCCAGCTGTCCCCAGAAGCCCCAGCTGAGCAATGAGCTGAGCACAGCTGCAGTGCCACAAGAGCCCAGCATGGAGACACAGTTTATTTACACAAACACCCTGGGTTCTCCATCCTGCCCTTCGTTAGAGGCTTCCCACGTTTGGCTCACCCCAGCACACTGGTTCATGCTGTGCCCTTTGCTTCCCCCAGGAAATACTCACTAAGAAATTAGACCCAGAAAGCATCAAGTACTTTTTTTTGTTTTGATTTTTTGTAATTTCAATTTTTTTTTGTTGAAGCAAGTGTGAACTGCAACACTGAGATGTAAATGAGCATGGGTGACATTAAGCATGACTTTGCCAGATGCAGCTTGCACGCACAGATTAACGGCTGGGATGACTTCTCTGCCTGGGACTGGCAAGGGGCCAGGCACTAGTATTTGTGATGTATCATGCTCTTTCACCCCTCTACCAAGCGCTTTGTCCTGCCTGCCATGTGGGGGTGGAGGAATCGCATGCTCTCTTAGGCATAAGCCCTTAGAGGGATCCAGCTGGAAATGTGGGAAAAGGCTGAGTGTTCTGCTCAGCAGTGAGTTTTCTAACTTTGCGACACTGTGTAGAACCCTCCACTCTGTTCAGCTCCAGCTCTTCCAGTCACGGCATGGAGAGGGGAACTGTGCCATTCAGAGCAGAGATGGTCTCCATTAGCAGTGACAGCTTTATAGCACAGGTTGGCCCCACTTAAAGCTCGTAATCTTTTACTGCAGCCTTGTATCAGCAGCTACAGCAGGGCTGTGCTCCAGGCTTGGCTCAAAACCTCCCCCCAGCCCTGCCCAGAGGCAAATGGCCAGGTTCAGAGATGCCTCATCCCACAGCATCATTCAGTGAGGGGGCAGAGGCAGGGAGAGGTCATGTCCATGAGCCCTGCTGCCCCACATTCTCTGCCAGGACCCAGTGGGGCTATGGCAGCACACAGACACCCCTTTGGTGTGCTGAGGGGCACAGCAGGTTGTCTGGATGCTCTGAAAGGCACCCAGGAGTCCCTGTGGCAGTGGACAGCTTCTGCAGCAAGTCTAACAGCCCTTCCCAGAAAGCACGGACCCCAAAAACTGCCCCAGGGCACAGCAGGGATAGAGGAGGTATGCAGTGAGCCAGGCCACCCCACCACTGGAATGACACTTACTAGCAAATTTGGTCTAGATGAGCAATCTGATCCACCTGGTGACACACCTGTCCATGGCAGGGGGACTGGACACAGATGAACTTTAGGGTTCATTCCAACCCAAACCACTGTAAGACTCTATGAAATTGCTCTTCCCAGAAAGAGGAAGGATCATAAATGGCAGCAGGGGCCACAGGGAGGAGGTGAGCTGCTTTGGTGGCTCTAGCCAGAGCTCTGGGGATGGCATGCAGTGAGCCAGCAGCAGCAGCTATTACCCCTCCAGCCCTTTAGGACCTGCTCCCATTGTTCAGAGCAGCCTAGGGATGGGCAGCCTTGAAGGTGCCCATAGAATAGGACTACTTTCCCCTAACCTGAGATGAGAGGATGGACTCTAAGGAATTTAAGTAGTGGGTTTATAACTACAGGACAAGAGATGAAGGGTCAGGTGAAGAGGAGATGCAAAGGCAGGAGTCTGCTGAGAGCAGCACAGGCTGTTCTGCAGCCAAAGTAATTTAAGCTCATCCCAACAACTTTCTCTGTATAAGGGTCGCTCCCCTGGCAAAGCTGAGCCCAGAGAGCAGCAGCAGGGCTGGGATCTAAGTGCTGGCCTTGGCTCCAAATGCTCCACTTCCATACAAACCACACCAGATCCAGGGAAGCAGCATGCCACCACTGGCAGTGGAGAGGAGAAGAGCTGTGTCCAGGAACTTAACAGTGAAATGGAGAGCTGCCATCACAGCACGAAGGGCAGAAGCTGTCCAGCAAACATCACACTCTGTATTGTTGATAATTGAGCAGTGGTTTAATAGATGTAGAGTAGAAGCAAGAATCAAAATACTGGAAGTGCTGTAACTCTTCAGCCCACTGACAGGCTCATGTTAGCACAAGCTCAGTCCCCTCAGAGTAAAAACATCCTGCCTGCAGCTGGTCTGGCAGAGGAGATGCTGCAAGAAACAGTGGGATATCAGGAGGGGACAGGACACCACCCCACCAGAATGCACTGTGCCCAAATCTCACACACATTCCTGAGGCAAAAACCTGTTACCAAAACTGGTGGTAATTCAGCTCTGCTCCTGCCATCCTCTGCACTGGCACCTCCACCTGTCTCAACAAACCTGTTTTTAAGGACTTAAGCATTCTGATGCTTCATGTCAATGAGGAGAGACTCCTCCAACATAGAATCATGAAATTATTTAGACTGGAAAAGACCTTAAAGATCAAGTCCAACTGTTAACCTGGCACTCGGCACATATCAGGTGGGAGCACCTTGACTTCCCCACACCTCCTCTGCATCACAGCAGTGACTTTTGGGACCAGAGGTGCTTCAAGAGGTCAGATCAACAAGAGCACTGCTGGGATTGCTGCCCCAGCTGTGTGACCCAGACACACCACTTTGCCTTTTCCCATGGAGCCAGCACCTGCCAGTCCTGCAACACAGGGAGGCAAGACCCCACTCCATCCTTCAGGAGGCAGAGCAGGGTGGTGGCTGGGTGATGGCCGGACAGGGCTGGGACAGGGAGCTGCTGGAGGCAGAGCAGCTCAGAGAACCTTCTGCAGGGCCAGCAGCAGCTGCAGCCAGCATGGGTGACACAGTGCAGCCAAGTGACAGGAGTGTCCCCTGCTGGCTGCAGCTCTGGGTGTTGCAGGGCTGCAGCGGGCTGTGGGGAAGGGCCCGCCATTGGCTGTTCATTTTGCCACTTGACTTAGACCACCAGAAGGAAGAGAGCCAAGCAACCAAAGCTCTCTGAGTTGGAGTCAGAAGGGCTGGGGATCTCTCGTCTGCTGGTCTACAAATGCTGGGCACACCTGGATAGCTACCCCTCCACCTCTCTGAATTGCTTTTTTTCCAGTCAGGTTTTTTAGCTGTCCCCATCATGACAGGACAAGATCCCAAGGGAAGAAGGAGCTGTGAAGGACCAGCAGTGACTTTTAGATGGCTGCCTTGGGCAATAAACCTCCTGGAGCAGGGCAGCAGCCACCAGCTCCAGCGGGCAGTGTGCCTGCAGGAGCAACACGCAGATCCACAAAGCTGCCTGTACTGGCTGTGAAACCAGAATCCTCCGCCCTCAATGGCTCAGAGAGATGTGTGGCCAAGAAAAACTTCACTGCCACAGCCAGCACCATGGCCAAGCATGGATGCAGAGTGGGCGACAGACTCCAGACGTCCCTGTGTAACCCAGGGGGTACTTCCCAGCAGCAGCCAGCTGTCCCCAAAAGCCTCAGCTGCAGCAGGGCACGAGAACAGCTGCAGTGCCAGGCAGGGATGCCAGCACCTCAACAAGCCCAGTGTGGAGGCACACAGTTTATTTACACAAACATGCTGGGTTCTCCATCCTGCCCTTCATTAGAGGCTCCCTGGGTTTGGCTTGCCCCCTGCACTGGCAGCTGCCCCTGGCTGCTCACCCTGCTGCTGTCAGCAGGGTTGTGAGCAGCTTCCTCTCTGGCTGTGTGCTCCCCTGGCCAGGCCTTGTTTTCTCCACACACAGCCTCCCCTCTGTGCCCAGGATTAATCACTGCTGCCTGAGCAGCTGACCTTGGCAGCACCAGAGAGCCTTGCCCAGAGGAAGCAGCCAAGGCAGGGGCAAACGTGCACGTGTGCAAGCACAACACGCTCCTCAGAGCTTGCTGCCACTGTGCTGGCAACTGGGGGGGCTGCAGTCCCCCTTCCCAGGACATGGTGCTGCTCCAGAGCCCTCCCTCCCAAGAGAAGATGAGGCTACAAAGCCCTGCACCAGCAGAGCTTGCCAAGGTGCAGAGCAGCTTACCTTCCAGCTGTGTGCTTCAACACAGGTCCTCCCTCTGCCGTGCAGCCAAGGGTCCCCTGCGCTCCCTGGGACAGCCCTGCAGCCTCCTCCCCATCAAACAGCCTCCCTCTCTGCACACAGTGCTCCAGGGACGTGCAGGGGGCCATGTGCCCCAGCGGCCCGGCTGCTAACCAGGTTTCTGCAGCACTGATTAGGCACCAGCAGAGCAGAGCAGTGGCTGCAGCACAGCAGCTAACCAGCCTATCAGCTAATTAAAAAATTAGGCTGTCTGCCAGAGATAGATGACAAATCATTGCTACCACCCACACAGGGCAGGCACCTGGGTGAGCTCAGGGGTCTGGAGCAGCAACAATGCTCCCAGGTATTGACAGCAGCATCACTTTGATCGCCTTGCTCCACACCCTACAGCCATCTCCTGAGGGAAGGGGAAGACTCAGCAGGAGATGGATGTGTTTTGTTCCAGGAAATTAATTTTACCTGTGCATCCAAGTGTCCCCTTGTAATCCATCAACGTCTGAGGGACTAATATTTAGCAATACTCAACACTTTGGCTCTTAACTGGACTCAAAGGCAGCAACATCGCTAAGCGTGCAATAGGTTTCAGGATGGAGGTGGAAATGCTGTTTGCCTTGTATTTAATATATGCTACTGCCGGAGGAGGAGTGTGAAAACACTTTTTGGAGCTGAAGGAAGAGCAGCAGGAAACCTTTTAATCAGACAAAATAAGGTTTGATTCCAGGTTGCTATAAATTACAGAAGAATGGATGGAAAGCTGTAAAGTAACGAGCAGGTGAGATGGAAAGGGAAACCAAAAAGAGATACAGGAAAATAAATTTTCTGGGCTCACATCCCAGTTAACTGCACACAATGGGGGAAAGGGCTGCAGGCATATTTTGTCCTTGTTTCTTCCTGCTAATCTCTAATGAGCTGTGGCAGAGCAGGGAGAGGCTGTGGGGTAGAGCAGCCCTGGCATCAACACTGGGTGACCCCCAGCAGCTCCCAACCCTTTGGGAATGGGGCAGCTGGTCTGGCTGGGGAGACAGGAGGGCAGCACCCACCACAGCACTGGGTGATGAGACCCTGCTGCTCTGTGGGAGCGGGGGGAGCAGCCAGCCCTGGCCTGACAGATCTAGGACATCCAAAAATAATCGATGGTGACACTGCGGCAAGGGGCAGGCAGTGGAAACGATAAGAAGTGACACCACCCCCGGGGGCTGTGGGCCACATTGGCCCCAGAGGCAGCAGTGCCACAGGGAAGGGGTCTGTGCTGTGATGCAGCACCCAGGAGGCTTCCAGGTACTTGCTGAGCAGCAGCTGCATCTCCCTCATCACAGCAGCCCTTCCTGGCACCTCCTCCACACTGGGCTGGGGCCAAGGAACTCTCCTGCCAGGACAGGCATGTCCCACAGGCAGCCAGATGGGGTTAGCAGCTCATCTCAGCAGATGTGGACCCCTCTACAAGGCCACAGCCTCCAGTGTTTACCTGGGGTGAGCTTATTCAGAGGTCTGCTCTTGCTTACTCCTGAAAAGCATCACAACAACTCTGTCAGCACAACAGGCTCACCCCAGCAAGGAACAATGGCTGGCTATAATAGCTATCCCTATTGCTTGCAAAATGATCACTCCAGCGTCCTCCCTTCCCATCACAGGACCTGACATAAATGCATGCAGCTCAGAGACAGGCTGGGAAGGGAATCTGGCTGTTTTTCACGTGCTTGTGGCACAAAGCAGGGAGGGAGGTTATGAGAGCACATCAGAAACTATTAATGCTCCCTCCATCCCTGTAAAGACAGAAACATTTTTGCCAGAAAGCAAACCCTTCAGCTACTGCAGCATCCTTTGGGAACTGTGGTTTGGGAGCACATGGCTCTGGAGCCAACTCCCATGACTCCGCCACAGACTCCAATTTTCTGTGCCTTTTTCCAACATCGCCCCGTTGGTAGCACACAATCAAGCCTGAAGCATGTGGGACATGGGCACTCTCCTCCCAGCCCTCTCCCACCCAACAGCTGCATCTCTGCATTCCCTGATGTGGTGGGGCTCAGCAATGATGGCAGTGCTTAGCCAGCAGGAAAGGATCAGGAGTGACGCACGTTCAAAATGCTCACTTATTACAATTATTACAGCGATTTGCTGAGTTCTGTGGGCAGCTGCCCTGCGCACCAGGAATTGCTCTGCAGCTGACAGGAGGAAGAAGGGGGAATGGTGCCTCCCCATCTCCCTCTGCCAGGCTCCACCTCAGAGACCTCTGATGCCCTGTGTGACACAGGATGTGTGCAGTGCAGCTCTGCATGTGGGTGCTGTTGAGGGGACACACCACACGCGGGCACCTGGCACCCCACAGGCAAACAGAGTCCGACCTGGGCAATCCCGTGCTGTGGGTTCAAACAATGCAGATGCAACGTTGAATCCTCATGCACACATCCCTACAACAGCAATCAACAATGTCTTCAGGATGCTGCCTGTGGGACAGCATTCTTTTCCAGAAGGACACTAGCAGAAGACAGTTACTAGTTGAGGCATTATTCCAGTACAGAGACTGTTTTCGTGGTACCTCTGTGCTTAACCCTTCCCCCAGCTCCCAGGCTCCCCACCTCCACAGCCAGCGGCAGGAGTGCTCCAGGTGCCTGGCCTTGGCACAGGCAAAGTGCCCTGAGAAAGCACAGCACAGCTCAGCTCAGTGCCTGCTCCAACACGTCTCCGGGCTGGCCTTTGCCTTCCCTCCAGCTCTGCTTGGTGGGAAAGGCATAAGCTGATGTTCACAGAGGCCTCTGTCTCTGGGCTGGTAATCCCAGAGCAGACAAAGGCTGATATCAGTTTCGTGGGAGACCAAGCCGGAGCCAGCAGCTGGATCCTGCTGCAAGCAGCACCAAACCCCAAGTGACTGGAGCTTGGTCATTATCAGGCTGCTTGGACAAACATCATTATAATCTGGTCTATGCTTAACTATCAGTACAGCTGTTGATAATGAGCTGGAGAAACTGCCCCATTCAGAGTCTAAAGCCAGGGAGACCACTGGACTTCCCATGGATCCTGATGTGTCACAGGTGCTGTCTGGACACCCGCTATGAAGCCAAAGGTACAGCTCCCTGCTGGCAGTCCCTTCCCCAGCCACAGTGCTGCTTATTCACCCACAGCAGCCACCCCTGCTTCCCCCCAGCACCCACAGCTGTGTCCTCCTGACACACTCCTGCACAGCTGGCAGCTCCAGGACACACCGGGGCTTGCTGTCCAACACACAGCAGCTGGCTGTGATTCCCTCATCCATGAGGCAGCCCGGCACCTACAACATCCTGCAGAAATGAGCTCTACAGATCACCACACTCTATTTTGAATGTCCTTCTCAACAACTTTGATGTCCCTCAGTTCCTGTACAAACTTCTGCCTTGTATGGCTCGTGGCTTCATGGACCACACCATAACCCCCTCGGCCAAGCTCCTCCCAGACTGGAGGATCCCAGTCAGCCAGGCTTGTTCCACACAGAAGCCACTGCCCTCTCTAAACCTCTTTCATTTTTTACCAACATACCATGTTGATACACCATAAATTTTGGCAATACATAACAATTAGTTCCACTCTGTTCTCCTTCCTCATAGCTCCACACCTTTATTTAGTTCCACAGAAACTTACCCACTTCTCCCACTGCTGCTTAGTTCCCCTACAAGTCCCCTATGAACAGCCTTACCACCTGCAGAATGAGCTCCTGAGTTTTCAGGCAGCAAGTACCCGGGTGCATCAGCACCTGGAAGATGCAGAATGCTGCATGAGGGCTAACCTCACAATCCAGCAGAGCCCAGGGGCCCTCTGCAGCCTGTGCTCATCTTCCCACCCTTCATCACAGCTTCTGCCTTCAGGCTGGGCTGGACAGTGAGAGAGAAACCCTGAGAACCCCCCCACATGCTGCCAGCAGGGAGATCACCATGCCCAGAGATGCTGCTACTCCCCATGGAGACAGCCAGCTGTTTGTAGCAGTCAGGAAACTCTGCTACCTCCAATTTGTCAAATACCATCTTCAGTCAAGTTCTGCTGAATACCCTCACTCCATGTGAAGCACGGTACTGTCAGCCAGGTTTCTGAGCCTCCCCTGAAGTAATGGGACTCCACTCCTCTAAGGTGGCAGAGATAAGCGACAAAGCTGCTTCTGTGTCATGTCTCATTTTCCCTCTGCTCCTTATTCTCCCACAGGGCCATCCTGCTGCAGCACCATCAGCAACACCAATGGAGTTGAACACCAAATGACAGTTTTCAAAGCTCTACCCAAGCTGCTGGATGTTGCTGGCTCTCCCTTGGCCCACCAGCTCCTGAGGAAGAACACTCGTTAAACAAATTTTTCCTGAAAACTACCTTGGGCGAAGAGTGGGCTCCAAGAATTCCCTGGGGAGCTCTCAGCTTTCCCAGGCTGCCCTTCTGTCACCTCAACTCCTCCTGCCCTCACATGTGGCACCAGGAGTCTGTTCCCAGACCTTGCCTGCCAGACAGACCTGCTCAGACATTACTCCTTCATGTACCCATAGAAGGGTGATAAAAAGCATGTTGGGCTGCCTGAAGTTACACAACTAAAATGGCAAGTGGTAGAGGGATCAAAGCCACTCAGGAAGGAAGAGGTCCCCTCTGGATGGGCATACTGAAAAGGAAAGTGAAAAGTTTGCTCTCCCTCCTCCTCTTTGCACTGCTCTGCGAGTCTCAAGACCATTTCATGCTGGCATTGTCCTCATCCTGGCAGCTCCTTCTAAGCTTGAACCTGCTTGTCCTCTCTGTTTAACTTTCCCCTGACTTCCCCCTTGCAGAACCATTCTGATGGATCAAGCATCACTCCAGCTCTCTGGGCCTGGCCACACCACATTAAAACAGGATTTATGAGCCTCGAGCACAGACAAGAGTTATGCAGTCTGCACTTCTGCGTGCTGCATACCAACTCCCCAGCTGGTTTAAATCAGATTAACTCCACTGATGTAAGACATTTAAGGCAAGAGTGTTCCAGGATTTACACCAGCTAAGAAGCTGTTAAATTATAACTTGGCAGCTGCAGGTTTTAGATGTGAAGGTTTTTGGGCAAAGATCCCAAGCAACAGTAAACAACAGAGCAGCTGAGTGACAAACCCTATTTAACATCAGTGCAATGTGCATGCAGGCAGCACATGTCCCACAAAAGTCCCTAAAAAGATAAAAATATCCTGGTGTTCAATTTTCAGTGCCACCAGTCTGCAAAGTCACTGTCCCATCACAATCCATAGATTCCAAACAAATCACTAAATCATGATACTGTGGAAATGCTTCTCTTCAAAAAATTATATATTGGGTAAACTAAAGCCTGGCAATTTTAGTAGAAAGGTCACTCGCTACTGGAAAAAACCCTATAGACTGATTAATGCAAATGAACACACCACAGAGTTTAATATTCAGATCAGGGCCTTCATTTCTGCTAGAGGATGCTCAAGTTTCCAAACAAACCTGGATTCCACAAAAAGTGATGTTAATGCTATGGAGCCAGATGTGCTTGGAGAGGTGCACAAAAAGACAGCACTGAGGGCAGAACACAGCATTCAAGGCAGAAGAAATGGCAAAGAAATACACTGGGAAAAATGGTAACTCTGCCTGAAAAAGAAGGTTCAGTCCTTTCTCCTCCAGCTTAGCAAAGTGGCTTCTCCAGACCAGCAGATACTGGCTTGTCAGGGTCAGGAGGGCAGCAAGAGCCCAGTGCCAGTCCCACATCACCTGCAAGCCTGCGAGTGGGCAGCACTTTCCTGGTGCCTCTTGTTCAGTGCTGGCTGCACAGGGAGGAGGCCCCTGAGCCCCGCCAGCCCCATAAATCACCTGGCACCCAGCACAGTAAACCCGACCTCCCTTGCAAGGGAAATATAAATCAGCTTTACTAGCAGCTTCTGAAACAAAAACTAAACTCACAAAACTGTAAAAATGCCTCTTTAAACATCCTGTGCCCTAAACAGACCATTGAAAGCCCTGTCAGGCTGAGGGAGAGCAAACAAGCTTTCCAAGAGATGAGGGCTGATGAACTGAGAAAAGGCATTTCAGACTGAGCAGCTTCTTGCTGGCAGGCAGCACGTCAGGGATATCTTTAGCTCACAGCAAAGACAGAGTAGGGAATCAGGAGGAGTGAATTAGCCAGCATTAATACCATCATTTGTATGCAGTGAACTTCAAAGTGTTCACAGTGCAGACAGCACCAGACACACACAGAATTACCCAAGTCTGAGGGAGAGCTACGTAGAGCACATTTGCTGGAGCCCACAGAGTAATGATCAGTGAGCTTGGATGGGACCCTCAGGGCCACCACTGCCCCACTGTTTAATGAGCTAGTGTGGGAAGGCCATTCCAGGAGCACAGGGGCAAGTCCACAAAGGACAGAGGAAGTCTCATGAAGCAGAGCAGAGGTAAGAGCTCCTGAGTAGCGCCAAACTGGGACAGGACTCAGCAGGGGCACAGGGGGACTTGTATCTGCTCTCATCTCAGCAACAGTGCACCTGAGATCCATGGTGGGAAGTCTGCAGGGAGTATTAGAGCTGGGCAGAGGCTCCAGATGCCAGGGAAGCTGCTGGTGCCAGCAGTGCTAGCCCTGGGAACAGGCAGACATGTGGGAACAGTTCACCATTGCATTACACCCACAAACAGCTTTGAGAGGCTGGTCACCTCCTCCTGGGGCAGGTGTATGGCCAGGCAGGGTCCTGGGGCTCCTTGCCACCACTGCCACCTGCAGCCTACCACGCCCAGGGAGGACATGTGATCGGCCCAGGAAGGGAGGCTGCCATCCCTGGTGTGTCAGGCCAGCCAGGCAGCTGGCAGGGAGAGCCCAGGGACCAGCACTGGGAATGGACAAGTAGGGCTGCAGGAGCTCCAGTGAAGGGGTTTGGAGCCCAAGGACACAAAACCCTACTTGTGCAACCAAAGATTAGACAGCACACTGGTTCCACGAGAGGCAACTGCACAAGGCAGGGGAGGAAAACAGCATCAGCTGAGCCGAGCCCCTTCTGCCGGTTGCCTTGTTTTCCTGCAGAGTTCTTCTTGTTTTTGCATTTGATAACAGCAGAGGCACAATAAGGAAGCTTAAAAGATCAGTGGCTGCTTATCAGCAAAGCTTTCCAAAAGCTCCCTAAAGCCAAGAGGAAAGACTCAACAACTACTCTCTGCTGATACTCAAGAGTACACAGCTACACCACAGACACACAGCACCTCTTTCTGTTGGCACCACAAGGGGAAGGGGGCTGTAAACACACACTGAAGGCCTGCTTGCTCTTGTCTCACCTCTCCCATCATCTCAGGGTGTAAAGGCAGGGCCAGCTGCCATGTGACAAGGAGAACCTCCTGTCACTCATGCCAGTGGAGACCTGGATGTGGTCGTGAACTGATGAGTCCATCACTCCGCAGAAAGGAGCAGAATCCCAGGAGTCCATCCCAAAAGTTTATTAACTTTGTATTTCAAACAGCACTGGATAACATCTCTGTGCAGAAGAGAAAGAGAGCCTGTGTTGCTGGAAGCAGCACAGGAGAGACCTACCTTTGGGCATGATGCGATGCATTGCAACTGACAGGAAGAAGATGGAGTCGCTGTAGTAGGTCCCCGATCCAGCACTGAAGTGTTTCTGCATGGCCTCAACGATGGGAAACAGCTTCTCTGTCAGCTCATTCACATCATGAACGATTACCTGGCAGAGACACCAGAAACACCACTCAGCTGCTGCTTCTGGGGACAGGCCCAGCTCCAGCAGCTATTGAAGCAGTGTAACTCCCCTGTGCGGGGAATAACGCACTCTGACTCCATGCTGCAGAAGGCTGAATAAATTGTTTTTATTAAGTTAAATTATATTACATTGATACTATACTAGAACTATATCGTACTAAAAAGATACTAAAGAAAAACCTATGACTGTTTCCAGACAGTCACAACACAGCTTTGACCCAATTGGCCAATCAATCCAAATAACCTTCACCGGTGTCCAATTAACAAATCACTCTTTGGTAAACAATCTCCATAACACATTCCACGTGTGCCAAACAACAGGCACAGTAAATAGAGATAAGAAATGTTTTCTTCTTTCTCTGAGCTTTCTCACTGGGTCTCACGACTTCCCAGGAAAAATCCTGGGAGAGAGAATCACGTCTCTCTCTGTTCAGAGAATGTGAGTACCACACAGCAGCCTTTGCCCAGCCCCCACCAGCATGGGGCGAGGGGGAGGTTGGTAAAGCACCTAAGTGCTGGTGGCACTGCAGCTGCACAAAGGGGCCTGGCTGCCCTGGCCCCTGCACGTCCTCTTGATGCAAGAACAGGTCAAGTGCAGGGAAAGGAGGACTTTTACAGCCATTCTGTAACTGTAAGGCAGAGACTGGGATCCCCTCACACAACCAAGTGTGTTCCATGTTTTGGGCTATTTCTCTGGTCTGCTCCCCCTGCCTGATGCAAGCACATAGCTGGTCTGCCATATGGAGTCCATCAGAAGAGGCAACAGTTTGCTCCAGGCTCTGGTGTGCTGCTGTTCAGAGCCAAGCCAGACCACATCACTTACCCTGAGGACCAAGGCTTGCTCTCTCCTACAGAAGCAGGCTGTGACAGGGCCAGGGACGCAGCCCAGATTTGCTGCTCCTCAGCCTGGCATGGAGGCAAGCTCTGCAGCACGTCCTGGCGGAGCTGCAGGGGGAAAGGGAGGACAGGCCGCAGCACGCTGATGAAAATCCAAACATCAGGAGCTACAGCAGAGCAGAGCAACTTCTGGAGATGGATCTCAGCCTGCCTGTGCTGGAGTTTTGCTGGTGCTCAGCCAGCACTGCTCTGCATCCCTCAGCCTTGCAGGAGCCCATGCAACAGCACGGCCCTGGCATGCCTGCGCCAGCTGTGGCTACGTCCCAGAAACAGGAGCAACCCCAAATGCACCTTGTCAGCTACTGACATTTTACAAGCTTATAATTTATTTTGGTCAAAGTCCAATGAACAGGAACTTTCATGCAGCTCATTATATCCACTGAAGGATACAGGTCACTGAATCACACAAGATAATGAGAGGGATTTTCAGGATAATTAAGAGAGATGAGGGACATGACCCTGGCGCAGATAAGGGGGAGTGCAGGAACTTGAGTGTGGAGACTTGAGGTCGTGCCGCCTTCTTCAGGTCAGGGAAAGCAGGAAAAGCCCTGCTGGAACTAAAGTACAGCAAGGACATGACATTGCAGCAGTACTTGAATTTTGTATAGGGGAACCTATCGTCCATGTTTGAGGGGTAACAAGACACTTCCACAAGCTGGCACCGCCTTCAGCAGGGAACACAAACCACAATCTTTGTAGATCGCTTTCAAACGAAACTATTTCAACGGTTCTACAGTTTCACTTCTTTTCTCTACTAAAACTTCATCTGATTAAGAACAAGGAGCCGTGTATTATATATTTAAAACATGCAGTATAAAGCACTTGCTTTTTAATTTATTTAATTAAAAGAAAACCTAAACCAAGCCAAATGCTTCGGAGGAGAAGGTGGCTTTGGAGCCTGTGCTGGTGCAATGACCATCCTCTCCATGGAGTGCACAAGATGCTGCACTGATTGAGGCTGGTGCAGAGACTGAGGCAGTGAGAAATCTGGAGCTTCTCCTTCCACAGCTTTTTGCAGAACACATTGCTCAGACCAACACACTCTCACAGCAGAGTGGAGCTCGCTAGATGCAGGTTGTGCTCATGGCACCCACGGTACGCTGAACACGCTGAGGTGATGGGCCTGTCCTGGCACTGGCCAGGATGGCTGAGCCCGTGGCAGGACACTGCTGGAGGACAGGCACAGCTGAGGCCCTATGGCCCCATCCTGGGGAGGGTATCACCCACCCTCAGCCCCTGGCCCTTGCCATCAGCCGGGTGCCGCGGGAGCCCTCGCGCAGGCTCCGTGGCCAGCACGTCCCTCGGCGGGGCGGCCCCGCTGCTGCTGTCCCGGCTGCTGGGCTCGCAGCCAAGGCCTGCAGCAGAACAGCAGGAAAGACACAGAACAACGCGTACCAGGAAAGTGCATTGGGAGAGCTCATCGGCAGCTGCACCTGGCTTTGGATAGCACAGCACAGTCCCCAAGACACTGCAGGGGAGGAAACTGTTACCATTAGGCAGCACCTCACCCTGGCCCTGCTGAGCTGTATGGTTGGTTGTGCCACTGCAGTGACAGTGGCCGCACCGAGCAGGACAGCAGCCACCCCAGGTGACCAAACAAGCAAACCACCACTACTCTCCAGGTGCAAAGGCACTGACAGCCTGTTCATGAAACTGAGCACCACCAGCACAGGGATGTGCGATGCTCTGCTCCCAGCCCAGCTTGGCAGGGGCAGGTTTGGGGACTGGCTGGGCTGGAGAAGCATGGAAGAGAAATACAGCACCTGTAACCACCCTTCTGCATCCAGCAAAGGCAGCCTGAGGTGTGTACAGTACCTAGGAAAGGGGGAAAAACGCCAAACCAATTCCAGTCACCTCTAAAGTGAGCACACTGCCAAGCACCAGTGGACAAAAGTTATAGGAGAGATACTCCTGAGACTCCAGACACAGCATCATCTGCCTTTCCACTCCTGCCAAAGAAAACAGGAAAAACATGTATTTTGCCCACCCTTTTGTACTTCTGCAAAGCAAACCCCTGAGCAGCTGAATGTTCCTCCTGCAGCCACAGGCCAGGCAGCCTCTCTAGGACTGCAAAGGCTTCTTCCCTCCTCCCTGCTGACTTTAGCACAGCTTGTTGATCTGCTGCTAATTTTGTACTTCATTATTTATTTGTGTAACAGCTCTTAGTAAATCCCTGTAGCTAAATCCAACCACGTTTGCTGAGGACATTAAGAAAAGTTCTAGGGGTTTCCTGTGCAAGCAGTTTTATAAACGCACATCCCACACTGATGACAGACCCTTTCTACTGATTGACTAGGAAAAAACAACCTGTATTTCTTTTCCCTTTACTTTCCCTCCTTCCCACGTCTATCATCCTCGCAGGTCTCCGTAAGCATGGCGTGATGGCAGCCCGGTTACATCCAGCCCAGCAGCGTCCTTTGTGGGGCTCATCTGGACAGGAAACCAGGATGAGCAGAGAGCCGAACATGCAGTTCGTGTTATTATGGCAGGGAAATGGAATCAGTAAGAGACTGGCATCACACAAGGAGTTGCAGCACACAGCCTGGAGCGGCAGGAAACGCCGCGAGCTGGTGCTCTGTGTAGGCACAGTGTCGGCCGAGGCTGGCCCAGGCTCGCTGGCGGACACCTCCCGCTGGCCGGGGGTCGAGAGGCTACAGAGATCGCCCTGCCACCCGTGCGCTGTCACAAAGCCCCGGCAAGAGCCCAGCGAGGCCCCGCACGGGCAGGACGGCCGCGGGCTGGGTGCCCCCGCCGCCTCCCGGCCGCACACGCGGAGCACGAGCGCCCTCTGCCGCCGCCGCCCGGCTGCGCTCCCGCCTGCGCTCCCGGCTGCGCTCCCGGGGCACCGCTGGGGCACCGCTGGGGCACCGCTGGGGCACCGCCGGGGCACCGCTGGGGCACCGCTGGGGCACCGCTGGGGCACCGCCGGGGCACAGCTGGGGCACCGCTGGGGCACCGCTGCACGGCCAGCGCGAGCGGGGACTGCCCACGCCCGCACAGCCCTGCCCTGCTGGGAGGGTCCAGTGCCTGAGCTGCTCCCACACACCCAGCGCCTGCACCCCACAGCCCCCCTGCCTTCACTCTGCACACTGTCCCCGGGCTGCAGCCGGCTGCTGCAGTCTCCAGGACACTTTGAAAGTTACTGAATCTGCCTAGGGAGAGAGAAAAGCTGCCCACAACCTCCCCCAGAGGTTATGATCCCTGTCTGACTATGGGCTTCACTCTAATAGAGAAGCCAACTGATCCCAGCTTTGCTAGGATGGGAGGGCAAGGGCAGCTCCAAAAGTTGGGCCTGAATCATTTCCTCTTGAAGAAAAGGTAAAGTTCAGGGCGTTTTATCAGTCCGGCCTTAGTGGCTCCAGCTGCCCCCTTGAGCACTTTATCAAGCCTTATATCTGAGCCTGTTCTAGGAAAACAGCATAAGAACCAGGAGAGAGTTCTGCACACTCCAGGAGGAGCAGGAAACAAGAGGTCTCAGGATAGAGATAGCTGGAGCTAGCTGAGCATCAGGATCAATCATCTTCAATATTTTAGCAGGAGCACCAGAAGTCCAAGCTAGGCATAAGTTTCCTGCTGGTAAAGAAGAGGAATGGGGTACGCTACAACAAGAATAATGAGGTGCTGTCACCTGCTGGCATTCCAGGAACTAGCACAGGATTAGGACAAGGCTGCATGCCTGAGAAGCAGAACAGCCTCTGCTCTGTACCTAAAAGCAGAGAAATGGACCAGTCCAAAACACACTGGCAACCACAAGCTAAAACCAGGGTACATCAGGCTCTGCCAGGAAAGAGAGAAGCAGCTGTCCCACTGAGCAGATCTCAGTGAGATCTCACCTGAGGCCTCCAGATCATGCTGCCTGCTTACACCCGAGAGACCAGTTCTGGTGCCAGACATACTCACCAAGCCATAAGCCAGATTTCACTGCGACTCCATGGGCACCTACAGACAGGGGCCAATTCACAACAGACAAATCACTCCACGCCTCCAACTCCCAGCCTGTGTTACTCTGGAGAAATGAGGCTGGCAAGGCTGCCTGCTGAGAAGTTTGTTCCCCAGAGGGGCAGATGGCAGTAAGGCAGCCACCCTCACAAAGGGGTGACTGCAAGGGATGTGCACACCATAGTGGCATGGGGGTCCTCCCACTCCAGGAGACATAATACCACAAATTTGGGTTGGGCTGTTGCACCACATCAGCACTGCACCATCACTGGGCAGTCAGTCCATCCTGCTGTGGAGTGCAAGAATCCTCCTGAGGGAGCTGTGCACACCCTCCAGCCAGCCATGCACTGCTGCATAGTGTGGGTCTCCCATCATGGCTGCATGACCTGACTGAGGGCCAGCACTAAGAAATAACTTGTTTAAAGAAAGCCAGTGGTAGAATTATTTACCAGGAAAGTGTCTGTATGAAAACTGTTAAGGTCAGACTTCTAGTTTCATTTTGGCAGAGTTCAGCTAATATGAAATACGGGATTTATGAGCAATAAAAGTTACAGCAGGATGAGAGGACACTTCCAAGCAATGCTCTGCAGCAGCACCACAGGACAGGAGAGTCAGGTTACCTGGAATCTCTGAACTTAACACCTCTCCAGTTTTCAGACACCTGTTTATTGTGAAGGAAAGCCAGACCTTGCATAAACTACACTGGCTGTGGATTTGGGAGGCAGAACCATTTTCCTGGAAGTAGGAACATTCGTATGTGGATGCACTAGAGCCCCTGCAGACTCTCCATTCCCGTTCTCAAGAGCCACTAGCAGCAGGTCAACCTTCTCTCCTGATCGGGAACCCATCGAGATACAAGCACACCTGGTCCTTGTGTCGAGATGCTGAGCAGCAGCAACAGAGCCTGCAGGAGGGCAGCACTGCTTAGAGCAACTGCTCCGCTCCAGCACAGGTGGTGCGCCGGAGGTGCTCCCAGGCCACGCTGCTGCCCAGTCCCAGGTGAGAATCGCTGGGCTGCACCAGGACACCTCCCCGCAGGCAGCAGCGGCGGGGACACAGAACAAGCCCCTCCAGACTCCCGACACTGGGGAGCAGGGGGCGCTCCTCCAGCAGAGTGGGAGCCGGCACATGGGCCGCTGGTCGAGGGAGCTCCTTCCCGCCGGACTGCAGCTCGCAGCGTCCCGCGGGAAGAGCACCCAGGACACTCCGGCAGACCCCCGCTCGCTCCCCGCGGGCCCGGCCCGCCCCTCGGCCCCCGCGCACCTGGTGGCGGAAGGCGGCGCCGCGCAGCAGGTCCCGCAGCAGCCCGAGGCCGATGTCGCGGCTGGCGCCCTCGGTGACGAGGTGGAGGTGCAGCACATCGGCGGCGCCCAGGCGGCCGTGCCGCAGCAGCGAGCGCAGCGCCGCCTGCGCCTTGTCGCGGAGCGCGGGGCTGCGCTCCGCCTTGGTGAACATGAACAGGAGGTGCAGCCCGCGGGGCCGCGGGCCGGCCGGGGCGGGCGGCGTGGCGCGCAGGCGGCGGGTGGCGCTGGAGAAGGTCTCGCCGCCGCCGCCCAGGTAGTAGAAGGCGCAGACGGCCACGGCCGCGGCCGCCGCCAGGGCCGCGGGCTGCGGGCAGCGCAGGCAGCCCCGGCGCGCCGAGCCCCGCAGCGCCGCCATGGCGGGGCGGCACCGCCCCCGGCCCCGCCCGCCCCGCAGCGGGGCGGCGACGCGGCCGGGCCGGCCCCGCACAACGACACACCGCACACACTGCAGTCAGGTTCTAGATACAAAGTCTACAGCCGTACATAACGCGAAGGAGGGCGGAGTATACAGTCTGTACAATTACAGCTCAAGGGGGGGAAGGGTTGTTTTACATTTTACTGCTGGAATGCTTAAAAAACACCGAGTACAGAGGAACGCGTGGAGAAAAAAAAAAAAAAAAAAGTTCATTACTTCGGAGAAAGTAACGTCTCTGCTTGAGGAAACGATGATTGCTTGGCGATTTCTGTCAATAATGGAAAACTTAGGCTCCCAACAGAAAAGTGAGTGGAATTTTTCCTCCTCTATCATCTCCTTCCATGGGAAGAGAAACAAGAAAATACTGTATGCAGAAAGATAAAGCAAGCATATGAAAGGTTATATACCAAAGTGGTACACTCATCCTTTTCCCCAGTAGTGCCTCTCCAGAGTTGTCCCTGTTTTAAAACTGTGCCTCTGTGTAAGCACGGGAGCAAGGCATGTTGGTTGTCAGACTGCACAAGCCATAAACTCCAACTTGGGAAAAAGTGTCCATAATGAATGGGGCAGAGATTGTAGCCTGAAAAATTGATTCTCAAAATACTTAGTGTGTTGAAGAATCAGAATAATTAGCTAAGTCCTTCTGACACTGTAAAAATATCATGTCCTTTGTACTTACATATAATTATTTGCAGTTTCATCAAAGGGTCGTTTCATAGTCACTGTGTTATTTGAGATTCTCAAGATGAAGCAGCAGAGGTAACATCCACAATTTAAAACAGACGGCTGCAGAGAAGCACCAAAGTCCTGGAAACATGACATCAATCCTCTGCTTGTTGTAGTTCTCACCTTTTTAATTTAGGGCTACAAAGTTTATGCTCTATCCAGGAGACCTAATAATTTGGACAACACATGTGTACTGATGTCATAATGCAAAACAGGAGAAACTTCCTCTTGTACAGGGATTTGCTAACAGCAGTTGGAAGGTCTGGTTGCATTTTCTAAAACTATTTCAGCTCAGTATACAAACAGGTAAAATATAAAACCCCACAGAGTGAAAAATGCACTATTAATACAGGATCCTTTAGCACTCTAACATCAAAAGCCACAAATGGTACAATCCATAATCTCAAAAATCAGTGGAAAGACTGCCACTGACATCAGCAACTTCCTGGATCAGGTCCTAGTGGGCAGAGGGGCTGAAGTCCACAATGCACTAATGAGCACCTGGAACACACATCCATCTGACTGCAGTGTGGGCTGTTTGTGAAGGCAAAGAAATACCTCTACAATCCAAATTCACCTTCATCCAAATTAATGTGAACAAAGTTCAACTGTGTAACACAGAAAGTGGCATAATTCAAATATGATCATTCAGAAATTTGTTTGTATGCACTGTACTGATACTAACATAAAACATGAAAGTCAAAACAATTGATACCACTAATGACCCACCACAGACACTATTTTAATCAACATGCAATGGACATACATTACACCTCTGAAATCAAGATGAATTAGAATGTAAGTTGAATTCCTCAACATTTTTTATTCCAAGAGACTTTTGGAACACATAGGAATTATATACTATCCTTCAATGGGCTATCTAATATAGAAAATTACTAAAAATCCATGTGAAGGATGGTTTTAAAATGTGTTGGGAATCTTCTGCTTTATCTCACTATATTTCATACCTACAGAGAAACATGAACTGGAATTGAACTTTCCATTGCCTGGTACAAAGTACAAGATATTAACCCACAATGGAACCTTACTGTCTACTATTTCACTTAGATTCCCTTTGGAATAGAAATGGAAGTTTCCTAATATTACTGAGCAGAATATTAACATGAGTCAAAACTCGATATGGAATCCAGATCTTTAGAGCTGTGGTGATAATTACACTGCTGAGGGCTGAATCCTGTGAGTCACAGAGGCCCTGGAACACAGAGCCTGCCAGAGCCTGGTGAGACTGAACCATCAAACTTAATGGTACATTCATTTCTGCTGATAAGCAACACACTACCATTGCACCTGACCTGAAAAGGCTTTAACTGAGTGCAGTTTATACTGGACATCCTATCATACCCAAAAGGACAGGGGAACAAGGCTGAGGATCACAAGTGACACACCTACTCCCTAAGCCACTAAAACTCCAGTGCTCCTGACAAGTCACACCACCTGTCAGTCAGGTGGGATTCATCCTTTAGCACAGACAGACTGATACTGTTTCCCAGACAGATGAGAGTCAGGAACAACACATGGACGTGTAGAGTTACAGGGAAGCAACTTCTTAGTCTACAGAAGTCATCCTGGAGAATTTGTCACAGAGATTTCGTGGGCCAGGGAGGAAATCACCAGTGAAGATTTGAAATAAGTCTCTCAGACCTGTTCTCCAGCAGCCTGGACTGAGACAGCAATTATGCCACTAAGCTTTAGGCAGCTTTACATTCCAGCCAATCACACTACACACTGCCTGCCAGCCAGGCTGGGAAAGACAAACATTTAGAAAAACCAATCTCTAAGGTGGATATTATGCAGTCATATTGTCACATTGTCCCATCTGTACACCAGGAGTCTTACTTTCCCTAAGATCTACTAAAACACCCATTTGCTGGTAAATACTACTGATTATGAAGTATATTATCATTTCATAGGCAGCTCTTTAAAAACCAACTTACTAAAAATTACTGCTTACAGGTGATATCCTTAAGTTTCTTATTAGTCAGAATAAATGTGCACTTTAAATGGGCAGAATTCGCTTTTCCTACCATAATTAGACCACATACAAGGCAAGAACTGTCTTGTAAGATTATTCTGCTTGGAAATAAAATCCACTGGACAATTCTACAACACTACTAATTTTGTAGCAATAATAATATGCAGACTATTACACATTTGATGCAAAATTATAAATGTTTGAAATACCTTCTTAAAACTTAACATGCCAGAAAGTTTAACTTGACCATAGTTCACAGATTTCAATTTGTTTTATCCCAGTTTTCTTATCCTTCCATGGAGAAAAGCCAATTCACTTCCTAAATACACTTAAACAGCAGGTTAACATAATGCCACAGCTATTAGGATTACTGAAAACTGATAACTCACATTGATACTATGTCACCTAAAAACTCCGCTTAATTTGTCTCCATAGGGTAGACAAATAAAGGATAAAGAATTGCATCTGTTGATTTGAGGTTTAGGAGGATTATTATCTAGGTATAAATAACCTGATATATAAGCATATATCTAGAGACACCATTTATACATGCACAAGAGCAGAGTGGGGCTCACTAATGCATACAGCAAATTGTCATGCTGCCCTCACAACACAGTCGTAGACTGCGATCATTCATTACTTGACAGAAATGTGCACTGAAATTCTAGTTTTTCTTGTGCTCACCTTAGTTTAGACAACACAAACATCCTTGCAAATTATACAAGGGCTACTGCTTCCTGATAGAAGGGATTGATTGCCCTAAACTTAGAGTGGCTGCAAGACATGAGACTTTCATACTGAGCTTAGGGCCTGTAGTGAGAACAGCAAAAAGTAGAAATAACCTTTGTACAACTATTCTACACAAACTTTGTTGGCTCAATATTTACTTTCATGTCTCAAATTTCAAGTTTTCATGTCAAAATACTACAAACAAACCCCACATCATGTCCAAAAGGATTAAGTTTATTTTTCATGAAAGGTTCCACATGCTCATTTATAAGGATACTTGCTGCACTGAAAGTTTAATTTAAGAGGAAAAGAAAAAAAAGGAAAATGGACTGCTCTTAGGAATTTGGTCCCCAGGATATATCCCTTTGTGACTGACCTGCAGTCACCAGCATAAAGGCCAGCCTGGTGCTAGAGCTTCCACTGTGAAAGAGCTTGCAGAAGAGCAGGAGTTATCACATCTGTTACGAACAGCCTACCTCTAACCGGAGTCACCGCAGGAGCAAGAGAATCTGTTGAGCTGCAGTCCCACAAATGGAAGGACAACTCAGTAAATCACTACCCAAATTCCCTTCCAAACAGTCCCAGAAAATGCAACCCAGACCTTCTTGTCAGAGGCACATTCTTTATGGCGACAGTGGGACAGAGGACAGTGGATGACCCTGGGTGGCAAAGCTGCTGTGACCACCCTGCGGTCGGAGCCCGCAGCGCTCCAGCCGTGCTCTGCCACCCCCGAGTGCGAGCTGCAAACGCTGGGCGTGGAACAGGAGCTGCTTTGCACTCAGCTAGCAGGGACTCAGGGCTTTGAAGCATCTTCAGCTGCTGAGGTATATGTACTGTAGAACATAAACCAACTCATACACTTCCCCAGCTACCACAATCTAAAGCTACATTGGAGTGGTCATTTTATCCAAACTATCTAACAAAATGCATACAATTCATTCTGTTAAAGTAAAAAAAGACTTGCACTAAAAGCTTCAGGTTCTTTTCCTTCTTGACATTTAAGATTTCTGGGAATCTGACTGCTGGAAGCGGTTTAACTTCTCTGGATTATTTGATGCCATTTGAGAAAAGTCACGAAAAATGTCCTGATAAATTTCATCTCCTAGGTAGAAAAGAAAAGAGAAACAGTTTTAAGCATTTGTAATAGTCAACATCACCCACCATTGCACAAATGCCCTACTGTGCTATCAATTACTGCATAACACTTAATTAATGTATGAATACTGCTTCTAGATGGAGTGATGCTGATGTGAACTCTGAAGGACTGGTTACTTGCATGCATGCTCTGTAGAAGCAAATTAAACAAAGCCAAACTATACCTGAAATAGAACCTCACAGGCAGCCACACAGGGGAAAGTTCAGAGTTAGAAAGGAAAGTTAAAGCACTTTAAAGCAACTTAAAAAGAAAAAATATTTATTAGCCATTAAAGAATAAGATCCTTGTTTGGGCAAGGAAGTGCTAACCAAGATCTTCTACAGAAAAAAAGATTTATGGCATAAATAAAGATTTACTTGGAAACAGAGGTCAGAATTCTTACAGCCAAACAGAATTCTCCATGAAAGAAACAATCAGCAAGCAATAATATATATATTAAAAAACAATCTTAAGTAGATAAATTATTGTCCATAAATTATTTTTGTCTATTACTTCAGCAAAAATAGAATTTCTACATTCATTTCATCTACATCTTTCATTACATTTTTCAGTTTGATCTACAAGAACAATGATACTTCCCCTAAAAATCTTTTTTTTTTAATCTTCACCCTTTGTGCTTAAACACAACCTTACTACTAGGACCATATTCCAAAATGTGTTCTTCCCCCTCCGTGTCTACGCAGGAAAACACATTCAGGAGTGATTACTTCTTACGTCATTGCCAAGTCATTCCTTTGCCACTTTAAAATGGACATTTTTTTCATTCATTTTCACATTCTTTCATCTATTGGAGCATTTTGGGCCTTGAGCTCAAGTTCTGTTTTAATACACTAACCATAACCATTCATCTTCAAAAGGAATTCAATGCATCAAACATTGGGTTGGGCTAGGAGCTATGTAGCCAGCCAAATTTTAGAGTCTTCCCAACACAGATGGCCACACAGGACGCAAGATCCCAGCACTACTGTTTCTTGCTGACAGCTTGATTAATAGCATGACAAAGAAATCAACCCAAAATCTCTCTCATCATGTATGTCGAATATGAAGATTTTTTTTTTTCAAACATGATTGTGGAAGAAAAGAATGTTTTTGTGCTTAAAAGTTTGCACTACTGGGAGAAGTTACATTGTTTTGTTTTTCAAATTCTTAATGCACATTTCCAATGTTAAAACTATCATTCTTTTGGAGATGAGACTCCATTCTTTTAAGAACACTTTCACAAATAATAACTGACCTTCCAGAAATATTTAACAGGGCAGTAACACAATTTTTCCCAGACTTTAAAAGATGAATACATTCAATACTGCTCTATTAGGAAAAGTCAGTTCTAGAGAAATTCCCTTTTGGTTTTCAGATTTAATTTCAAGTATGGTGTCCCTGCCCATGGCAGGGGGGTTGGAACTAGATCTTTAAGGTCCTTTCCAACCCAAACCATTCAGTGATTCTGTGTTCTAGAGATGAAGCAGGCACAGGACAGGTTTTATTGTTACAGCTTGTGAGAACTTCTTCCTCTGGGAGACCAGCACAGAATGGAGCTGTAACATTCACCAAAAGAATAGCTATGAAGGGCAAAATCAGAATTAGGCTTCTGTGAAAAAAGCACTTATGCTTTTAATACAGAAGTGGGTTCCACTGGTGCATGAGAACTGCAGTTCAAATTGCCACACTTGGTTCTTTCAAATTAAGTTGAAAGAAGAAAAAGCTATTTTTGCAAGATATATTGTGGCTCTGGCTTTGTCTCTATTACATAAAAAAAATATTACATACAAAAATAGACTAAAATAAAGTGCCCCTTTAGTTTGTACGTTGCATTAATATGCTTGATACTGTAAACCTTATCATTATTTTAAAATTCTACTTTAAAATTGAATTCTGGAAGTTCCCTTTCCAAGCAATGTTTTCCCTAAAGTGCAGATTATATGTACAAAAATACTGTAACACTGCTTTACCATTTCACACCAGAGTAACTCAAAAGGCACACATCATACATTCAAGAAAAGGTAGGAAGAAAAAGTAGCAATGCTAATATCAAAGAGTTAGCAAGACATACTGTAGCACCAGGAGATGAGCACTCAAGTATTATACAGAAACAGTACTATGGTGTATATGGCTTCTACCACCATAAATGATTTTTTAAAGCTGGTTTCAGCTAGTTCCCATTCCAGGAATGTTTTGGAAGACCAACTGTACTTTGCAAAGCAATATATTCATTCTCTCAGTAGCTCAAACCAGCCATATATATTTAAATTATAAATTTTGATGCCATTAGCTACATGAGCAATTGTTTATCAGCTGCTCTGCTAGAGCTGAGAAGTAGGCAGTTGGCTTCACTCTGATGACAACAAACTCATACAATGATATTTGCCCTCACACAGCTACCAGCAAATATACAATTGTCTTGCAAATCCTTACTTTCTTCTAGAATCATAATTTTGGAACACTGGAGTTCTAAAGCAAGGGCAGTGCAGATAAGTTAACATGTATAAGCAGTGAAAAAGGCCTGCATCCCTTAAAACCACAGAAAGGTGTGACACCTCATGATAGCAGAGAGGTTCTGTGTTTACACTGACACAACCCTTCTATAGCAGACAAAAACATTCAAAACACTCCTATGGAAGCAAATATCACATCAGAACACGGTGTAAATTAGATCTGAATGCCTGAGAATAAAGTTGCACATATGCATTAAATATAATTTGTTACTTTCTTGCTGGAGTTGGCTCAAGTATCTTCCAGCTTCTACTTTTTTTTAACCAAACAGAAAGAAACTCTGCATACAAAAATACATACTTAAGAATGACTGCTTTGTTTGTTATTAGTATCTTAACAAATAAAAATATTTAAAAATAAAATTTAAGGAAATAATACTTTTCTATTTTTGTTTGGAGGCAGTTTGAAATATTTGATGTACATTTTTTACATTGGTGTGCAAGCGGTTTTTTTCTTAAAAAAGAAAAAGCAGACCATTCCACAGGAAGGAGAACGGTGTCCTGGAATAAGATGAACTCTTCAAAAGCCTCTAAGCAAACTGAGTCAGAAAGCTGCTACTAAATAACGTCAGGTAAATCCTAACATGACACAAATGTCAATGGAACAGCAATAGGAGAAAACTGTGGACAGCTACTAGCAAAATAGGGTGGTCATGGCTGTAGTAACACACTGCTATAATGATGCTCTTTAAACAGTCTCCTTTTAGGTTCCCTAAGTACTCTGACAAAGTCACACCACTGATTTCAATGAAGCTTTAGTGCTGGTTTATAAAAAACATTATTGTATGAAGCAATCTTAAATTTCCCTCAGACACTAAGAATCTAATTGTAAACTGATAAATTCCTGTATACACTTCTTATACTGCATTTCAGTGTGGTTATTAGAAGAGTATTGACCTGGCTGCCCATAGAGTCCTTCTGATTCACGCATTTCTTCATTCATCCTTGCTAAACGCAACCTGCCATTCAGAAAACAAAAGGAACAACGTCATCATCTTTAAAGCACAAAAAAGACTACAATGCAAGACCTGCAACACTCCCCTGAATCTCACATCAAAGAGGTCATCTACAGATAGAGTATTTTGATTTTTCTTTTGTTCTCCCCTGTTTTTACATACAGGAATTTTGACATTTCTTTTATTTTTAACTTGAAACAGAATAGCAAAATCTAAGTTAGAGTCAGAAGACAGAATGTACAACTTACAGTGTTACAATATCTGCATTTGCAGCTTCCACTGCTATACTCAATGGATCTTTCCCATCTTCATCAGTGGCATGCTGGTTTGCTCCTCGTTTTAGGAATAAGCACACTTGTCTGTTTAGAAAAAAAACATTGAAGAATATTTTTGACAATAAAGGAAAAACGTAATAAAGTGTAAAGCTAGATACAATGTATTTAGCATAAATCATCAAAAGTCTCATATATATCAAAATAGTGCAGCTCATCTAGAACATGTTAACAGCGTAGTAAGCAAACCATTTCTTTAACCCATATGAGAAAACACATGTGTTTTGCTAGTGGATGAGACTGCTAGATAAAATTTTTATTTCCTCTCTCACAACCAGAGCTTAAGAAAAACTTGTATCGTCTGAAATACTATTAAAATGTCAGAATATCTGGGGCCATGAAGAATCTTCCCATGAACAACGACAGTAAAGGATAGCCATGTATGAATTGTGGGGCAGTGAGTTACCCAGTGTGTCCTAGAACTGTGGCATGGTGCAGGGGCCCCCTTCCTTTCATGTCTCGGATGTTCACGTTGGCCCCATTCTGCAGCAAAAATTCACAAGTAACCAGTGAACCCTATGGAATCAAAACAAAGAAACAATTCAGCACCAGGTCTCTAGAATCAAACCAAACTTTTTCTGCCTTCTCACCACTGAGCCACCCAGTAAAGGAAACAAAAGGGAGTTGCTTCCAACTTTAAACATCGGATTCATAAACATTCCACTAGACGTAGAATTCCAAACAAAGCATTAACAGGAAAAAATATTTCAGAAACAACTCTGAAAGAACACTGTAAACATAACTTCAGCATCACATTATCATTCACTGGGGAAGCAAGCAGTTCAAAAGGAACAGTGACACAGAAATATTATTTCCCTTGCTCTCCTCCCCCATATCACCAGTGCTGTATATCACATACCCCTCGCACTGCCTGAATGAGTGGTGTTGCTTTGTTTTCCTCCACGTTGACCCAGTTCACTTCAGCTCCATGAGCCAATGCTTCTGCCATGTGAGGAAGATTTTTCTCAAAGGCAGCTTGATACAACTGCAATCCTGGACTAGGCTGCTTGGAGTCACAGAACACTGGAGACTCTTGCTTGTCTCCTTCTGAAAAGAAAAAAAAATTGCTTACCAAATTCCTGTTTTAACAAGGTACCTCTTGGAAATCTGATCCAAACATCATTTCTCTGGCAATAAGTAGCTCAGCTTTTGCAGAATGCTATGTATTGTTGCCCCATTCTGCCAGGGGAATTCACAGATGCCTTTAGCTCCAGTATTCAGGCAGTCTCTTCACTGAATTATTACTGCATAGAAAACATTCTCTCCGCATTACTGGCACATGTGTATATACTTCAATCTACATATTCCATGTAATTTCTAAGAAATTGTTTAAGGTCTGGAGTGTATTTTACTGTAAACTGCAAGATATGAATAAAAGTCATTTTCTGCAAAGATGCAGTCATACAAATATATCTTTATCTGAAACACTGGAGTATGAGGCTAATACTGTTCTGACCTAATTTTTGTTAACAGATACCATTGTCATTTACCAATTACTTGCTGTGGCTATAATCTTTTGGACTAAAGCACAGTCTTTCTCTTCATCTCAGTAATGGTTATATGGAGTGAAGTCTGGGAGATAAAGATGTTGCTACATAGAAGCTTTTGTGAGTTACAGCATCATGAATATTTCTACAACATAATCAAAAAAGATCCAAGCCACATGCTGCCTGTCCACAATAACACCTGTGAAATACTGGATTCAAAAAATACCTTAAAAGAGTGCTTTGATGTACAAGAATAGGTCTGCTTTATAAACAAATGTTATGGAAATTTTGAGAAGCCATACTCAATATATCTGTCAGAACAGCATGCTAAAATTAGCAAATAATTTCATTCATCAACTTACAGAACTTCAGAGTTGAAGGAACAATGTTTAAAGACTTGGTCAATTCCACAAAAATAAGAAACAGAGAAATTAAGCAAGAATGCACAAATAACACATAAAAGCCTACTATCTGTGACTCAAGAGGAATTCTATCTCTGTGGATTTATCAACTTATAAAAGGATCATGCATTTAGGATCAGCCTCATCTGACTGGGAAAAAACCATAGTTCTTTGAACCCATTTAGAAGGATTAAATGTCATTTTTGGTAGCAAGCCCAAAGAAAGATTGCTCAGGCAAATTTTACCATTGCTAAAAGCCTTTCAACCAGGATAGCAGACATTAATTGTATCACCAAGCATTAATCTTTTTTACAAAAAAAAAATGCTGCCAAGCTATTAAATTTTCATCTTACAGTGCAAAGCCTAACACACCTGGTTCATACAAACTGTTGGCTGATATAGTAGAGGCAAGGTGCTCTCTGCTGTCATCAGTGCTTGGCTGGATCCCACTGTCACTGCTTCGGACTGTTTTGGGGAGAAACTGCAATTACTACGCAGAGCTGAAACTACCTGCTCTTCACAGATACCATGATAATAAAGCAAGCTCTTATACTTGGTCCTGAACATAATTTTTAAAAAATGGCTTGTCATTGTTCAATATTCTTAACGCATCCATAGAAAAATACGAAGTCACATTTTGTAACCATAACATTTACAATAATAATAATAAATGTCAAAGATAACTAGAAATTAAAAAAAAATCAGGATAAGTAAAAAAGCTTAAATTATTTCATGAAAATACTAAGCAATGCAGCAGCCTGGAGACAACAGATAGAAGCAGGGAGATGGCCACAACACACAGTGGATCACTAGTGCAAACACTGAACATGCCACAGCTGTAGTACTTACTACTACGGAGTTTTGAAGAGGTATCAAAGTAGGAGAAGAGTGAATCAAGCTCATCAGGACAGAACAGAGACTCCCGCCTCGCCTCGTCGCTACTTACAGCAACCGCTGGGACATGCAGGTTAGCAAAGCACAAAGCAGGCAGCAAGGAAGGGACAGGGCAGGAAAGAAAGTTATTGGAAAAACCAAGAAGGATGAAAACACTGAGGAAAGAAGGTGGTTAATATGATTCTGAGTTATAAGCATCCCCATTCCCTATGTAAAAAAAGCACATCTCTGAAGAAGTCTTTTCTTCCCTACACTCTACACTAGGCTACAACCCATTAATAAAACAGATTCCATAGGCTCTGCACGGGGCAGAAGTCAATTAATACAAAAATATATTACCTTAAAAAGAATATGGGTAATACAGCTAAGGAGAGTAGTGTATAAATACCTTTTTGGGATGCTGCACCTTGTTCCCCTGCCAAAAGGGATTTTTCAGGGCCGCTGTGCCTTTTCTCTTCCTGACTTGGAGGAAAAACTTTTGTTCCAGGCTCAGGCAGAGGTACTGATGCAGCTTGCTTCTCTACAAACTTTCTTTCCACATATTTTGCTCTGATGTATGCCTCCTTCTCCTGCCTGTCATATACAAAATTCCTGGAGTTAGTAAGCTAATATTTTAGTATTTTCATGTATTAAAAAAATATCTATTTTATACTAAAGTCAGTAACCGAAACTGCAGCTTGGTATTGCACATAAGACACACCTATAGCACATTGTCAGAAAGATGCAAAGCACACTGTCACTTTAAGGATTCTTGATTAAATTTTGCAATAAGGCTCAAAAGAAAGTAATTTTGTTAAGTTCACAAACATGTATTTATTTTCAGACAGAGACTTTAGAAAGTGGTATGTGGAAGAAATAAGCATCAGTTACTTTATGTTACCGGTGTTAAACCTTTATATATGTTTGCACTGTTAATAACCTATTAATAAACATATATTTAGTTTCTAATGTAAATATAAATTGCAGCATTTGTTAGAGGAACATTAAGATTACACAAGAAAAGAATAAGCCCTAGGTAGGCACAGCAATCAGTTCCATATCACATATTGAAGTATTTTTCCTTGTAACCTGAGGTTATCAGCTTAAAACACAACAGCAGTTGTTCTAAACTGATAAAAAGGGCTGTAATTATTGCATTGAAACTGCTGAAAAGCAGTTACCACTAGAAGGACTATCTAGCAAATCTCCTACTTTGTTTATATTATCATCACTGTCTCCAAGTTGCCAACACTTCATAAAATGCAGTTTTCTCTACTATAAAACTGCTGGGCAGCAAGCAGCACAGAACTGGAAAGGTACTAAAAAAGCAAGTTTTAAGAGACAGCCTATACAGCAGCACAAAGCATTGGGAATTTACCCTCAAACACAGATTAGCATCAGAGAAATAGAAGACAGCAGTACTATGATTTGAAGGATGCTGTAAAGCAGCAGAGCTCATGAACAATGTAGGTAAGAAGATAAGAACATTCTGAGGATCAGGGAACAAAAGTCAAATGGAAGAACAAAGTCACTGTAAACAAAAGGAACAGCCACAGGCTCCTTCCAGGAGCACCCCCACACCAAGTACAGCTGGCTGAGCTGGTACCCAGCAGAGAGGAAACAAAATCCACATGTCCACAGTGATGCTCTAGAGCTGTCATCGAAAGGAGGGAGTGAGATCACACAAAGAACAAAAGAAAAGAAGAAGCAGAAAGGGACCAACAGAAGGAATGTCCAATAAAGAAAGAGATTCAGAAAAGGGAGAGAGCAAGACATACTGGTGATACAGGGAAATGAGTACACTAAAGGAGTGTAACACACTTAAGTGGCAGCATCTTTTACAGGTGGAGGCTGAAGGAAGCAACAACAAAAGGAAGCAACAGGCACTGCTGGTAAAATATTACCTTTGACTTCCAGATTGTGGCTTCTTTACTCCCACTTTTTCCAACTTCGCTTCATATATTCTATTTATAACATCATTTCCCAATTCACACATAAGCTATAAAGCAAAATGAATAAATTCAAATATAGTTGCAAAAAGCTTTATCTACCTACTTAGTTGTTTTTAACCTCACTCAGCCTATATTTACAAATTAGTGTTTTCACTGGTAAAAGTACTTGCAGAAATACGCACGGGTTTATATGATAATAATGAAACAATCAGTGAACAGAGAGACTAAATTCTGAGTAAGGCAAGAAAAAAATCTAGTCACTTTTAAAGTACCTGAAAAAACAACCACCAGAATGACACCTGCAGGCCTCATTAACAAAGGTGTTTTTCCACCAGCTTTGCCAGGAGCTCTTAGCCCATTAGCAAGAGACAATTCAATCAACTGTATTCCACCTTACCCTATGGACATTTTTTGCTAAACCATAATCTGACACAACGATGGAAAAGAAACAAAGACAAAAACCTACTTACAGGAGAATTTAACTCTATTGATTGCAATGAACAGATTTCTTGTTTCCAATACCAGGCAGATACTTAGTTCTGGTATTTGTGTGAATAGTACAAGAGGTACAGCGTTTTTTGGGGTTTTTTTTTTTGGACTGGGCGAGGGGGTTGGCTGGTTATTTTCTCTGAATGAACACATTGATAAAAAATTATTTAACCACAAAGCACATTGTCTTTTGATTGTTCAGAATAGATAAGCAATTCCTAAGTGCCAGAACACCACAGCTGGAAACAAATGTTTGCATGAGTTATCCGGTTGCACACATGCATCCATGCATGAGTTCCTATTTCAGGATTTCAGTGTCACATAATTTTATAACCATGGTTCAAGCTAGAAATTTGGCACACAAGAGCACTTGCATGAGTATTCTCCTATAGGCCAGAAGCATCTCACTGTTAAGAGCTGACATTCAAATTTTTGAGTATGATCATGCTTTAGGCTGATATATCACTTCCAAAATTTTCAGCCCACTGAAAGACATTATTGGTTTGTAAACAGATTTGCCTTTTTATATGCTGAAAGTATCAGATGAAACTTGCTAGTCAGAGTGCATTTGGGAACCTGAAGGTGGTGTAAGTTGTTCTAAATTGCAAGTTAATAGCACAAATTACTGTGGAGTATAAGAAAGTATGAATTAAAATAAACCAACACACAAGTATAAACATTTTCTGCTCAAAACTGCAAGACATACACTGGGTACAAATGTGTTTCCTGCACTGAACTTTCTGATGCAGAGGCTTTAGAACAACAATCTAAGTACCAAATAGAAACCTGTTTCAAAAATACTGTACCTTTAGGAGTTCAGGTTCCCATGAATCCAACGTTAAAGATCTTACTTTTGAAAAGTGGACTCCCAAGCTCCTAAACAACATGGAAAAAATCATTAACTTGTAACTTGTTATATCTTACCTCAGACAGACTTACCATTAATTTATGCAAATAAAGCAGCTACATTAATTCTATTTACAAACAAGGGTCTCTAATTTTCTTTCAATATACCTTTGAAGAGGCAAACACCACCCTTGCTAATTAAGCCAATGCACAAATGAACTGCAGTTGTGAGTGTCCCCAACCTGTGTATCCCAGAGCACTCGATGCACAGTGTGATTCCCAGGTTGATACTGGCCCAGCGAGGATCTGCCAAACCACAGTCACAGCAGGCAGCATTACCAGCAATGCACTGGACTCGCTGCAGAGCACTCTCTCCTTTCAACAGCTTCTCTTTTGTCTCACTCCCAGATTCTAGGCTCCCAGTAGAAGGGGATGATTTCTTTTCCTGTTTCTAAAAGAGAAAAGACACAAACAAACCAATTAAGAGACATGCTAAACTAAAGAAATTAAAGTCCCACAGATACTGACTGTACACTAAAATACAAGAAAAGTCTCTTCTACCAAGACCAAGGAAAGCCACAGAATTAAAAAAATGTTTAGGTTTTTAGAAGATATATAAAACTGAATATAAGATGATATTTAATCACACTACAGAAAAATCTCAAAAAAACATACAGACCATAGTAATATTAACATGATATTAACATGATGAAGTGAAAGACAGATGAGATATAATTCATAGCCTTCAAAATTTCATTGCATTTCCACTGGAAGACAAACAATGAATTGTTTCTTTCCTTCTCTCTCATAAAAAGAGGCTTTATGTATTTAAAATTTTCAGGATCTAAAGGGAGGTTGTTGTTTCGTAGATTGTTAAACTCACCTCAGATTCATCCCCCTTTTCTCTATATGCTGTGGCAATACTGGTCTGAACAGCCTTAATCCATGCCTGCCGCAGCTTTTCCGAGTCAGCCTGAAGCATGCAGCTCCTGTAACAAATCACAAAGTACTCAGAGACAGTAGCCAAGCAGCTGACATCCATCAGCTCATTGCTCAGGGGTCTGTTTTCATGGACCAAGTTTCTTGCTATCACAAGTTTAGTAGGCATCATCTAAAAAACACATTTATTTTAAGATAACAAAGCAGCTTTGTGAGCTGCAAACTCCTTATTTCAAAATTATCTCCAGGTAATGCTAATAGATACAGAAATGGCTCTTCCAAAAACACTGACAATGACTTAGCTTCCTATTCCTTTTCTTATTACAAATTTTTCTTTTTTATATCCTCAAATGCATTTTACACCCGTGACACAAGACACAGGTATCAGTCCTTGAAAACACACTTTCATTCACTGAGCTCAAGAGAGAGTAATTTTAAAGCTCTCTGACAAAGAATGAACTACTTTTCTCATCAACAGTAAAAAAAACAGATCATGAAGTATAAAACTGTTCCAACACTTATGGGTTGGAAAAGCACAGGCAAGCAAGAGCAAAATGCTGCCGTTCACATCTGGGGATGCAAACATCAGGATGGACAGCAATCTACTCAGAAGAGAAATGTAAGGAGCAGTGGAAAGTGTAGATAACCTCCAAACCTAAAAGCAAGTTGACCTCATATCGAAAACTTAAATATGGTCACATCTCACAATCACTAATGAGGAATCCAAGTCCTGCCCTTGCTGTGGCAGGATGTCAAAATTTCCTAAGTACAGCCAATGCACTGCTGGAGCTGAAGAATAATTTTATTTGGTGGTTTCATTTAGTTCATTTAGTGCATTCTGAAATATAATTTAACACCACTGAGACAACAACTTATTTATGTGCTTCTCTCTTATTGCACCTATCAAATGTGGAGAAACTGAGATCTATTTTCTACATTACTAAGCAGCTGATAGTATCAGCTACTACTAAGCCACAGCAGAGCTCTGCACCACAAGCCATTTATGCAAAAAGCACAAGAATGCATGCTTATTTTAATGCCAAAAGTAAACTAAATACCAGGGACACTTCTCACAGCATCACTTACTCTCAGCCAAGATTGCAGAGAGCAGAATTTTTCAGATACTTTCCCTGTTTTGATCTATCCCAAGAGAAATGTTAATCTTACATTTTAAAGCAACTACATGTAATGATTTTTATTTTTAAATTAACATACTCAATTGCTTCTCCTTACTTTGTTGGAGAGACCACCTCAAAACAGAAACGTCTTTCTATGTCTTCACAGTGTTTAACTGTGCAGAGCCGCAAGTCTTCAACAACTACTGTGGGATTATCCTAAGAGACAAAAGTTAACAAGAAAGTCACAGAGAAAAAAATACTATAGTTAATAATAAGATAATAATTCAATCCTGAATCATTAACCATTGAATTCTATTTGCCTGGTTACATTAATTTTTTTCCTCCAAAAATAAAATTTGAACTCAGTGGATTTGGAGATCTACAATCCAATCTACTGAATAATCAACACTTTAATTTTAAACAACAATATTCAAACTACAAAGATACTCTAAGAAATGCAATTAACTCACTATTAAATCAGAAAAGTTAGACTTAAATCAGCAGTATTTTGAGTGCCACATTAAAAAAAACCCAGAAGTTGAATGTAGTGGTTTTGAAAATTTGATTCAATTCATAAGAATTCCATTCTGAGCTATCAGCATTTTAAAGGTGCAGTTAAAAAAAAGAGCAACAAGAATGCCCATCCAAACATGCTCAAACAAACTCAACTGTGTGTTTCCTTTCCAACCACAGAAATGAAGCTCCTTGATTTGACAGCATCAGATAGCAAGGAACAGCCTCTGATCCCAGTCTGTTTGCAGTGAAGAGGAGTTAATTGCCATAAGCTCTTTCCTCTTTTTTTCCCCACCATCTCCATACAGTCTCTGTTTTTTTCTAACCTGAAGAACAGCTACAGCTCCTTGGTGCAAAAGCAGATTCTAGAACAGCAAACAAAGGAGCAAGGGCCCAAAACCTGACTGAAAAGGCTTCTATGGCTTGGGGCAGAGCTGAACTTGCTGATTTAACACAAAACAGCTGCACCTCCCACCAGCAACAAGGCAGACACTGACTGCTGAGCCACTGTGCATTTTCAACACTAAATACATGTATATAGCTGCCCTGACTGCTTTGTAACAAGCTTTGGTGCTTTTTTCCCCCAGCTGTTGAATTGGGTGTGTGAACCAGTAAGTAACTGGAGGGAGCAAGTCCTGAAAGAGTTAAACACAACTGCTCAGAGAACAGCATGGAATATTTGACTGCCAGCAAGTAAGCACAAGCCTTTTGGGATCAACAACTTTTAAAGCTCTAACTAGGTTACGAAACGCACAGCAAATAGAGTATGTGCTTACAATCAGTGCACAGGAATCTCAGAATCTGTCAGTGTAGCTATTAGTCTCATTTTACAAAGGGAGAAACTAATTTAGAAAAAAGCAGTAGGTTGTTGAAGATCACACAGGATGCACATCAGCAGTTTCCCCAATCAATCAGGAAAATCATCACCCAAACCCCAAACAATCCCAAGCCAGTTCTCAACTCCTACCTTAAACTTCTTCTGGTACACAAGTTGGTTATTTTGTATTGAGAACCAGCGCCTATTCAAATGAAGAGACATCCAGAGAATACATAACTGATTTTACAGTGCTTATGTGACTGAGATGTGCTAACATACAGTCTACAAAGAGACTGCATGAAAGAATTCAGGAAAGTAATACTGCAGTCAATTTTGGCAAATATTTCATGAGAGTAATGAAAAAAGGGGAAGCAGAGACAGAAAAGAAAGCAAGGTTCAAATAATTTGAGTCATAAACAAATACATTCATGTTATGACAACATTAGTTAAGCTATCACACAAAACATTTTCATTTTAAAGAACATTTCCTTCAGTATTTTAGCAGCAAGCTACAATTTTAAGTAGTTGTTTAATAACACAAATTCAGATAGTCTGAATAACAAAAATACTTAAAGCCATGTAAAATAATCCTGAAATATTTTTGGGAGTAGAACTAACTTACTAAAGCACTAAAAATGCTTTGGTGTTGCTATCCCATGCAGGTTTAATATCTATCTACATTGGGCATGTCTGAAATAAAAACACTGCATATAAAAACACTGCATATAAAAACACTGCATATAAAAACTAAAAAAAAAAAATCCAATGAAAACCTTTTAAGCAGCATCCTAAATTAAGCCTCAGTTTTGATGGAAGATCAAATAAATCAAATAAAAGATTTAATGAAGGCATCCTGTAAAATCCAAAAGATAACATAATGCTTAAAAACTCCTCTGAACTGTATCCTTCCTTGTCAAACTCACTGTTCACACAGGATACATCTCAGAGAATGGAAAAAGCACTCATATTTTGGAAAAAAAAACCTCTCAGATCAGTAACAATGATGTTTTATCAGATATCTGAATGAAAAAAAAACCCATAGACAAAGCCATGCCTTTCTAGCTCTTCAAAGATGCACAAAATAAAAGCTAACCAATTATCACAGTTTCATTTTCACTGACAAAAATGAAGGGAATGTAAAAGACAATTCAGTGAAATGTACGTCTTGTTCTGTTCAGGCTTATAATGTAAACCTGTTTTTACCACAGCATAATTCCTCAATTATCTCCAATACCCCACCTTTACCACACATCACTTTTTCCTGCACTACCAGTTAGTTGGAATGGTAACAGTACACAAAATATTGTGTTGCAACAGATCTTGTTATTCTCCACAGGCTGTTGAGCTTCAAGCTACAGTTTACTACAATTAGTAACAAGAGGGCCCCACGTATTTGTTCAACCACCACAAGCCATTCCTGGAAAGAAGTGCACAAAGATGGTTAAGAAAAATTAATATATACAAAAAATGTTAGATCCAAAGCAGAAAAACTAGTATTTGTTAGAAAGGTTAGTGTTTCATAGACAGATGAGATTCTACCTTTTAAGAATCTTTTCAAATGTTGTGCAGATATATTTAATTTAAAAAGCAACAACAGGATCTCCTGTTATTCTTGACTTTTTAAATTTATTAACAGCAGTAGTTTTAGTCACTGCTATTGAAAAGGTGTCATCTTTACCATCTACTTACAGATGCAGTAAGTATGCCCCAAATATAAGGCAGGTTATTGATAATATTCGTATTGAAAGCTTAACAAAAAAGCAGACTTGAAAAGGAAATAAACTCATGTAATTTTTCATGTGATTTTTCTGAATGTAACACAAAATAGAACAACATGAAAAGCGGTGCCTAAGTGATAAAGGGAGTGGTAAAGGGGAAAAAAAAGCAGCCTTGCCCCAAGATGACAGCAATGGAGCAAATCCCTAGTAAGAGCCTTAGGAAGTGCAATTAACTTCATTAATGCAATGCTTCATTTGTTCTACAGCTAAATATTTCATGAGTGACTCTAGTAAACAAGCTCTAATCTCATCAGTTGGATATAAGTGAACACACAAATTGTAACACAAATTTGTGCCATCTTTAAAACCTAGTCTAGAAGTTCTGAAAGTATTTCAGTCCCTTTTTTTTCCTAGTAGAGAAATTAAATCTGTAAAAGAAAAAATTTCATTCCAGCCACAAAAGGTGCAGGTTTTGGTGTTTTTCTAAAATAAACTTTCATTGAATGAGATCAGCAATTTAGAATGTAGATCACACTGTAGAAGTAGATGTCAGAGTTAATACATTTTATTTTTTTCTTAACAAGATTAAAGTGCCAGACTGCCCTCCAAGGTGTCAGCACCACAGCAGTTTTATTCAGGCCAAAAACTTGCGAGTTATTCCTCATTAACCAAATACCATCAACAAACTCTACACTTTACTGTAGCAAACAGACTGCTGGGGGTCTATACCAGCATCAGCCAGGAACTTCTGAGGTATAATCTCTGTACTGCAGGTGCTGTTGTAAGGTAACCCCCATCTATCAGGTTCTAAGAATAATTTAATGAATCTTCAGGCATCATGTGTGCAATAAGTACTGACTATTACCAAATTCTCCTTAAATGTGTCATTCTTTCAAAAGCAAGAGAAGCATGGTGAAGGAGAAAACAGTCTTTGGAATACTAAAGTAGTTTACACTGTTTTACTTCATAGTGGTTAAATACAGCTGTTCCTGTTTAGAAACTGAATGCTTTCCACCATGTATACCTACACAATTCAAAACTGTATTTATTCAATAGGAAAAAATGAAAAATCTATAGAAAAAAAATCCAATTTCTGAGAACTGAGAGTACTACTGAAAAAAAAAAATAAAATTTGAGTTTTACATAAAAAAATGAATTGTGCTTTGTGATTCTCAGAAACAGTTTTCTCCTCTAGTTGCTACCAGCACACAATTAAAACAGAGTAATTAAGAAAGCACAACATTTAAAAGTACATGTCTATTCCCAATGCAGTTGATAAGAAAAAAAAAAATCTCATCAACTTCAATTGGAAAAAGGCAAGGTAATGATCGTGTATGCTCAGAAATCTGAGTGCAGAAACTTGGCTTTAATTCCTTTTTTAGCTAAAAACTAGCTCAATCTAAATCTTTTAAAGGAATTGAGCAGCAGGTATACTGGCATCCCAGGCAGAATCCTTCTGTTATTTTCTTAGACTGAGTCACTTATACATCCATTGCAAGTAATCAAAATTAAATGCAGGGTTAATGAAGAGCTTTTTGCGTGCCAAGGAAACATTGGGAAGGTATAAAAGAAGCTGGTTGGTACCTGATGTGATCTGGCTTTTTCCTGTCATGTGAAAAAATGGGGTAGGATTAAAACATAAGGGAAAGGAGGAAAAGGGATGAAAAATGCAAAATGAGCAAAATAAGAAAAGAATTAGCATGATCTGAAAATACAGCAGAATTAAAAAGGAAAACATCTATTGCATCCAATCTAAAATCTATTTGGAACATACTAGTGGTCTGACAAATGCTCTTCTCCCTACACACATTTATTCTTTCTTGATATGGACTTATTTTTTATTTGAATTTCTGGGAACCAAAAGAGCTTTCCAGCTACTGTTCCATAATAAATGCACCTGACTCTTGTCCTGATGCCTTAAGAAAACTGGTGTACAATGAGGTGTATCATTTACCAACAGAAAGACATACATTCTAAACACAGGTGTCCATACCTGTTACTCTAAGACTTTGCAGTACAAGGATATAATTTTGATTCCACTAAACAGTATTTTCTGAAATACTTGTGTACATTATGTCCTTTTAGTCATAACAAAGAGATTGCAAAAGCTCAGTCTCTTTCAAAACATAGTGACACTGAATTGCAAATAACTCGGGGTTTACTTTGCAGCCTGCTCAAACACTTATTTGTTTCTAAAGTCAGTGTCACACAGAACTGTCCCAAGAAAGGAAACTTGATGCAAAAGCCCAAATAATTAAAGTCTTGAGATGACGAAACATGAGCTGCTAGGTGCCGCAGGAAGAAATTTCATTATGCTAACAAGACATTAGTTTGGACTGGAAACAAATTTTCATTCACCACAACAGATTTACCCCCTTCAAAGGGCTTTATTATACAGTCTTCTTTTGTATTTCTCCCCCAGCAACCAGACTTTTCCCAGGATAATACCACTATGGGGTCCATGGATTCACTGACCAAGACATGCACACAGAAGCATCACATTTCCCTCATTTGTCAGCTAGAATGATTCTGCTGTGTCAAACCCAGACAAAACCTATCATATCCTTATCTCTTCTCTTTTGTCTCTAATGTTGGCAAGTATCTGCTAATAGTGGCCTTTAGAGTGAGTTTTGGTGCCTTTAATTCACTCTTGAAGGAGCTCTTAAAAAGGTCTAGAACAAACATAAGACCAACTGATACCAATGGGAGTAAAAGAGAAGCCTCAATTTTAAATACATATTACTACTGACTGCATTTAGCAGTCAGCAAGGAAGACCAGTGCTGTCACCTTTGGCTCAGAACAGCAGGAAATTCTAGTATTTCTAGACAAATTCTTCTAGTTTTGCTTCAGCTGGTTGATTTTCCACCCACCTTCCCCAAAGATGGGGATATAATAAAGGAGCAAACTGCTAATTTGTAAGTATCTTGTCTGTCTTGACTTCAGCTCAGAATTCCCTAAAATAAAATACATAATTCTCTAAATGTTTCCTCCTTTGATATTTTGTAAAATTTTATATACATAACAGTTTAATGCAATGACAAAATCCTTTCTTGTACTTTAATCAGCGACTGGAAAAACTTTATAATCTCTATTATATGATAAACTTCAACCAGTACAATTCCCCACAGCTGAAACAGTAACACTACACAAGTAAAACCTTCCATCACAGGAAACAGGCAGTGACCACTTCTGTGCCTACAGCATAGCAAGCAATTACAAATGCATTCAGAAATAACAAAAACACTTTATATTTATTAAAATGTAGCAAAAATGGGGGACTAGATTCAGAAATTAAAAACTGTCTTAATTAAAGTCTAAAATACATATTTTATGTATGATAAAAGTAGTTCAATAGCAATTAGTAATGGTCTGTGAACATGTGGAATACTAAATTTAAATGATTGATTCAATTTCAGAACTGTATATAAATAGCATATCCAATCCTATTTCTTGCCTTAAAGCATCCAATTTGTCTGCCTTAGTGAGATAAATTATCAAGGATTTAATACTAAAAAGGTTAAATGCTTTGCTTTATTGAATGCTCCTGTGATAAACAGAAGAAAAAACTATAAGTAAACATCAATTATTTAATAAAAGTAGGCAGCTCTGACTCATTAACGAGTTGGTTATCTTTGCCCTCTTAAATTACTGCTTGGATATGCTTTTACTATATTTGTTCAAATCTGTAGGAATGTCACTGTGTGTCTTGATTTAATTACAAGTTCTGCTTATTTACTTTGTGTCCATTTAAATTAAAAACATACAGAGGTTAGTTTTAATTGAATCCTATTCTCCAACCACTTCAAGGTAAGATACATGTACAGTATTCCTAGGAATGAAGCCACGTGGAAGCAGACACTCCTGTCCTGCTCTCTCCTGTCACTGCCCTGAAGAGCAAGGCCTTCCTGCTATTCAGAAGAGGAACACAGAGACAGAGTTTCACCATCAGTCAATCCAGCAATGACAAAAAGGACCCTTTCAATCCCTTGGGAATCCAATAAAGGACAATCTCCTGCCCTATTACTGCAGATTTTTCTCAGTATGCTAACACTAACATTTTACTTTACACCAGGAAGGTGCTTTTGACACACATCTCCCAGTTTCCTCCCTTCACCATCCTTTGATGCTTCATAGATTTATCTTGGAGAACTCTGAATTCTGCTTGCATGAAACTAACCCACAAAGTACATTATAATTACAGATGAGTCATAATGCCAAAGGACCAGACCAGAATCAGTCCAAAGCAAAATCCTTTGTAGTAGTTGCCCATGACTTGCTAACATAGATACAGTCTTATTGACTCCAGTGGCCCTTCCATCAGTCTATGGATTTAATTAAAGTGATGCCAATTTCTTACAAGCTTGTGGTGTGCTGAGATGCCCGAGGAAGTACAGAATAAGTAGGATCAGAAGGGACCACGCACTCAAATGCACATTCTGTCCTTTGAAACACAGCAAATAGTTTAACAGAGGCACCACTGAAAAAATAGCAAGCACGGACAATAGAGAGCTATTTATCACAACAAATTACATCTAAAATTCAAGAACTGTATCCAACCGCACTGTAAATGCTCCAGCTATATATTTCATTGAAAAAAGCACACACCCTGGGAAATGCAAAAGAAATCCTGTTCAGGAAGAAAAATATTTAAATAGTAGTAAAATATACATTGTTAAAGATAAATGCCTAACAATATATTTTGACTTCCCAAAAGGGTAATCAAAACTACTAAGCAAAAGTCACTGCACAGGACAGGAATTTTAAAGGATAACAATTACACTGCTTATCTTTCACGAAAAATAACTTGAGTGCTTGACTGTGTTTCTCTGCTTCCACTGGCTATACAACTTCTATTTTACTCTGTCTTCTAACACTTTCCTAGCATATGCTTTAACAAGGGAAAGGTTTGCAAACAACTAGTACAGAAAACAAGGAAAAATGGCTGTGAAGTGTCATCTCTAAGTTAACTAACAGAGTCATCCCAGTGTTCTGTCAAAACTATGGACTCAATGAGTTAGAGATAATGAATCAGATGAGAATTCAGGTTAAAAAGCAGTATTTTTATAAGCAGCAAATAGAGGTTCTGAATAATTACCTGTTCCAAGTCTTGAAGGCATTGCTGGCTCGCTTGAATAAATAACCTTCCATAACAATGCCATTGGCTGCATCTACATTGTATTCTAGTTTAGTATCATCACTGGAATAATCCTAGTACAAAGGAACAAGAAAAACACGCTGCAGTTCAAATGAAACTTCAAATATGAGCAGTACTGTTGTCAAAGAGTAAATATCTAGGAATAAGGTTTTGCTTGCAACACTTATTAGTCAAACCATGACTCTCGGCCCCTGATGGCTTTTTTTAAAAAAGCAATTTTGTGCAATGAGGATGCTAAGGAATTTTACTTTACCTGCAACAAGGGGAATTTCTTGTTCAGGTACTGGTGACCTCTACAGCCAAATAGAGGGCAAACATTGCTGACAGAGCATCTGATGCTTCAACTGTCTGCTCAAATGGTCTCTCATATATTCCCAAGAAAGGGGATAGAAAAGCAGAGAAGAAGCCATAAAGTTAGGAGTCAAAACTGAGAAACATCTGCAGCCTGTTGCAGATATGTATAAAGTCAGTTGTGCTTTTGCATTTTCTTCAGCTCTGTCATGTTGATGGCTGAGCTGCATAGGAACTTAGAAGACAAGTAATCAAACAAAGATGATGCTATCAGTTAACTCTTGAGTAAAGCAATCATGGTGCTGGCACTGATGACAAGACCTTGGCAGTAATTTTTTCTTTATGATCTTGGATAAGATTACAAAATTACAAGTAGAATAAGGGAATATGCATTTCCATCAACCTAATAACAACTAAACCCAGCTAATAACAATTAGTAGCAGCTTTCTGAGCTTTAGAAAGGCTGACTGCTTCACATCTTTAGCCAAGGTAGGTTAGACTAAGTAATAATACATGTGGTGATCATTTGCTTTCACATCTCATTGAGAACAACATGGGCTCTTCCCAGGGAGGTAGAGCTCAGATATTCAGAGTAGGAGGCTAACATCTACTAGGGGTGCATGAAGAAGCACACATGGAATGACACAATTTCTCACAACTTTGTCCAGAACTGAAAATAATATACATGCTGTAATTTTATTTCACTGTTATTAAAATATATATCCTAAAGTGGACTAGCAACATATGGCTTCTTCCCTTTAACATGGGTGTAAGAGACACATTACTGAAAATTAAATTTCAGAAGAAAAAAACCAAACAAGTTAAATATTGAAAAGACAGAATATTTTGTAATATGACTTTCCTGAACCTTCAGTAGTTACTTTTCATATATTGCAAACATCAGCTTTGTGTGAAAAGTGTATCTCAAAATCTCTGTTTTGTACTTTGCTTCTTAGGAATTTGTCTATACGTAAAGGAAAAGAGGCAAGAAATATATATTAAAAAGGTAGCTTAAACACCAACATGGTCATTATCCCCAGGTAATAGGCCAGGATGCACACAACTTTCGTGCTACACGTGATGTTTACTCTTATACATGCAGATGGTTTGGTCTAATCCAAGGTTAATTACACATGATAGTGAAATGGTTACAAATATTAAAATGGACCCTTTAAGCTCCCCAGTCAGAACAGCACAAATTCCTTAAAATTACTCACTGTTTTCATCTATTACTAATCTGGATAGATTACCTAACATTGAAATGTTAAATCTAGATTTTTATTATTGAATTGACAGATGAGTGCTGGAGTTCTGAAAGAAAATGGAATTATCATATCACTACCATACAATGATCTGAATAAACATACTAGTTACAAATAAAAGCTTCACCAAAATAAAATCAAATTTTTGTATTTATTATTCAGCAATTAATAACTTTGTTTTTCTGCCTATTTTCTAGATCAGAACATGCTGAACATAAAAGGCTTCATGTAAGCTCTCAAAATAAAAAGAGGAGAAAACCACTATGCACAAACTTAGACATGCTGATGTCACATTCCCTACATTCCCCAAAAACTGATAAATTACTCTAACTTACCAGATCCCAAACATAATGAAATCTGCTGAAGATTTGCATCTTCCTGCCTCAGTGATGCCTGCAACTCCTTGTCTAGTTAAAGACAACATACATTTCCTCAGTCTTTTCTGTCCAACCTACTATGTAATCACATTTTCCTCTGGGTTTGGAGAACTGCTGCAGAAAATGCAGCTGTCTTTTCCAATGACTCCAGATCTATGCTTTGAAGGTGCATATGGATCATTTATCATGCCACACCCTCAGTCAGAATTATCTAAAATACTGAGCCTTCTCATGAAATGCATTTAGTGTCATTTTTAATTACTTCCCTGATTGAATTCCACTTTTCCAGAGCAGAAAAAGACACCAGAGTATAGAGGCAAATGTCAAATATCTCCTTAACTGAATATGGCAGACAATCAGCTGGAGCGGGGAGGGAATAAGGCTTCCATGAGCTTTATCCATAAAACCTCATTGATAAAGTTGTGATCAGGAAAAACAATAAGAAAATAAAAGCCTCATTTCAATTCCACAGATAAAAGTAGAAAAAGAAGCTAAATTAGCAGTATTCTGATCTTAGTCTCTGCTATTCTACAATTAAAAAAAACAGGACCAAAGCAGTCACATTATAGTTTATTTTTATCTTGGTGCATGGAAATGTTTAATGAATCATGAAAAATAATCTGGAGTGGAGAAAAATCCACCCATATCTTTCCAGTGTCCTGCATAAGAGAATCACATGTTAATAAAGTCAGTCACTGTATGTGATTTGGAGTGGTGTATTCTGCCAGCAGACACACAAGTAAGACTTCATTTTAAACATAATTAAACTAATTAGGTGTCAGTTAGGACTAAAGTAGACTTCACCTAACCAGAACTAAGAAAATTTAGCCAGTATTATGTAATTTTCACTGAAGTGCTACATCACACATTTAATTCAGTTTTGAAAGAATAAACATCTATGGCTTCTCTTCTGACACTGATTTTTCATGGTTGGCTGCTACTGGAAGAGAAACATGTAGAAGTGGGTTATATAAGTGAAGCATACAGCATGCTTTCATGCCTTTTCTTTGCCCCTTTTTCTTTAAATGTCCATAGGCTACAGCAAACCAGCTGGCAATGGAAAAACAACTTTCATCTCCAGAATGGTGTGTCACAGAACACTTAATATTCTTGACAGTGTTTCAGTGAATGCATTCTCGTATCAACTCATCACACATACTTGATTTATTTCAGAGCATGTTTTCTGTTTCTCCATGTTTCCCAAAACAAAACCCTCCATTACTTTTCAGCAGCAGAGCTTTTGATTCACTTTCAAAATGGCTATCAGGCCATGAAAGCTATTCAAAGCATTTTACCAGTATATTTTAGGAACTATATTTTAACATTTAATGTGTAACCCAAATTATTTTTTACTTTAGAGAATCAGCATTTTTAAAGTTTTTTTTAAAAGGCAGTAAATGGGAGAGCATAAGTACTAAAGAAAACACTAACCTGAAAAATTAGGCCAGCATATAGTAAACAGGAGACACTAATTGTGCAAAATCCCCATTTAGAAAGCTGCTCCCATTCCCTTTCCATTGGCAAGAGATGTTTGTCATGCTTAAGCTGAAAAGTCCCCCGAGGAAGGGTTTAAAACAACAGACACCACAAGTAACAAGGTTTACAGTCCAAGACAGAGTGAGAGAATGTGAGAGTGTCATTGAGGAAACAAGTCACTTGAAATACAAGCACATCTTTGGTTTTGGAGTTAGCCTGCATAACTTCTCAACAGAGGCTCTGGTTTATGCCTACTTTGTGATTGTGATAGCAGCTGGTTTCCTATCACCTTGTTTACTCAAGATGTTAAAAATTTTCAAATCATTCTCACTCCAGCTGTTTCCTGAGCACTTCTTTGGAAGTAGATTTTTACTTTAATGGAAAAGGGATTTGAATACAACAAAAACTATTTGAAGTTCAATGCAAATACTTTTCCTGTATCATCTCCCTCATTTTAGAATAAAATATTAGGTCTGACACAACACCAAAAAGCCATGAAGCTGTTTGCAGGTGCAACTGATTTTTAAAATGTTTCTTAATTGAAAATGTTGCTACAGCATTGGGCTGCAAACTGCTCAGAAAACAAGAGTCATGTTTAATGTACTGACACTGTGACACCACTCTTTTAATATGAATCTTTCTTTATAAAAATATATTGCAAAAATTTCACAGAATGATCATGAAATTTCTACATTAATTCACAGCATGTGTTGCTCCAGTTTAATACAGAAAAAAATATTTTCTTACACTGAAAAAAATAAAGTTAAGAAAAATGTTTCCTGCACATTTGCTGAGTAAATACACCACAAAACTTATAAGCAATTAAAAAAAGTAAATCAGATTATCAGCTCTGCAAAAAAGAAATCACACTGTATTGGTGACCAAGCCCTTCCATGACACTTTTAATAGCCTCTCCATCAACAGCCTAATTAAGTAGGACAATGATTATACAGGAACGTGAGATGGGTTATTTAATTAGTGCAATTATTCTGCATGCATATGCACATATATGCAAACACAGGTAGTAGGTGGGTAGGTGTGTGCACGTATGCACTTACCTATACATTTCAGAAAAGGAACTGTTCTTTATCCACACAATGAAGGAAAGGCATCATTCTGAAGCATTAGATTAGAACTTCAGTATATTAAATACATATATACCTCATGGAATATTCAACACAATAAGCTTCAGAAGTTTCAGTTGTTAAAAAACATGGAAGGATTTGGCATTGGAAGATTTGGGAACATAGGGGAAAGCAACATGACAAGACATGAGAAGAGAACGGGGAATAAAGCTGCCATCTGGGACAGGGTGACCAGATGACAAGTAGTGATAAAAAGATCCCGAGTCTAAGGCAGATCTGAAATCCTGATGAGCTGGAAGCTAACTTGGTGTGAAGATTGGGAAAAGCAAGTAGGAGGAGACAAAAACAGACAATGTGATTTGAATAAGAAACTAAGAAAATGATTGGACAAGCTGCAAGAGGAATCTCCAATAAAGCACAGTCTAGGCATTATCAGCACAAAATGTGACAGTGACTTCAGTGATAAGGACAGAAGACAACACTTACAACTCAAAACACAGAACTTAGGAGGACAACATACAGTACATTCTGACTGCCCTGATAATATTTTAGAGACAGCATTAAATTGCCAAAGTAAGCAACAATAAAAGTAACAGCATTGTGCTTGTCACTCCTACTAGAAATCAAGAATATTTATATTACACACAGATATGGCTTATAGAGTTTCATGAAGTTTAAAAGTTTCAGTAATAATTGAAACTAGTAGAAGTCGTTTACCTGTAAAGCAGCCTTAAGCAGCATTTGAAGAAAAAACAAAGACTGTAAACACCATTGACAGCAGCAGTGACCATAATTCATGGTAACTAGTTATTATTTCTATGGCAAATTAAAAGATAATTGCTCATAACTTACATCCTATAGCAAGCACCACTGTTCTCTTAACAGAGAACCTCTCAACTACTGTCCATTCCTGAAACTAAGCTTTTAAGCGCAAAAAACTTAAAATTTGACCTTCAACATTAATTCTTCAGTTCCATCTTTCCTATTTCTTCCCTTTCTTCCCCTTCCTTGCCTGTAGTTATCTCCTGACTCCAAGCACAGCATGTCAGCTCTACCCTCATCATCACATCTGCTCAATTTCACAGCAATCCTAAAGGGATGACAGGATGCACCAATAAAAATGTTTTCAGCAACCAAAAATGTTATGTTTTCCAATTAGTATTAATACTGGCTCCTACTAAGGTGACCCAACATATAATCTCATCATGTTTTAATTCCTGAATTTATTCAGTTATCAGATTTCATTTGTATTGGGTGGGATTTTTTAAAATTATGCCACCTGAACATATCCAAAACATATTTGAATGAGAATAAGAAATATAGCATTACCTTTAAACTGGGATCTAATCCCTTTCAAAAGTGCCTGTAGCTCACTACCAGAGAGTTCAGTGGAAATATTTTTAACTTCTAGCATTATACCTGCGAAACCAATACTGATCTAGAGCTTCTGAAACATCCATACAACAGAAGTCATTCCCCCAACATGAATTACCTAAATTTTTCTCAAGAAGTAAAAAGAATTATTGCACAAATCTTCCCCAAAACACCAATTAAATGTTCTCAATTTCTTATCTGCGCACAGGTGAACCAGTACATTAGACACTCTTTACAAAAGTTTACTTTAGCTCTTCACATGAACAGCAGCTGCCACACAAGCTTCAAGTGCTGCACTTGGATTTGGCACAGTCCAAGGTGAAACTTATGGCTGTAGGGCTGTGCAGCACATACATCTCTTCTACAAACACACAGCATGGAAACACAGAAATCTGTACAACTTACTCAATTCAAGAGGTAATACGAATTAAGAGTTCTACTGAAATGCTAGAATCCCAGCATTCAAATAAATCCTGCTGTTCTATTTATGTTTCAGTAAAAACTAAGCATAATATTTTGTTCAGTAACACAAAATTAATATCTGCAATCCAACCTTACACTTAATGACATGTCAGTCTGTCTCTGCACTAAAAATACCATCCCGTGTAGTTCTGATGCAGAGGTGCTGGGGAGAGATGCTACAGATAAAAAAAATGCGTGTGCAGCCTGCCTTTTACATTCTGTCAAGTACCTTTTGTTGAATAGTGGAGTGCTTTTGCTCCATATCTCTCTTCTCCTTTGCAGCATCTACAGCCAACTGATCCAGCTGTAAAGAGAAACAAAAAATTGGATCTTTAAATTATCACACGAAATTTGGCTCAGTAGATTTCACAATGCTGACAAAAAAAAAAATGAACACATTATGTCTAGACATTGCAAGACTTTTATTTTATTTGTATAGTATAATTACTTCTTTGTCACAAATTGTTTACCTTGAATAACTACTGAAGCCTCGTTTAAAGCACTGCTCTGCCACCCTGAATTAACCTCTACAAAGGTGTACATTTCTTGTAAGCATTAGAAGAACTGTTTCAAAGAACAGCATGGTGCCAAGCATATGCGACTCTGTACCGCATTGGTGCTCAGTCTCCCAAGAGGATGACTCATGCTTTAGCTGCTCTTGCTGGCCTATGCAGCAGCACTGGCAGGAGCAGCAAAAACTAGAAGGAGCAAATGCTATGGATTTTTCCCTCCACAAAGTGAGAGAACTGTCTCAACCAGGATTTTTTGTCAATGGTTTTGATCAGCTGACCAGCAGTACTCGAGCAAGACTGCTTGCGATCTTAGGTAGAGACAATCAAATTAGTTTTGGAAATAAAAATATGGTTTTGAAAATAACTGAGATTGTCACTGAGAATATTTATTGTTAGTATCCTTATAAAGTCTGTGATGATAAAAAGGACACCAGCTAAAAAATTTCCTTTTACAATCACAAAAAAAAAGAGGAAATTTAGGATACCCTGTAAGAGAAAGTTTGATGGAGGGTTTTCTTCTGTGGTTAGTTGCTTGTTTTGGTTGCTTTTGTTTTATAGTTTTGATTCTTTTGGTTTTGTTGTTTGTTTGCTTTATCCAGGCCTTCATGTTCAAGTAAGAAATGCAGCGCAGAAGCAGATGTTGCCTGAAAGACCACTTGGTTTGGTACGTATCGCCCGACGAGCCCTCCTTAGCGCAGCCCGTAACACAGGGCTGCCATTCCCCAGGCGGAGCGCGGCCGTGCCCAGCGGTGCCGGCGCAGCGCCGAGCGCAGGGCTCGGTCCGCAGCTCTCCGTCAGTGGCACAGGGCTGCCTCTGCTCCAGCCCACAGCACAACAGCAGGAGCAGCACCCAGCAGCACCAGCTCCCAGCTGGGTCCCTCACCTGGCACAGGGCACCATGACTGACATCTCTGATCCACCCACAGGAAGGATCCCCTCCGCCCGCTCTCAAAACCTCAAGTGGCAGTCCCTGCCAGCTCTGGCCATTTCCCCAGCCTTTTACTTCCCCTGATTGACATGATATAAATAACAGAATAGGGACAATAACAGGCCCTTATGTCTGCACCTTATGTAAGCACCCTTGTACTAGACATTCTCCAACAATTATATAGCCATCAGAAAGCTGAAACCTCTGGATCCAATTCCATACTCTGTTACTTTTTTAAGCTCTTCTCTCCCTGTCTTCCCCTCTGGCTCAAAAGGTGGTATCAGCTCTTGCACACCTTTACAGGTATTTGTGAACAGGAACACATTGAAGGCTGAAGTATCCAAATGCCACATCTATGTAGCTTCAGCACTTAAAATAACACGAGCCTCTAAAACAGACTTGCCTCAAAGATTGTTTTGCATCAACAACCCTTGAGAAACCCTTTCTCTTGTCATAAAGATGAGAACTGGGTCAAGTGCTGTTCAAAATTTTATAGGAATCAAGTTTCTTGCCAAAACTTCAGATTCAGGAATCTGCACATGGCCCCCAAGAAATTCTTCCTTCTACCACATTAGATGAAACAGAAGGCAGTCACTAAGGGTAGGGCAATTACCTCTAATTTACCTTGAATATAAGCATTTGAGGGTTCATTTACCATAGCCAAAACAAAATTCTGAACAGCAGCTCATTCCATCAGTTAATATTTTTTACTATGAAGACAGCATTGCACCATTCCTGTTTTCAAGCTCAAACCAGAGTTTCTTCCTTTTCACTCAGGTGAGTAGCACATCAATTGTCTTAGAAGAGAACAACAGCATATAACTATCAAAAGCTATAGCAAATCACAACTAAATTATCAAAATCCCAGTCATTATATAAAATTACTGAGTAATTTTCAGAAAATTAGGTTTTTCAAACTACTGCATTTACTGGTAAATGTATTTTTATAAACATAATGCTCTAACTGGCATTCTGAGGAGAATTAAGTCAGACTAAAATATTTAGCTTTTTTAGTAGTAATCTCAATGAAAATTCAAAAATTCTTCTTTTTAAGCTAATACCACATTTCATATGAAAAGAACCAAAAACCACAGTTTCCATGCAAAAGCTCATATTATGATTGCACACTATTATAGATTCCCATACAATGATCTGATTCCCAAGGGATCCTACCCTGACCTGAAGTATCCAGAAAGCAAAATTGCTTAATCCTATTCCATCACAATAAAACAGTTATTTTGAAAATACAGACAAAAATAATTCAAAACTATAACTACACTACTTAAGTTAAATTTTATTACTTCAGATGCTGTTAACCCTTGTAATTAAGATCATACACAATATTCACCTAGGAATGAAAACTCACTCACCAACAGAAGGCATTTAACAGCATTTTCACAAAAATCCAGCAAATCCCCGTTATGTCACAACATACTTTGTTAAAGGCAGAAGCTTCAACCAGTACAAGCTGCAAAGCCATCAACTGTTAAAACTTTCAACAGTTATTTACAAATCTGCTTCTGTCATGAAAAATATCCATTACTTAAATGCCAAGGTCTCCTACAAAAGAACAATTCCGCAAGTTGTACAACTTTAGGGTCTTCAGTCCATCTTGCTCCAAATGCAATATATTTAAAACATTCTTAGCTATGGATTTTCTAAATTTAACTCCTTCAGTTGCTATGATACCAGCACCAAAATGAATGCTACACAGTGCTCTTTACCAGATCAAGCAAAAGCATGACCAGACATTCAAAAATAACCTTGTGTTTTCTTGCTCGAATCACGTCAATGAAATGGAAACATTGAAGCCTGGCTGATGGCATAACCCACTATCAACTCCAAAATTTGTGTCTCCTTTCCCTACCCCCTCTTCTACAGAAGTACAGGACACATGTGTTACACAGCCAGACACTACAGTTCAACACTTCCAACCCAAACTGGAAGGGTGTTCAAGAATAAAGGGCACAACTGTGGAAGGGTAACATGCACCTGAACTGTTCAGGTGTCCCTATTACATCAAGACCTGACATGTCTCTACACATAATTAAGACCCAACTGGGGCCTAGTCTAGCAGAAAAATAACTATTCAGCCATTGGGTTGTTGGAATTATTTTCTACAGCTCCCAGTCTGCTCTACTGCATACCTCAGAACAATTTCATCTCTTAGACATTCAATGACACATCTACTCATATGAATGTAAAAGTTTGCTGTCATTTACTTGCTTTTTTACCTGGACAGACCCTTAAAAATCTGGTTGGCTCCTTTGTGGATCTGTTTGGGAAGTGGCAATAGAGGGGTTTGTATCAGAGCATTTGTTGCAAGTCCTCAGGTAGAGGCAAATAGAAAGCGCTCATATAACCTGCACTGAAAAGCAAGTCAAGACACTGCTGAGTCTTCTTCCTGCACCACAGACAGATCTTCACTTCAATACTGTATGTTCCAATCTGTTTGCATAACCATTTTCAATGTCTCTCTCCTGTGTGCAGTTGGCAGTGGTCCATCTAAGCTTCTCATGAATCCCTCACTGAAAACCCCGAAGTGTCAATTGTCTGTTCTTAAACAACAAAACTGGGCAAGAAGAATTCCATGCAGGAACTAAATTTTGCACCACTTATTAAAGTCATACTTCTGTTTTATGGTCTAAGTTGCTAACATCAAAGTTATATTTACGCACACCAAATTTAATTATTCAGACTGCATAATTTATACAGTTAATAAAGTATACGAGTAGAAGGAAAACCAGCCTAATCTACTTTTTATTATTAGATATTTTTATAAACGTGGGTCATGTACAAAAATTTTGAAATTTCGAAATCCAAATAACCCTGTATCCTGCATATCACAATGTGTATCACAGAGCAGTACATGGCTATGCTAAAGTATGTAAATCCTAAAGGCAGCATTAATTTTAGTAAACAGACAACTTTCAGTTTGTAACTATTTTCATTCCTTTCATTAGTGTGTATTTTTTATGTTTTGCCTGTATCATACTACAATTCCCTTTTTGTAGAATAAATCTATGAAGTACCTGATATGCAGGCATATATCAAGATTTTTTTCCATTTCAGCATATAGTTTTGTATTTTTAAAATAATTTGTTACCTGTGCACCAAGATCTTTCATGTAGGGCTCAAGTTCACTAAACAGATCATAGCCTTGATGGAAAAAAGCCAGATGTGCATACATAAACGATAACATCTAGAAGGAACAAAGTAAATATTTATTCTCTTCAAAAATTGTACCATATATCACATAAATATGTCACTTAATTCACATAACCTACAATTTCATGATTAATTTCTCCTCTCACATCCTGACAGTTTTATATCAATAACTCATAGAGCTTCTAATGTTGTAAAATTAATGTGCAAAGTAAAGCAAGAACAGAACCAAGCCAAAAACCTCAGCAATCAGTTGATAGCATTAACTCCTTGAGCAAAACAAAAGATATCTACTTAATGGCAGAAAACTACTTCTAATTCATGTCACCTGAAATTTTTGTTACCTCTGTTTAACTAGGACATGTAAGTTACAGAGGGGCTATAAAATATTTTACTAATGATTCAAACTCATAAGCTTTATAACATAGCTGAAAAGACTGACCAGCCTTAAAATAGAAAACAAGTTGGGAAGGTGCAGAGCAGAATAGCAGGCAGTTATAAACCAACACAGCTAAAGTTTCTGCTTTTTAAGGAAGCAAGAAAATTACGAGAGAGAAACTTTAGATATTTGAAAGAACAGCACTGTTTAATTTGTCATTCTCCATCTCAATAAACTTTTAACAGAGATAATGTGAAGTAGAAAAGGGAATACAATGTGAAGCAAATTGGCATGCTTTATATTAATTTAGCAGATACCATACTATTCATATTAAAATTTGCCCTGTTCTTAGAAAGAACAGAATTCAGAGTAGATTATAAGTAGCACTTACTGTTTACAAAGTAATAAATCAGACCTAAACAGCAGAATTCTCAGCAAACAAAGTTTGATTTTAATGACAGAACACATACCAAAGGATCAAGAGCAGTGAAAACCTACAAGTGTTCAAATCTGAACCAGGATTGTCAAAAACAGTTAAACATGTATGCCCAGCTACAGTTAAGTCCTAATTGACAGTCACCAAACTACCAAATGTACTGATAACATTTTGATCAATAAAAGGACTAAATTTTTAACATACTGCTTTGTGATCATATTTTTAATTTCAGATGGATTAAAATATTTGATATACAGGGGATAAAGTATATCTTACCGATTTTAAGATTTCTGCTCTCCTTTTAGATTGAAGAACGTTGATCTAGGAGAAAAGAACAAACAAACAATCCCTTTTATTCTAAACTAATTTTATTTTAAATTTTCCCCCAAATAATCACATCCAAGCTTAAAACATTGGAAGAAGACAGCTCAATATCAGACTTCCCAAATACTTTTAAAAGAAGATGCACTGTAGTTCTGTCATGACATCAAAGTGATGCAATCAGAGAACACTTGCAAAGCTCGAGCTTCATGGTGATGGTCACAATTTTCTTATATCAGTAGGGAAAATACAGGACACCACTTGCTTGCTAGAAGTAATATAATACGCCTTTCAAGGAAAATTTGTTCTCATTTTCAAGAGATTGAATTCAAGATGTTTCAAGCAGAGGAGCTAAGCCAGCCCACCAACTCCTTGCAGAAGTTGCACTGTTGCCAGGGCAGAGTGAAAGATGGGGGCAGGGTTACTTTTCCCCTCAGACTCACAGTATTTAAGTAATCCAAAAATAGTCCCAGGCAAGCAAGAACATAATAGTTTCAAAAAGTAACTTCCTGTGTATACCTGTGCTTTTAAGCTAGCTGAAGTCACTGATTAATGGTGTTGCCCTAGAATTTGAGGAATTCCACATTATATAGAAAAAGTGACTGAATTTTCACATTCACCTAGTTCCCCTATCTTTTTTCTCTAATCTCAAAAGGTTGCCATCCAGAACTGCAGATTTTACTTTAAAAGACCCACTTAGCAGAAACAGGCATGATTTTGTAATTTAACACCTCTACGTCAGTTTAGAATTTCAGCAAAATAAATAAACTTGCTGAAGTTATAATCAAAACCAGATTCTACTTCTATACTTAAGTGGTCATTATTTTGGAAAACTTTCTGCAGCATAAATAATTAAAATTTGTTTGTATAGAATAAACCCTCAGCCTGTGAGGCAAAGAAAAATAAAAGGAAATCAAAGGTTTTGAATTACAGTCTAGAGCAAATCTAGCTACAAGGAGACCATAGTTGTGAAGCCATTTTCCCAGAAGAATCACTCAAGTAGACACAATTCCTAAAGCTGAATTGATTTTTGTCCATGTTGAGAGTTACTAAAACTGTTCCCAGTTACTCTAAATGCATCTTTATCCCAGGAGCTCCTCCTACTTTGAACATAAAAATTCCAGGAGGCTAACAACCTGCAGTTCAAAGCACACACAAGGAACTGGCCTACTACAGTAGTGACTGCCAGCTGCCCCCACCATTTAGTGCCAGTACAAATAATCCTGTGGGGAATAATTCACACAACTTTTTAAACACCAAAATGACCTTAAGTGTTTAAAAAGCTGGAGTTCAGAGTTGACCACTGACCACCATGTCTGTGAACATGCCCAGGCTGACAGGCTCCACTTCATTTTACAACTCATAATGCAATTTATAGAGAAGTTAATTAAGCTTTAATTAACTGACTGGACTGTCACAAATCAAGAGGATAATATTTAATATAAAACCAGCTTAATTGTAAAGAGCTGTTCTGTTTTTGATCATAGGAGAATCTCAGACCCATTTGGGAGCCCCCAACCTCTCATACCATCTGAGCTGCAATAATCCTGTTTTCTGTAGTTGTGTGTAAGTATGAAGCAGATGAATTTTAAGTATCGAAAGAAAATTTATTACTGTATTACAGAATACAAAGCAGCATGACAAAAAACACCTTTCAACATCCTATGGGAGATCTTCACTAAAAAGGTGAAGCATAGTTAGGTTCTTGACTCCCCTTATAGCACAGTGCCCAACTCTGAGGCATCTGGACAAGCTGAATACAACCCAAAGCAAACAGCTAAAATCGCAGAAATACCAAATGTCCTGTAGCAGAATTATTCAGGTAATTTCTATTTCCTAGGCTTGCTTACAGTTTTTACTTTAAATATATTAAAATATTGCAGCATATGTAACTCATTAAACATTTAGGTATCAGGCAAATACTGGCCTTTTTTTTTCAAAATTAATATTCAACTTGAAAACTAAACTGTGTCATTGCAGCAAGGGCACTGAATACCATAGCATTAAAGCAATAGGAATGCATTAATTAATTTTCCTCAGATTTTATTTAAAAAATTAATTACTTGCAGATAAAGTTCTTCCTTTTTCCCTGAATCTCCAGAGTTTCCAAGAAGCTTACAAAAAGGACTTCTAACATTGTAAAGGATATGTCTCTAACCATATGTAACAAATGGTTTTGAAAAGTAACTTTTATTGCTGTCCTTACCTGAAGAACATAATCCAGAGCTAGGTGTCGAAAACACTTCCGTGTTGCAGTCAAAATATTGGTGGCTTCCTCTACCTCGTGTTGCTTATTTCTTTGAACTTGGGCATTTTTCACCAGAGCATTCTCCTTTTCTTCACTCACTTTTTCAAACTGTTTCTTTGCATCTTTAAATTTCCTAATATCTCTAGGAAATATGGATGATAAATTAATTCCAAAGCATGAAAAAGAGTTAAGTAAAGCTACACCAGACAGACCAAGCTTGTGGCTACTATAGCTGGTGTCTTTTTCAAATTTTGTATTCTTCAATACATGCTTGGGTCAAATGGAAATCCACAAATTATGACAGAAGCTTCTTGTCTTTCTTTTCCAAGGAAAGGACAAAATTGAAATGTAACTGAACACATCTAATGCCTACTGGGGAAAAGCTTTGTCCCCCAAGCTTAGACAATTACAATATGTAATTAGATCACTAATTCATCCTGTTGCAACATTTCTGCAGCTAGTCAAAGCCTCAGTGATTTGGGGTGATTTTTGACAAAGCCTTAATACACACTTCTCAATTTATGGGTGACTATTTACAAGAAGGATGTTTCACACATCCACTCAAATCAGATTTTTAAAATTCCATTTTATATATAATTTTCCCATTACAAGTGCAAATCAACTTACTCTTTAACAAAAGTCTGAAGCTGTGTTTTAATTGATCTTTGGATTTGGTCAAACAGAATCTGAAAGAAAGCATTATTATGTAGGTCAGTAACTTAGAGGTACTCATACCTTCTGATTTTAGCAATACAAATGGCAATTATGCAGAATTACATGAGAATTATTATTATACCACAGTGTCTCTAATATCAAAATATAAATTCCTTCACAGTAGGTTTGGAAGAAATAAAAGATAAGGAAGAAAATAAGGAAAACAACACAAACCAAGCATCTTTTGCTGCTCTTTTCTTAAAGACTGTGGTTATAAGTAGAGATAAGAGCTCCTGGCATCTTATTCTTTCAACCTGACAATATCAGACATGCCTAGTTTCATAGAAGAAGTTTATTTATGCTAATTGTACAGTCAAAGTTGTTGCTTAAGGAACATTAATGTTAAGGAATATTTTTTTTTTGTTCTTAAACTTTCACAAATTATCAACAATTAAAAGACAAATGACACCATATAAAGAACATGCACTTAAATTCTGGCAAAAACCCCAAAACCATGGATTGAAATTAATGCTTGGATTGAAATGCATGGATTGAAAATGTAATATACGTGAGTATTCAGTACCATCTCCTTTACATGAAATGTTTGTAAAAAAACTCCCACTGTTGAACTACTAAAAAGAATGGCTGATTATTTTTAAGAATAAGTGATCTAAGCAATGGTTCCAAAATTTCTCATGATTTGGGAAGGCTAGGGGCACAAAATATAATCAACTCATTTGAATTGTAAAGTCTACGATATTTGTTTATTTTTTAAGGCCAAAGCACACCTGGATGCGAGACAATTTGTATGTTCTCTTATGACCCAAAAAATTCTAACTGAAAAATTAAAACACACAATCCTTCAGATTCACATCTGCCCTCTGAGTTTTAGGATGGAGTGGAACAGGTCAATGGCTACTGGACAAATCCTTTTGTCACTTCTTATTGTGCAGACAGCAAATGTTGCCTCAATTTTCAACCCCTCTACACCTCCAATTCTGCATAACAGAAATACACAAGGCAGCATCACAAAAATAAAGTTGGTCTAGTTGCACAGAGTCTCTCATAAAAGGTAAAAATCTTGAAATATTAAGTAAGTTTCTTGAAAAAGCAAGCCAAAACCTCAACGTTTAAGGTCAAAAAATATTTTCTTTAAATCTTCTCAATCTTAGATTCTTTATTAAGATTTGGAAATGGGAAGCTATGCAATGCCAAGTACTGACAGCAAAACCTTTACCAGCTCATCTCTCTTTTCAGGAAACATGACTGTGTTTAAGACACTCATTAGCAGTGGTACTGTACCTTGCATTCAGTCTCCATGCTTGAAGGTTTTCAAGACCAAAGCAACCCGCTTCAACATCATATCTGACCCTGATTTAGGCAGGCAGTCAAACATCCACACCTCCTGAGGCCCCTTCCAACCAGAACTGTATCTACCAGTAACACATGGAAGTACCTGCTTGTATTCCCACTTTGGGAAACCAGAAAAGCAGACAGCTAGAATAAAGAACTTCTTGACAAACTGGAAGTCAGGCTGGGACTACTCCCACTGCTGACATTTAAGCTTGCCAGTGCCTGGGGAGTGCACCAGTCAAGATCAATACCAAAAGATAAAACCAGATGGGAACTCAAATGTTTAGAGGACTCCCAGATATATGAGCCTTGCATTCTGCTTACAGTAATGAAGAGAAAAAATGTGATGGGCAGAAAAATACATAGAGATCATTTCCCCTAAAAGAACAGAAAGAAGTGCCCAGACCATGATCTGATTACATTTACAGCCTTGTCAACATACTACCTTTCATACACTCCAAGTCTAAGAAAGCTGCTATTTGCCATAAGCTGTCACAGCTACTCCCCCACTGCTGAATCAGTGAAGATGCTGCATTAGTCTGGTCCCTGGCCTTATTTGTAGCAAAGCCTCACATGAAAAAAATTACAGTCATCCAGAACTCAGTGGGAGCATCCATCTCCTACCCCTTCCATCCTCCCTTTCTTCTTTCTTCCTCTAGCTTCTCCCTCCTGATGGCTCTGTCACCTTGGTGAGCAAGAGACCTGCCACCCTGAGCCAGGAAGCCCTGTTGAACTAAGCAGATTCACAAAAAGCAATGCAGGACCACAACATGCCTGGCAAAGCAATTGTGCCTCATTCCTCGTGTTTGTGCCTTTGGTAAAAGCCACTTTGTCCTCACTTTGCCTGAGCACAGCAAGGGCATGGAGGGGGAAAAAAAAGCAGGGCAGAAGTCAGATTGGTCCTACTTAGATTTGAAAAGAAATCTTCTTTAATATGGTTTGTTCTTTGCTTTTTGCCTTCAAACTGCCCAAAAGGAAGAGTCGTGCTATGCCAAATTTTACCAAAGCAGTGCAAGCCACCGTCACGTAGAACAACCTATGTCAGAGGTGTCCAAAAGAGCAAGCCATAGATAAAAGACATGGCTAAGAGGGATTCCAGCAGCAAGATGTGTGATGAAGAGGGACAGCCTGGGTTTACCTGCGCCATCTAATCTGCAGAAATTATTGACATGAAAGTAATACTTGCTCCCGTACTGCAGCTTTGAACCTTTGCACTCCCTTCTCTCTACAGCCCAAGAACTACTGTTCACTTAGTCCCTTTTTTACAGTTTTCATTAGATTAGGTGCAGATATGTACACTTTGTATAATGGAAAGAAAATCAAAACACAATGCTATTGACCTGCTTTGCTTTGCTTCCCTTCCATTCTAAAAGCACGCATTTAAAAAAAAAGCGCCTAATCAGACACTTTTAGAAAGCTAAATTAAAGCTAGCAAACTTCCATTCCATTCTCTCTATCGTGTCAGTTTTTAAACTCCCAGTGGTATGAAAACCCCATATTTTAAGCATCCTGCATATTTTCAGCACTTTGGAGACACTTCAGTTTGTTTCCAGCAATTTCCTGGGAAATTACCAAAGAGCAGTTGGGCCAATGAAAGAGGAAAAAAACAGAAGAACAAACTTCTGAATAAAAGACCAAACTCTTTAAAGGAAAAAATAACAAAATAGTTTTCAAGACAGAGAAAACTGAAGTTTCTGATTAACTCTGACATCCTAAAAATTACAATTAGTCTTAAATCCTAGCATTTTCTCCTTTCTCCACACTTACCTAAATCTGCTATCCTTCCAAAAAGAAAACTATATGCAAATCACAGGTGCTTCATTTTGTGTATTTTAAAGGATAGGGTGAAAAAGTGGCAACTATGGAAAAGATAATCATTATTTCACACCAGCAAAGGTAAAAGCTCATAGTCTGTAACTGTTACCATCAGTTTGATTCAAAAAGATGAAACTATCCAGTATTTACTGGCTTAGAGCACCAAAGCTTATAAATTCCAAATGAAAAATAAACCAAGAGGGAAATCTGCAGAAAAGTGGATGTTTATAAATACTTTGTAAACAAACATTAATAAAATATTTATAAGTATAAAACAAGAGTTATTTAACACCATTTAAACCATTATTTTGCAAACACTATCAACAAGAAAGGCTTTACCATTAATCTATTATCAAAAATAACTGGAGGTGAGCTATCAGTGCTATGTTGCAGCTAGAAATACTCACATTATGATAATTGATCATTTCCTGTAAGGTGTCAGAGAACTTCATCAAATTGGTCTGCAGAGAGAAAACAAAACTGGTTTAAAGTTAAGCCCTACTAAAAACACAGCACAAAAGCAACAGTTCAGAGGTTTACAGCTTTTCAGTAAAGATTTTGGAAATTCATTACCGAATTAGTGCTTTTCCTTTTAGCACTATTATGAGACTAAAAGCACTAGGCTAGAAGGACAACACAGCTGGAATAGCAAATAAATCTATTAAAGGTATAAGTAACAAAAATGTTACTTCTACTACCTGTATATAAAGTACCAAACTGAAGAAAAGCAGGAAAAATTCAAATTGACCTAAGATATGGGAAGGTCACATAATCTAAAACATTAATTTAGAATATTTAATATTACACTAATTTATGTTTTTCACATTTAATACTTTTACTCAAAAAAAGGAGTTAACAAGCTGCAATCACCAGTGTACACACTAATCTAACACATTTTCTGAAATTTAGCAGACCCGTATCCCTGCTGAAACTAAACAGCACAGACACCTGCAGTGTCTGTGCTGGAAAAACCTCCACTCTAAAAGAGATAGCAAAGAAAAAGCAGCAAAAAGGCAAATAATACTATAAACTTCAACTACTTGTCTTGCCAACTCTTGCCAACCTTTTTTAAGTTATGTTTCCCTCTACTTTCACCTCAAAGAACTTACCTCAACCAGTGGATCTTTACAGGAATATTGTGCAAGGTCTCGAATTCCATTCATGAACTGCTTGTTGGCTGTACAAAATGCTTTCCCAGTATCAATCATTGCAATGCAAAGCTTCACCAGCTAAAATGAGTATAAAAAGAGAGAGAAAGCAGAAGGCTTATTTTGATTTGGTTTTTACACCATCATATAAACATGAAAACACTGAGCTTAGTTAAGGCTACAAAATAAAAATTTCAAAAATTACATTCTCATCCTCAGATTCTATGAAAAGCTTTACTGTACAGTAACAGCTATAAAAATACTACTCTAGGTCAATAGATATGCTATTGGGAAAGCTACCACTCCATCAACTTTTAAAACTAGTTTTTACTTGATTTATTGTTAACTGACATGTTGCACATATTTCAAGAGAGAGTTTTACACGGGCAGAAAGTACAACAACTAAAATATAACTGGTTAGAACCCAAGCAAATGATGAGGTTATTGTTGTTTCTGAGGAAAAAACACCACTAAAACAAAAATGAAACCCACACCAGTTGTTTCATCCTGAGACACTCAGAATACAGGCACAGGAAAGCAAAAGACTGTGCACAAAGCACAGCTGAAGAGCCATGGTTACATCTCAGGAGGTGAAATCAATCATGTTTCCACTCACAGACTAATCTCTGATGGCTTTCCATCCCTAGCACTCACTGCTCCAGTCAGCACCTCAGGCCTCATGGTACTGCAGTCTGATAGGAGGGTCCTCATTATCTTGTGATGGATGTTTTCCCACTTAAACATTCATGCACTGGGCCATTAACATAAGAGACAGTGGTTACTGCAATTGCCACGGTGCTCTCTTGAGATGGGGCGCATTAGGATTGAGTTCCCCCACCCTAAGCCAACCTGAGAATAAAACCAAAAGATTGCACTTTCATCTCTGAAAGAGTTTTCAAGGATGGTAAATAAATTTTCATGAAAAGCAACACAGAAGCATTTGATCCTATGTTGGGGCAAAGAAACCATCCAAGCATCCTTCCTGCCTTAGTTATCCAGTAATTTTTATGCTGACTTATCCAGTAATTTTTATGTTGACTCAGATCCTTAGGAAAAATGGAAAGCTAAGAGTGATCTTCCACATTCTGAATGTCCAAGTTGCTTGAACAATGGACAGAAAAAAAAAATCACTATCAACATTAACCTTTTTCCTTCACCTTTGCTTATAGTTCACAAGCCCGAACCAGGCTTGCTTTCTCCCAGAGAGCACAAAACTGCAGACAATCTAGCCCTAAGTCAAAATTGTGAGACAATAAAACCAAGTTTAGTATGAACAACTGATCAGAAAACATTACCAACCAAGCCTTGACAAATTATTACCCGCAGGCCATACTTGCTTCAGCTCACCCAAGAAGCTTGGCTTTCAACTTTAGTATTGTACTACAAGGCCCTGAATAATGCCATTTAAGGAATATGAGAATTCTTTTTCCCCAAAAACAATCCTTTCATACTGTTGGAAAAGACAAACTTCCAAGTTTGATTTTTCAGATCATTTAAATACATACACTGCTTGATCTACCAAAACAGATTCAACATCCCTACAGTAAAAATGTGTGTTATACCCAAATGTTTCACCAAGATTCACACCAAATCAAAATTAAGGATCCTGAATTTGTTTTGCAAGAGCAAATTGTTAAATTATTAGCTACTAAAAACTAGAAATACTATTACAAGTAGTAAAGAACAAGTCTTCAGGCTTGACACCATCTTTGTCTCCAGCTCTCTGTAGCCAATTCACAGCTGCAGGAAAAAAGGTTGTATTCGAAAAGCAGTTAAGGAGGTAAACTAATGACATCTGCCTGTCATGTGAAAACACAGAAAAATAATTTTAAACATTAGCACAAATGCAAAGGAAAGAAGACTTTATACAGCTGAAAACAAAAAATAAGCCACTCTCAAAATAATAGCAAAGAAATAACAAAAGTTTCCAAAGGTGAGGAAGCCAATAAACAGATAGTAAGGAGTTGAAAAGATGCTATGTATAATTTTTGTACGACAAAGCGCAGGATGAATTTAACAGCAGTCAAGTCCTGCACACAACAGTGAAGGATATATATACACATGCCTGGCTGCTGTGCCTCAGATTACCAAACAGCATGGATTTTAAACCTCTAAACCAAGGAGTATCCAGATGTCCCCACAGCATGCCGCTGTGGCCAAACAGGCTGTCGGGGCAGCAGTGAGCGAGGCCCGGCTTTGATCTCACTGAAAGCTGGAGGAGTTCGCAGCAGCTCCCCGGGCTGGGTCGGGGGGCAGCGAGGGCCAGCCCGGAGGGAACTGCACAAGCGGAGCCGCAGGCCGGGGACGCAGCGAGCGCAGCTGCCCGGCGCTGCTTCGCTCCAGCGTGGCCTCCGAGGCCAGCTGTGAGCTCCACCTGGATCCCCTCCCTGTGCAGAGCAGGGGGCTCGCTCGGCCACGGACACTTCCCAGCTGTGAGCTTTAAGACAAAACTGAAACACACTTTCTGATGTTTCTGAGAACAAACATTGTTGAATTAAAAGCTTACCTTGTCAAGTTTCAGTTCCAGCTCAGTCACATCTCCTTCTACCTCTTCTAAAGCTGCCCTGCGTACATAAAAGAGGTTTTCCTTTAGAATTTTACACAAAAGTACTCTGAGTCTGGGGAGAAGGGGCAGACACGCATTCATTTAACTCAGTTATTGCCATCACAGTTTTACTTAAATTTCAGCTATAAAATAGCACAGATTTTAAAGAACCTCAAGAATTGCAGGAAATTTGATGGCACAAAGAAGAAAAACTACTTCACTGCTAAAATGTGGTCTATTGATAAAGATTTGAGATCAAATTTTATCAATCCTAATATCTGTCACCCCAAAACAGGTTTCTTCTGTTCTTGTATAGACAATAGTCTGTAAGTTTGAAGCTAACAACAAAGGAAAGAAACTGAAAGTTGGAGGGAATTTTCTAACTCTTTTGGTGACCTCCTGGCTCAAATCTGCAAATAGGGCAGCTATTTCATGAATAAGCTTGCAATGAGATTAGGAAAAAATTCAGCACTTGCCATGTGTCAATTAACCTGCAGGGAGTTTGGACAGTACATTTGATTAGATCATTTACCTCTGGTCTACACTGGTCAAATATTCCAAGTCAGTCAAATTTAACTTGCCAGTAAAAGCTGCTTTCATGGAGCATTGCTAAAGCACAGCTTTTTTTTTTTTTTTTTTTTTTTTTTTTTTTTTTTTTTTTGCTTCTAAGCTCATGTTTCTTTGGACAACTCCTTCCTTATTGCTCCCTGAAAAAACAGGAGACTGAGGATGGATGACTCTTTGTTCGGAGTCCATGAACATTGCTGCTTCATCAGGCTATTGCCTTGAGAGCCAAATGGACTCATTTCTGGCAAGGAGAGCCCCTGGTGCCACCACAGGGTGCCCATTCCTTCAGTCATTCCAGCACAACTGTTCATGGAGCCACACTATTTACCAGTAGTAGCCTGCCTTGGGGGAAAAAAGTAATAGAAAGTTTTCTGAAATGCTTTTTGGAAAATTGGATCAGACATTTCACATTTCAGTCCTACAGAAAAACCCAGCTCTTCCTGGAAAAAAACTATATAGACAGGGAAGAATGATTTGGAGCAGGAATTTCTTAAGCAAATTTTATACCACTGAGGAGAGACTACACACAACCACAGCTTTACTGTCTCTTGCTAATTCCATTCTAGTTCACACGAGTACAAGCCAAGAACACACAAAAAAAAAAAAAACAAAAAAACAAAAAAAAAAAAAAAAACAAAACAAAACAAAAAAAAAACTGGATCAGGCCCCAAGTTCAGGAAAAGCAATTTTTTTATAAGAACAGTTCTGAAAAACGCTGCCAATTGCTTGCAGATCTCGAACACTGAGCATGACATTCCCAGTTTTTGCAGATTTCACTACACATAGTTGCATTCCAGCTCTTGTACCTCAATGCATTCCCACAGTTATGTCCTAGGTTTTATATCCAAGCAATCCCTGCAGCTACATTTTGGCTTCTCCCTCTTCGCTAGCTTCAGACCATAAAGGATTTCAGGCAACATCAATTTCTCTTTTACGTTCTTTATTTTCTTTCATAACTGATTCATTTCCACTTAAGTCTCTAGTTAATCTTGTTTCGGAAAGCATTAAAGAGAATTAAAAAACAACAAAACCCAAAGGAAGGAAAAGCATCTCAATATTTAGACTGCAATTTTGTATTTGTTTGTTTATAACCACGGTGCAACAAGTTTTTATTTGTTTCTTTGGCATTACCATAAAAGCACGATTAAGTAGCTTGTTTACACAACTGCAGCAAGATCTGATAAGAGTATTATTTTTTTGTGTCTTTAACTCGTGAAGAGTGCTAGCTCCTCAGGACTTAATGAGCTAAAAGTCTAAAATTCAAAATGAACAGAGATAAAGGCAGTTAGAGGAGGCAGAATGAAGACAGCACATCTGTTCAGTAATTAAACCTCAATAAGCTCAAATGGAAGAAGTACCAGCAGAACATCAAAAAACTCAAACAATGAAGGGAAGATCAAGTAAAAAGAAGTATAAAGCAAAGCAGACAGAGGTATCATAAGAGAAAGGAGAGATACACCCCACTACCAGCCAGTTCATTGCAGCTCTCTGAAATGCCACAGGTCCCTGAGGCACCAGGCTGATTCTCTGGGCTATTTCCCACCACTGCCATATGATAGAGGGATGGCGTATCTGGGCCCTGCATCTGGATAGAACAGCTGTAGGTTGGTTCCAGCCAAACCTCACTTTAATTATTTGTTTCTTTGCATAGAAATGATTACTTTACTGTTTCCACCACATAAAATCTAGTAGAAGTTATTATCATGCAAACATATTTACAGCTATTAGTCCAAAACCAGATTACAATCGCACAAACATGGAGAGGATGTCCTCAGACTATCAGAATAGAGTTATATACATCCAATTATGTACCCCCTAGTCACAAAAATTGTCTTCATGTCTTCATCCTGGGCTAGTAATAGAACTATACATGAAAAACAGCTGATCTGAGCTGTGCTATGTTAATGTTACCCTTGTTTTTCTTAATTTAATACTTTTTAAAGCCATAGAATGCAAATGTGCATTTCCCTCTGAAACATCTGTGTCAGGCATAAAGTCCACAGAAAACGGTCATAATTCTGAGTAAATGTCATGTCCACAGCCAAGCCCCACTGTCCAGCTATAAACACAGGAAGCGGTGGTGAAACAGCTGAGGATCAAGTACCAGACCTGCCATGTAACAAAACTGTTGCTCCATAGTGAAGTGGGAGCTGGGAGCAAGGTTTGAGTCACAGAGATCTCAGCCAGAAGGCTCCAGCAATAGGAATAAGGATCAAATCAGGTCCAGTGTATGAGTCAAACATCTGTGGCTTCCCAAGACGTTCAAATACTGCATGGCAACGCACAAAACCAGAACAGCTGCTTAAGGGTGGAGGACAACTTTTACAAATGAGCAGTCTGCCATACTCTTCATGCTCTGTAATGAGGACTCTCAGGAATGTGTTTCTTTCCTCTGCTCTGACTTCTCTCCTCCACCACCCCCCTGAAACACAGTTCAGTTTGGTAGCTACAGCTTCCTGCACAGCTGCAGTACAGGAGGAATACAGGAGATAATGGAAGAAAACTCAAGAGCTGATTTGGCAGCCTTTTTAAATGAGGATAACGTCACCAGTTACCTAGTCCAGCATATGTGAAGGACAATTGAACTCTGACATCTACCACAGCACGCCCTTTAAGTGACCAGTGAAAGACTTTCTTCCAGGTTAAGGTACTATGAGAATCCCAGGAACCAAACAGAATGATGATGGATAAACTCTCCTCTAAAATAAGAATGGGTCACTCTTAGACCAGAAGCTGCAGACACAAAGGAAACAACTTATCCTGGAGTAATCCACTACACACTGCTGACCAGAACACCACACACACCACGGCCACTGACAGGGGTCTGCAGGGCCTGCTTGCTTCTCACAGAAGAGTGGTGATCACCAGTGCTTTTAAATTTAGCTCCTCTTCAAACAAAATCTGTCATTGAAGCCACACCCTGCCTTTAGTCTTTTGCTCATTCATTCATCATATTCTATCCTGCATTTTCAGACTGTGTTCCTGAAAATGAGGATGCTGGAATCAGTAGTCACTCTAAATCAGATACTGAAAAACAACAAACTGGAGAGGTCAAAGGTGCAATGGGCAACTAACTAATAATTATTAATTCTAGAAAGAATACATCACTATTAAAAATATTCAGAATAATAAAAGCCCAACAATAAAATATTTTCCAATAGCATGTGCTTATGTGTTCATTTTTTTCTTTTAATAGAGAAAAGTTTCGATTAATTTATTGAATATACTTTCAGAAGAACATGAACAAGTCACAAAATCAATTGCTATTCTTTCTGGGACTTTTGAATGCATTCATATATTTGGACTCATTAAATGGAAATAATGGATTTTTACCACTGCAGTTTCAATGGCATTAATTCTAAAGTCTTGTCCTCAAATCTTAGAAATACACAGCCCTCTTACTTGCAAATATTCTATGCAGAACAGCTCCTTAATGCACAACTTAGACTCCACTAGAGATGACATCCTTTCAGCCAACATCCACTACACATTCAAGAGAGCTAGAAAAAGTAAAGGTACTACTGAGTGTGAAAGCCTGGAAATGAGATACATAATTGCAAGATAAGAATATGAACCTGCTGATTTACATTAATGTCTCCTCCTCTATGTCAGAGCCTATCACGTGACAGACAGCAAAAAGGACAGTAGGCATTAATCAGAGGATAGACTATGACCTGTAGTGTGATGCAAAGGCAAAGTAAAATGCAGAAGATATTACACTTGCTCACCTGCTTGGTCTGGTTTGTCTCTTCCTCTGCCTCCACCTCCCCTTCCTCCCACAGCAGTTGCACCTTGGGGTCACCGTTCAGATGCAAAGCAACTGCCCACAGATGAGTTCAGAAAGAGCCACAGATGGACTGCTGAGGGCAGCCTCAGGCCAGGGGAACACACACCACTGTGACTAATGCCACTGGACACTGCCACTTTTGACTGCTCACCAAGGGCCATTTGCTGGTCACCAGGTTGCAAAGGTCCCTGTCCACCAGCACAGCTGCACAGGGCTGTTACTTTTCAGAGAAAGTCTTCACATTTGTCTGGGATAAACTTAAGGAGCTTTCTACCTGTGCTTTCCCCTACCTTGCTGAGGTCCTGCTGGATAGCAGACCTACCCTCCAGCTTCTCAGAGTTCCCTCCAATCACTGTCTACTTCATTTCATTTCCTTCATATATAGTGACATATACAAAGGTGTCCAGAGGCACATTAACCAGCTTGCCAAGAAAGAATACAGTTGGTACATGTGTTATGGCATCAGAAACCAGAGACTAAAAAAGAAACACGACATATTGAGGGATAAAGAAGGCATACATGGAACAATAAGGCCTAATAACTTTGGATAACAGCATGGATAGAGATAAGAAGAGTTTTACAACTTATGGGATGTGCCATAACCATTAATATGGTCTGAAGAAAGAACACTGTTGAAGCCTGTCATAGAGACCATTGAAGTCCTGTTTTGGCACTGCAGAGTTTTTTCCCTGCTGGCACAGAGCCCCTCCATACTGAGGAACAGATGATGAACTCTCCCTGACACACTAAGATAAAATTCCTCATTCATGCTAGTACTCCATTATTAATTCTTCAGTCATTGCCACAAAACATTTTATCAATAGCTTGGAAAAACTTCTACGTGCCCTACAAGAACAGTAGGGCTTTTAATCAGAAAGTTGAACCCCCACCCTGAAATCCTAGAAATTTTCCATGAGCTTGGGGGGATTGAAATATGGAAATACATTTCCTGAACAGAAGATTATGATGTTGATGAATAAGCCAAGTTTCCAGGTACATAGCAAGCACTATCTGCATTTCAAATTTCCCTGGAGACACAGGAATCAAATCCTCAATATTAAAAGGACCATTCCTCTACCGCTCTCAAGTCAGACTTCTCTTAGAAAATAATCAAATTAAATAAAGCAAGGGTATTTACTGAATTCATAAAATTATTAAAGCAGAAGTCTGCTTGTAGGTATCACTGCATCTACAAGGTTTAGTTTCTCCTCAATAATTCATACAGTCTGATATAATAAGTAGGACAAATCCCTTAAAGATGTACACTTCACTTAATTTGTTTTTTACTGCTAGACTACACACAGCTCAAAGATAATGAATGTTATACACAAATCAGTCTTCAAAAAGGAACAAGTTCTATTGCCCTTAACATACATGTCTGGAAGCCAAACTCGTTATCACTAAACCTGCACTAGCATTTAACAGTCTATATGATCCAGTCTATCACACACAGACTACAAGGATTTCTGTGCTACCTGCTGGACCTAAATTTTTAAACTTTTCCTCTCAATCCTCTTTTGCAGTAAATTGTCAGAAATGCCTAACAGTGCTATTTTCCCAATGGTTTCCCCTAACATTCCTCTCCTAAGTCTTTTCTACCCCAGGAGAGCCTGACAGTAAGCCTAAGTAGGAAATCAGCAACCTGTTTCCTCCATAAAAAGTCTGAGAAGCAGGACTTCCTTCATCTTTCAACTTCAGTGTTTTGTTCATCATAAGACAGCTGTTAACAAGATGGGGGCATAATGGTGACCATTAAAAAAGCTTCATGGAAAAGAAGTTTATTACACTGCAAATTGGGAAAAGTGCAACATATCACAACACATGTCCTGCACAACTCTTGACTAGTGATTCCAACATCCATCCAAAATTGGGTCAAAAGCTTTTTAGGAGGACCTACTACCAGATAAGGAAGAGGGACTTGCAACAAAGGTCTTGATCTTGCAACAAAGAAAAAAAAAAAAAAAAAAAAAAAAAAAAAAAAAAAAAAAAGGGCAGCAGAAAAAGCTCAAGGAACTGATGGTGTTGTACAGAAGCCTTGCTGCTGAAAATTTGCCAATGTCACAGAGCTGCATTAATCTTTTAAATCTCAGCAACTACCCAGGATCTTGAACACAGAAGCAGTAGATGGAATGAAGGATTTCAACATTTGAAAACTCAAGTATGTAGTAAGGTCAGGAAGTGGAAGCATAAATATAACCATCAAGCAACCAACTGCAAAAGATACAAGATAGGACATCTAACGAATACACCCTGTTAGCCTCAAGATCTGGAGTTACCAGTCAGATACTAAGGAGTCCTATCAACTTCGCTTATACAAGCTGTAACAGTCTGAAGAACAGTGAAGATACTAATCCCTGATTTGGGAAGATACCCCTTATGTACCTCACCTGCAGCCAATGCAGAAAGAGTAAATATCACTACACAGCCCCAGTATAGCATTCTCAGGATCAATGTGCTCAGAACTGATACAGCAGCACGTCACCACCAACACAGGAAACCCCAAGCAAAGTACAGGCAACTAAAGGTCTGAGTACTGTCCAATTAAACAAAAGGGTATCATATAATCTTAACATGAATCTTGTGTTTGCTTTGATTTCGGAAAAAATAGGTAATACCTGTCCCTTTCTTTTTGTAACTCCCTTAGTTGCTAATTTAAACCTTATACCATAGTTAGAGGAGCACTGCTGTGTACAAAGCAGCATAAGCTGGCGAAGTCTTTGTAACCAGAGCTCACCACGTTTCAGAAGAGCTGAGGATCATTAGCTGTCTACAATTCTAGTAGTATCAGGTGGATCTTCTTTACCGAAACCAGAGGGAAGTTTCAGATTTGCTATGAAGACTGAGTCCTCAGCAAGTATTTTCCCTTTTTGTCCATTTCAGAAGTTGAATATTTCAGTACAAATGCTCTATTTGACAGTCAAAGAGAAGGCTGCAGCTTTGTTGTAATACACAAATTCTGAACCTGAATTTTTAATTTAGCTGTTAGGTGAATATACATATGTGGATATCACACTCAGTAACCTAAAGTGCATTTTACATGTAAATTAAGAGTTTTATTGTGCAGTTTTAAAGTTCCCACATACTGCAAAAACCAGTTTGTTTGCCCTTTATGCCTTTGCACTGAAGCAGCCAGTCAAACAAATTCAATCTCAAACCAAAAGAGTGCATAAGCATTAGAGCAGGACAACAGAGAAACATGGTGTATTCATGTTTTCCTCAAATTTACTGTTGTCAAATTTGGAAAGGCCAGTTGCCTTTCCTCCTCATCCATTTCAAATGATGATGAACTATTAAAAAAAACCCCCAAACATTTGGAACTTTATAATATAAAAACTACAAAATGCATGCAGTACACCCACAGCCCTGGAACTTCTCTGGGTACATTTAGTATCTTTTCTCCCACTAATTTTAGTCATCAAGAGATTTTAAAGACCCTGAGATTTCATTTATCTATCAAAGCTAACTGCAGGTAAACTGCTTTTCAACCAAACAGCAGCTTACCTATCCTTTAATTATTACATGTTAAAGGTTTTTAATTTCAAGTCAACTACAAATATTTTCATACAAAATCTTGCAAGATTGGTATTTACAATCCAGTGGATATTTTGTAATAGTAGGCACATTCAATGCTTCCTCTTGTCATTTTTCATCATTCTTTTTGGGATAAATCAAGTAGGATAGAATAAATTGGCAGATACATTCTTCAAAATCAGACACCTGACAAAAGAAATGAAGTTAAATGAATACTTCTAAAAATCATTCTCCACAAAGTGGAGATTCTTCTGAAGAATAATCCTGTAGATTCTTTTGAAGAATAGTCCCACAGAGTAGGTGTGTAAATGTGTGTAGTCTTTTTAAAGAGAGTCCAATTTAGCAACACACAAATTCAGCCAGAAGCTGCATGCTCAATGAAGCATCAGATTCCTCAGTCATCTTGAACAGTTTTTATCCTTAACAGCAGCCCTGTCTGGCAAAGCCAATGCAAGCGTTCTATTATCGCTGTGTGCCTTATCTGATCAAACACTGGTATCTATGCACAGATACCCAAATTAGTCAGCTAAAGCACCTTTGGAAATGACGGAGCAGACACATGTGATTTGCAGGGCACAGGTCACCTTATCCTGACACATATGGCTAAAACAAAGCAAGAGCCGCTTGGGATCAAATCTTAATCAAGATCAGTAGTTGTAAGGAGCCTAAACATAAGATCTGGCTTAAGAGGGTGGATGGTACACAGCAGATGAGATGCATTCTCCTTTTCCTGTTTAAGGAAGGGGCCTAGGTCATTATTTACTAAACACTTTCTATAGATAGGAGCTCCAACTTACATGAATGGTACATGAAGTCTGGGAAAGATATAAGCTACATTTCCAGCTGGCCCGTGAGTCTTTATGGTGCCTTTGCTAGTGCCAGTTAAGAACACAAGGCTCAACACTGCTGCACTTACATTACTTTTCTTCTTCATCCATTAGTTCTTATTGGGGTTATCTTAAACCAAAAGTATAATAACAACAGCATGTTTTATAGAACCAATAGCATTGTTATAATACCACATGTTTTTACATTGAAGTTTATCACAAGAATCCAGTCAAATGCTGAGTCCGATTACTTACAAAAAGTACTCAAAACAAAAACTCCCAAACCTCACACAAACTACATCTTTTTTTGTCAAAAATTACCAACATTCAGACACTCATTAGTGCCCATTGACCAGTGGTTTGAGCAGCTAGGGAGTCATTGAAGATCTGGAATCTAGGAATGCATCAGAGGTTGGGACAGGACTTCCAGCACAGACTCACACCAGCCACCACTTCTGTGTCAAGGAGAGGGATCCCTGTCTGACCACAGGACAGGGACAGAAGAGGCTCTGTGCCTCCCTGGGTAGAGCCCACAGGAGCAGAAACCCAAACCCCATATCCCAGGTCATATTCCACATCTCTTTTTTGGCAGACAGAAGGGAAAACATTCATGGTCAGAACCCTGAACACAACACACTTTTTCTTTGTTTCAAAGGATTGAATTCAAATTTCCATCTACAACATGTCATTCTATATACCAGGACACTAAAATCTGTTACGTGATCTCCAGCATTACATAAGTTGTACATATTTTTAACAATAACGACAAGATCACTAAAACTTGAAGACTAGAATATTTCAAATACACAGAAATGTGTGTTTGATATGCATGTGTTCCTACTTAACATCTGGCACACAGAAAGATGGAAATCTGCAATTGTCTTGCATAGAATATGGTTCTTTTTAAATTTTAGCAGACAGAAGACATTTCACTACATGTGGCTACTTCAATTTTTTGATATTATATCCAACTTAGAAACTTCAAATTCACACCATGCAAATTCACACTAGCTCTGCTTTATGTTTATCAAGACAAAACCATAAGAAGAGGTCTTCCTTTAACAAAGGAAGTTTATCATCCTTTAGATGACAAACTCATGAAATGAAAACTTTGTGCATGTGCACCTACTGTCAGATTCTTATCCAAAACTACAATACAACTATTTCACTGCCCATTAATATTGAAATGTGAACTACAAAAATTATCCAAGGGTATTGTGCCTGAATACTGCAGTCTTAAAATATCTAATAGATAACTTAAAACATCAAAAAGGAATCCTGATTTCCAGACTCATGCCACTAGTATGCCACTTAAACAAGTAAGTTTACCAGCCATCTGACAGGCATCTTCTCTGTTCAAAATCTCCTCTCATTCATAAAAGAAACTTGAAGGAACTATTTTGTAACAAATTATTTTCTGAGTCTATCATAGTGTCTAGTCAGTTTGAAAATGTATACATGAGATCACTCCATAAATTAGATTTCTCTTCACACAGTCAGTGCATCACAACAACAACTGATTTACTCTAGGTCTGAGGCCTGGCTACTTCTGATATTCATGAAGTAAACATTAACCATACAATCATTATTCTGCCACATACACAATGAATCCTCTTGAAAAGATTATCAGGAAGGTAAAACAATGTTTGAGTCTACTGGATTGCTTAAAATTACCCAGTTTATGATCATAATGATATCATCTACTATTTCTCATGTTCATAATCTAATCTTTTAGTCATGTGAAAGAGTGACAACAAAACCAGGATTTACATTGCCTCACACAGGAGTATGGAAAACTCCTGCATGTATTAAAATAACATTACAGTCCAACACTAATCTGCAAGTCCTCCCCATGGTCTTCCATTGCAGACAGCAACTTCAGCCCTTACTTTTGTTACAAATCTGCCAGTAGCAAAAGGCAAAGTACCTAAATCACTACCTAAACTCACAGAAATATCAAAATAGCAATATCTGCTCAGAGATAGATCACAAATGAATTTTCACAGTTTAAACTTCCACATGTGTTCTTAAAATGAATTTTGCATGTACAAGTGAGAGGCAAAAAAAACCCCCAAACCCTGAATTACTCAGAATTTATTCTTCTATTTCCTGCCTATGTAAACATGACATTTCTGCATTTGCATCACCTTGAGATAGTCAACTGATTCAGGCAGCAAGGCCTGCATCAAGATTAAGACAAAGGGTTCTTGTCTGCAAACAGTAATTTCTGTAGCCAATGGAAATTAGATGTTTTCCTTTCCTTTTTTCTCCCAAAACAGGTTATAAGAACAGAGTTCGCTTTGGGAAATTTTTAGAATTATTTACTCTACTAAAAGTTAGCAATAATTTACGCCATATTGTTCACTGCACAAAGTAAGAACGGGAAAAATGCTGACTAAATAATGTGGTTCTGAGTACAAGGTTGTCAAGAAGCTAAGCCTGAAAAAAGATCACAGGACACTGCAAACATTGCTGAAATCAGCACATTTGCTATTCAGAGGCCAACAGTTTCACAGATATGCACAGTGAAAAAACAGAGCCACCAAAAAGTCCATCTAGCCCAAGACACAGGTTTCTATTTTATAGTTGCCACATTCCCAATGAATATTCTATTTACTTATCTTCTTTTCCAGAAATTTTAACATTACTATTCCTCTCCTTCCAAAAAATATAAAACTACCATCTCCATAACTTTGGTTCTTAATAAAATTACATGAGATGTGCTTAGCCAACATAAAGGAGACACTCCAGGCTAAAGAACCAAACCTCTTCAAATCTATATTTAAAACCTGAAAGGCCATAAGGACTTGTATAATTACAGTTCCATTGCACACACACATAAATAAGCTGTCCTCTAATTCTGCAAGTACTCATTAAAGCTCAGTTGTACAGGCTTAATTAACATCAGTTCTTCAGCAACCATCCTGCTGCTTTGCTACAGCAATGTTATGATGTGCAGATTTTGTCACTACTTTCACTATAAGCTCTCTTCTCACTGTGGGATTTTTAAAAATATTTCCAGATAAAAATGTAAAAAGACCAAAACTGAGGAAGTTAACATTTTAAGTTCCTATTAGCAATTTGAGATATAGTTAAGATCTTTTAGCTTGTTCTTGTCAATATAAATCATAATTAAACAATAAAGAAAAATATTCACCATTAATAACCCTATCCTTTGTTATGCATAACTATGCCAGCCAACTTTTTGTTATTTTAAAAATGTAGGTGCACTAACCAAATGAAGACATCCTGATTTCAGGACAGTTCTCTAATCTCCATGAGGAAGGATTGTTAACAACTTACTGATAAGTTTTTTCAGATATTTCAGTGTGAGAGCTTTTTCAGAGATGTATTTGAGAGTGATCTTCAGTGAACCTTCTTCATTCTTGAATGGTTTCCCTCAAAAATGCTTTAACATTGCACACTACGCTCAAATACATCCCCCTTTCTTTAGGTCAATCATTTTCTTAATGTGCATTTGAAAGGCACAGTTACAGATTTAAAAATAAATCCATTGACTACAGTCTGAGTAGAACAGGACAGTCACTTAAATCTCCACAAAAGTGCAGAGTTAGAAACCTAGAATCAGTTTAACTAAGTTTAACTCCACCAGACTCCCAGCAGCATGGACAGGGATGTTGTACACGTGTAACTTACTGACACCCCACCAAGACTGTCCTCCACGTCACTTCAGCTACAAGAAGTGCACTTCTAGAGTCTCATACAGGAAATTATAAACGTTAACAACCACATAAGTATGAAATATGCTAAATGCAAACTCACAAGGAAATGCTTGGCAGCTTTTTCTTTTGACTTATTGTATCTTTTTTCCTATTCTTCTGCAATACTTTCCATCCTCCCTTGCCAAGTACGTTACAAACTTGCTTTTCAGTCCCAAACACCAAGGGCAGAAAGCCCAGACCAAACATTTCTTTGGAAATTTGTTCTAAAACTGCTAGGTAAGCCTGAGCAAAACAGATTTTGTACGCAGAGTTCTTGGTCCCATTCCTCTTCACACTTGCCATGTGGCTGAGTTCAGCCCCAGGAGCAGCCTCAGTGGATTCAGTGGAGCCACATCCACGCAGGTGGACTGAGCCGTAAACCCAGGTTGAACACGGGGATTTGTTGCCACTCACAGCAGGTTAGGGAGCAGCTGCCCTCCAGCACCCTTCCCACTGGAACTCAGCACTGAAGGGACACCTCTTCCCATGTTCCTATTTCTACATTTTCTCCAGCAGGTAATAAGCAGACCAAAGCATATGGGTTAGGCACCTTTGATAATTTCTCTGACTACTGAACACAACATACTCCAAACAGATTAAATAAGTCACTTTCTTATGTTACTCATAGTTTAAGTGACAAAACGTTTACTATTATCTGGGAAACAGATTCTTAGTGACAAACTTTTGGTGAAAAAGTGCAAAAGAAGAGAGGAAAAAATACATCATAAATAAAGAAAGCCAAAAAGTGGCACAAGTGACTTCTTCAACCTGCATCCCCTGGTACACCATGAGGTACACCTCAGCTGGCCCCACACAGACAGAGCAGGGCCAAAGCCACAGGAGAAGACAGCCAGCACATGGCAGGGAACTCCAGTGACGAGCCAGCCTCACACACAGGCCTGCCCCAGAGCAGTGCTTTAGCTCCGGCAAAATGGAGCACTCCTCAGATGAGTCCCTTGGAAGGGAATACACTATAACCACAGTTACACCCAGAAACTACCCAAAAATACCTTCACTAAGAATGGTAATTGACAACAGTTTCATTTATATTTTGATCTACCTCATTCACCCATCATCTGTTCTGCAGCTGGGGTCTCAGGAAATGAATAGAAATTTAAATGCAAAAAAATTTAAACTTAGGCAACAGTGACAGATAAGGACAAAGAAGTTAACTCAAAAACACAGAGCTTTTTATCAAAGCATTTTTAAAGACTGGATCAGCCTGAATGTTTCTGAAGAGAGTTCTACAATTGCGCAGATTACAAGCAATTGAATTTTGCTTTTTCTACTATTTGCTATTTATCAAAATTGTTAACTGCTACTTAGAGCAGCTGTATTTCCACATCACTTAAAAATGCTCCTCCTTTCTAGTAATTTAGTTACAATGATTCATGTGGTTGCTACAGTGATATGTCATTGTGAAAAAACATTCTATAGGTAGAAGAAAAACTGAAAATGAAGCAGCAATGTAGAAGCCTGTTCCATTAAACTCTCAATGCTTAAAGGAGAAAGAATTATTTCACAATGCTATTTGCATATTTAAAAACTACTGCAGGAATGTGTGATTATGTACACAGAACTTGCCAGCACAGCTCAGCTCTTATTGTTCAAGGGCTGCTCCAAGGCCCCTCCTCAGCCAACTTCTTCATTTGATGGGAAGTCATTGACACGAACTGCAAACGCACTTCCTCACTAGATCCTTGGTCTGGCCATGTTTTAGGAGAGGGGATCGTGACAGAAAAGCATGTGATTTTGGCAAGATTATTTTCAAAGCAAGTTTAGAAAAAAAACATGACTACACATTTGCAAAAGTGTGCCTGAACTCATAGCCTTTCCCATTACCTTAAAAATCAGTTTCTAAACATCAAGTCTCCAACTACAAACTTATTTGGCATGTTGTAAGTTTACAAATCTAGTGATGCAATAAGACATTATTGCTTCAGGTTTTATAATTCAGAGATTTCTCTATCATCTACTGGAGGGAAAAAAAAACCCAGTATGCCTTGTTATGAAATAACTCATCATACTTCTGATGTGAACCTTTATAGCCATTATTATCTAATCACATATCAGCACCTCAACAGCTGCAATCCACCATCCTTTCACAAGCACTTTTAGCAAGGAAACACACCTTAGGTCCTGTGATTTGGGGCCCAATTAAATCTCAAAGCCAAGAAATAGCAATATGAACTTCATGAGAAATAGATAAGCAAGAACGAAAGCCACGTGGTGGAAGCTGTCTGTAGTAGCATGTTTTGAAAGATTTAAACAGTTCCCCATGAAAACAGGGATTCAATGACTCAGGAACTCTGATTCACCCATGTCCTCCCAGTTATCACCACAAGAAAGTAGCCTGTGACATTTCTATTCATTGCATACCTCCCAACAGTTTTATTTAACAGCTCTGACAGGTATACTGACAGGAAGGACAGAGGCTACACCCTCCTGCTCAGCAAGGTCAGGAAAAAGCTGCAGCTCAGCTTTGCTACAAGGAACACAGAGCAAGAAGCTGCTTTATGTCCGCACTACCCCCTGCAAGAACATAGGACTTTGTCACAACCTTGCTCTACATTAGTGTCTCTATCATCCCTCAATAAAACCACTGCAGTAACCTTCATTCAGAAGGTTTCTATTGTTTGGGTTGGGTAATTTATATGAACATTAAGAATAACCAAAAATTATAACAACAAGTATTAATGACTAATAATGAAAGATATGAACTTTTTCAGAAATACTACAGGAATTCTGCCTTGCAATTTTAACCATTCCTAACACTTAAAGGTTAGAAGGATGTTTTGCTGCATCAAGTGATTACACCATAAGGTTTTCCGCAATTTATTCAAAGGTAGTGGTATCAGCCTGGGAAAAAGACCATGAGGTAGTGGAAGACCCTAACAAAGGGTATTCTCCAGTTTCTTTTCCTTGAAGGAAAGGAATCAAGAGGGACAAAAGGAGAATGATACAAAGTGAATTCAAATGAACTAGTATGACTTACCTTGAAAAAACAGCAGCACACTTCTGCTCACAAATTTTAGTCACAACTCCTTGTTTGCTCGAGTGTATTTAGTATTTCAGCAGGTATGAGTAATTAAAATAATGCAACTGCTGGTATAGTTCTACAGTTAAATTATGCCAATCTACAACTGCATTGAACAAATGGGATGAACCAACACTAAATACAGTTGTCTCAGAATGTATATACACTAGCAAGCATGTCCAGCTCAGGACAAAGTTTTGTGAAACAGCTAAGCCAATGTAAAAGTTGCCTGCTGCCCTGAGGAAGGTCTCGCTCTCCACTGCCTTCCCCTAGCCTTGCTTCTGGCAGTGCAGTTTCCTCGCTCTACTCCCCATAAGCTTTAGTAGGTTTCACACCCATTGAGATGCTGACACAACTCACTAACCTGGCAGAGAGCCATCCAGTCTCTTCTGCCAAGGCACCCAGCCACTGAAGGATCCAACAACACACGTCACAGTCACCAAAAAACCAGTGGGAGAAGCAGCCAGTGACAAACTGGCAGCAGAGGCAGGAGCAAAGGGGGGAAGAACAGGAACTCCAACTTCTGCCAAGGGTAAGCCATTCAACCAACCTTCCTTCTCCAACTTCCTCTACATCCCAGATACCACAGGATTGCTAAAGCTGATACAAAAGAGGAGGTGTGAACCTACAGCCAGAGAGCAGGGAAAGAGCAGTACTATTTCCCTCAACATCCAGAGCTCACCACAGAGCCACAGGCACTTGAGATATGAGCTTGGCATGGGACAGGAGGGGCACAGCAGTGACACATCACATCACAGAGCTGTTTGCATCTGCACCATCTAGCAGGGTAATACCAAGCACAGAAACTGGGTGAATGTAGGCACAGACCAGCCACACATCCCACAGAGAGGCACAATGATGTTCATTAGATACAACGGTGTAAAATGCATACATAGAATGGGTAAAAACATAAGGAAAGACGGGGGAATGTTGCCTGACATAAGCAGAAATAACCCTACAGCAATGATAGACAACTGGTCACTCGACTGGGGAAAAACAAAGGCGAGTGTGCCTTGCTCTGACAACAGGAAGTAGGACGATACTGATGAGCTTGTTTGCTACTGGCACCCCAACAGTGGCCACACCAAATACGGACCACGCAACAGACGTAGGCAGGAGACACTGGGAACTGAAATGTGAGCACAACTCCGAAGAACCGAAGACAGACCACCAAAGAGTTCACCCTCCAGAGCCTGAGTCTCAGCTGACACTGCTTCGGCTGAACGCACTCCCTGCACCAGCCGCCCGCCACCACTCACCCCATCTCCTCAAAGGCGTGACCCCAGCGGTGCTCACTGCACAGGGCGCTAGCTCCGCGCGAGGCCGGGGCCCGCACACTGCCCACCCCGTCCCAGTACCGCACACGCTGCCCTCCCCTTCCTCCTCAGAGCCCCACGCCACGGCAGGACCCACACAGCCCCGCCTGCCCCTCCACTCAAGGCCGGCTCCCCGCAGCTCGCCAGCACCTGTCACCTCCAGCGCCCCCACAGCCCGGCCCGCCCCGCACACACCCGGCCCCGCTTCCTGTCCCCCGGCACGACCCCGGCCCGGCACCTGAAGCGCGGCGAGTCCTTCAGGCACTCCTCGAAGTCCACGGTCACCTTCATGGTGGCGGGGCGCGCCGCTGCCTCCGCTGCTGCGGCTGCTGGCGATGGTGGCGCGGCGAACCCGGGGCGCGGCGAGACCGGGCCAGGGCCGGCGGACGGGGCGGGGCGGGGCGGGGGCGGTGCTCGGGGCAGGGGCGGCGCTCGGGGCAGGGGCGGCGCTCGGGGCAGGGGCGGTGCTCGGGGCAGGGGCGGCGCTCGGGGCAGGGGCGGCGCTCGGGGCAGGGGCGGCGCTCGGGGCAGGGGCGGCGCTCGGGGCAGGGGCGGTGCTCGGGGCAGGGGCGGTGCTCGGGGCAGGGGCGGTGCTCGGGGCAGGGGCGGTGCTCGGGGCAGGGGCGGTGCTCGGGGCAGGGGCGGCGCTCGGGGCAGGGGCGGCGGCCGCAGCGCCCTGCGCCCGCCCCGCCCGGGCACGAGTGACGGCCCGGGCAGCCAGCAGCGACCGCCCGCGAAAGCGGGGGGCGCGCCGGCCAATCACAACGCGAGAGGGGCGGGCTCAGTAGGCAGAGCGCCCAATAAGCGTGGCCGCTCGGAAGATGCAGCCAATCGCCGGCACCGCAGCGATTGCTGCCGCCCCGGCGCGCTCAGAGTGACAGCCCGGGCCGCCAATGGGCAGGCGGCCGCGCCAATCGGCAGCTCCATCGCCGCGGCGGCCCGAGCACTGCGGCCACAGCCCAGCCCAGCCCAGCCCAGCCCAGCCCAGCCCAGCCCGGCCCAGCCCAGCCCGGCCGGCGTTCGCCGCCGTGACGCCGCCTGGGGCGGGGCGGGCCGCGTGCCGCCGGGCTTTGCTCGGCCGGTTGTGGGTACCTGCTTGTTTTTTTAAAATTACAGCTCTTCATTAAAGGGGGGATCTCGCCCTCGGGGGTGAGACGCGCGGGAAGGCCCGGGCGGGCCCCTGAGCAGTTGTACCGGGTGGAGAGCGGCCGCTTCCGGCAGCCGGGCTCCGCCCCTCAGCCCCGGCCCCCGCGGGCCGCGCAGCGGCGGGCGGGCGGCGGGACGGGCGCGCGGCCCTGCTGAGGGCGCCAGCAGCGGGAAGAACGCTCCAGCTCAGCGTGCTCTCCAGTGTGATTCCCTTCTACACAGAGGAAATAACTCGTGCGGGAGACACACAGGAGTCTTTGAAGGAGAAACGCAAGCCGCAGGTTTTCCTGTCAAGGACTATCGAGTGTGCATGCTTGGGTTTCTTAGCGAACCTTTGTGTCAGAGAATACTCTTTAAGCTACAGCGGTATTTTGAAGCAGAGTGATACAGAGTGAACAGGACCATGCTGCAGTTGTATTGTATATTTCTAATCGTTTAAGAGAATACAGAAAAAGATCTCTAACCAGCTAGGTGCTGCTTACTGTTCGCAGCTGTAAAACGGACAGACAGGAGCACCAGCCATCCCCACTCCTCAAAAGCAGCGACAGAGAAGTAAAAGTTGCTATCCGAGTTAAACCTGTCAAAGATGAAGCAGTCCCAGGGCTGGTGCTGAGAAGCTCACTGAAGTAGATGACGTTCTCTCGCCTCCTCCCGGGGTCTGAGGAGCTGCCATAGCTGCTTCCAGCGAGCCCACCTAGCCCCTGCAGCTTTCACACCCTCCCTCACGCCAGCATCTGCACTGAGTTTCACCTCTTATTTTCTCTCTTTTGTTTTTTCATATTCTTCCCATTCTCTCTCCCCAACTTCCTTTCACTGTTACAATGAAAAACAGTCAACACAGAAGGAGGGGAACGTAACTTCTTTCCAAGAAGCTGAATGCCTGCTATACCCTTACTGTCCCTCCCTCAGTTAAGGTGTCCTTTCACAGAAGCAGAGGGACACTTGTTGGTTCAGTCAGTTGTAATTTACGATGTCAGTTTTTTTTTCTAAGACTAGTGAAATGTCAGAACCAAACTACAAGTTACATAGATGTAACAGCTGTATATTTTTGTGAGCTGTCCCTCACCAAATCTAGCCAAACTACCACTATTTGATTAGGCATTCAAGTCACACCCACTCAGGAAAAGCAACATGTTAATTGTATCACAGAAGAAACATTTATGTTGTGAAATCCATTTTTCAACTGAAGTATGCAATTGAAAAAAGCCCAGCTCTGTTTTGAGGAAGAGTTTTACTTCCTAAGAAGTAGCTGCTGTTAGTCATTTTCCATTACTCCATGCTAGTGAGTGATGACTCTGTGTTGACCATGAAGAGACACATCAGATGTGTTTAAATCCTACAACACACAAAGAAAAACACCTTGAAAATTGCAGCCTCTTCCGTGGTACTATCTTAAGTTCATGACTTAGGTTAGCAGATTTACCCTCAGGTCTAGGCAAGCCAGCAAATCTGACTCTTTGAACAAACCAATTTACATCAAAGTTACAATAAATGAGAGTCATGAGGAAATTACAATATTGGTTTAAGAATTTATCTATGAACATACCTGCAAATTTTAGCTGCCAGTTTCTTCTGAAGAGCTCAAAGAAGCCAAACATTAGATTAGTATTAGTGTCATAAGGTAGTAATAAAAACAATGGTTTTATTTATGTTGCGACACTTAACACTGGTTTCAAACAAAAAAATTACATTTGTGAGGTGGCATCATCATACCACAAAATCATGTTACAGAAACAAAGAGTTCTGGTAAGATGTACAAGTTTCACATGAGAGAGTGAGCTATGGAAAATATATCTGCAGTTTCCATGAATTGTACAAGTTGGTGGGAAAGAAACTATGGACAGAAAAAAAAAATCTATACACGAGTTAAGGCTCTTATTTGTAGGTGATCTTCCTACTGGAAGCATATTGAAAATGCTTTCTCTAAACAGGATACAGCTTGAGGACTTAAACCTGTGCAAGAAGATTCACAATTATGGTGCTGTGGAGCTCACTGTCCACATAAGCAAGCACTGTGTTTGTTTCCTCTTAACACCACTCTATTGCACACATGAGTATTTACCATATGCACCTAAAGATTAAGATTTACAAGCAAGCTAAGTCCTCATCAAATGTAAAAAGAGAAAATGCATTTCTTCTCTTGTCCCCATTCAGCAGGGAACTCTAACTGATATTTCTCAAGCAGAGGGAAATCAGATATCCCTTTGTAAAAAAAAGCTATATGGAACTTCTGGAGCTACTGCAAAGTAAAACTTGCCTGATTTAGCTTTTAAAATGCATCAAGGTGTAAGCAAAGAAAACCAAGTAAACCAGCCTTTCAGTTAGAAGCAGTGGCAGGGACACTGGCTTGCAGTTCTGCTGAGAAAGAAAGAAGCACTGTGAACAGAATTTCTGCGAGCACTGAAGAAAATGCAGAGAACAAAGCCTTTAAAAAAAACCCAAATTAAATCAAGTTTCAAAATAGCATCAAACTTGGAATTTAGGTGCTTTGTGGCACAGAAAAAGGGAGATCACTCAAGCAGCTCAAAATCACCTGAGTGATGAAGGGACCTACTGTACATTATGTGGTTCATTTAAAACCATCTTCGTGCATTTGTGTACCTCCCTCAAAGCTGCAAACTCATTACATCTAGGATTTTGGAAGCCATTACAGGAAAGGTCTTTATTGGAAGTTAGCAATAAAGCATTGTTAAACAAAATGCTTTCTAGACCTTGTAAGATACAAAGGAGCCCTGCTGAGCACCAAATGGCCTTGGACACAAGAAAGTGGGGGGTTAAGGAGGGCAGGACGTTAGCTCAGGTAAGAGCTGCTGCTGCTGGATTCCACCTTAATGGCAGGTATGAAGGACCCTTGGGTACTTAGTACAAAGTACAAGTGATATGTTCCACAGCTCACATCGGTGTAACCTGCACACACTGCTCACCTCGTCCACGCTCAGTCTGGCAGCAGCACGGCTTTGCCAAGCCCTGCCATGCTCTCAGCAGGATTTCAGTGCCCAGCTGGGGCAGGCCAGGCCAGCAGCTGCTCAGTCTGAAATACAGCTCAGTGCACACAGGCCAACACTCTGAACACTGCAAACTGGTTTATAAAAGGTACAAACCTAAAGTTTTGAAATCCTATTCTTAGGAGCCAAATTAAAAGCTACAGTAAGTGACATGACGAGTCAGAAGTATCTAAATGCTTACCCTTTGGCCCTGTTTATGCAAGTGACCACATTTGATACAAGAAGTAATAGCACTCTGCATGTTGAAAAACTAGCATCACCACACTGGCCAGAACCAAGAGTTCAACTCTTTCTTGTGAAAAGACCCTAATAATCTCAATTCGGGACCTTAGAAGATTAACTAACCCAGAACTGACCACCCTGTTACCTACTAAGGAGAGGAGATAGTTGGGAAAGGCACACTAGAAAACACAGCACAACTCACAGGTATCTTTGGCAATGCGTCCAGTCTAAGGAATCATTCCTGTAAAAATCTTTCAAAGGACAGCATCCTATTGCCTTACTCACTCTCAATTTCTCTGGGACTCCAGGAAAGCTCACACTTGAGAATGCATGTAACTGTAAAATAACTCTCATTCCTTTATTCAAACTTCACATATACAGTGGAGAAAAAGACATTTTAAAATAGATCCATATAATTATATGGATTTTTGCAACATATCAAATTCAGATCAAAATTAAGATATACACTGTATTTCATAACCAAGCTAAAGCTTAAGTGTGTACTTTGTTTGTGTAGTAAAACCCAGGAACTACTCTGAATACTGGAACATTCACCAGTCAAATTCCACCCAGTGGGAAGTTCTTACAGCAATTTGGAGGTGCAGAATCCCTCTTTAGGGCTATACAACCACACTGTAAACAAGTATTAGAATTAGGCAGTTTCCCTTCTAGCTTCCAAAAAGCCTTCATTTTACAAAAGCAGTTGCTGTAAGTTGTAATGGACACAGGAAGATTTAGACCAGTGGTTTTCAGTATGGAAGTTGCCAACCCCAAAAGAGTAGACCAACAGCAGTTATCTTTAATAAAGAACAGCCAGAGCCTAAGCTCAGCACATCTTCAGTCCTGATGTATATTTCCTCGTGGCTGGGTGTTTTTCCTCAGGTGCTAACAGCGCAAACACTGTTCATGCAACTGGAAAGAACCAAACATTTGAAACAAGAGCCAGAAGAGTAACAGTGGATGTGATTTTTAGAGAAAAGCTGGAAGGAACTTGCACGTTCGCACAATAAGCCAGAGAGAGCTCCACAAAACAACCAGTCCTGATGAAGAGGTTATGACAGTTAAATGCAAAGTTCAAGTTAGCCATTTCCAGTGTAAAAACACTCCCTCCACCAGATGTTAGTACTGCTTTAGTCAGAAACTAACAACCAATTCCAAACACCGCTCTTAATAGCACAGCTCTTGTTCTGAAGACTGGGAAAGTGCAGGCAAAAACGTACTGAAATCTAGATTAACAGGTCAACACTTTACAAAAAAAAAAAGTTGTAGGTCTTGAATAATCCCTTTTTAAACTGCTTAACACATCTGATAATTAGCTTACATGTCAATCTGATATACGCTGTACCGTTTGGCTCTTGAATCCCAAAACTTTCCATATGAGACACCACATCTAGAACACTGTCAAATAAATAGTGTAAAACCAAAAGATAGTGAGTGTTTCAAAGCAAGAGTAACAGTACATCACGCAAGATAATCAGCGCTGTACATACAGGGAATGCCATTCTGATTGAACAAATTATGAAGCAGTATTCTCCATGAAATACTAGGCACAAGAATAAATCAATTAGACAGTGTTTTCTGCCTAATGGACAAGTCTAAAATTAACATTCTTGGCAATACAACATTGAAACTGATATGCTTCTTAACATTTAAGAGCCTTAATTGCAAAAATCATGAAGCGATGTTTATATTTGTGTCTTTGACAAGCAGTTTCAGTTCTGGACAGATTTCTTCTATGCTGTGTGCTCCACTTTCCAGCTGGTCACGAATAACATGTGCTGCATAAGAAAGATTACAAAAAATAGATAATTCTTCACACCCGTTCAATATTTTCACAACACACACAAATATCCTCCTGAAACCATCTTTGCTTCTCCAAAGATAATGTTTGCCAACCCATCTTAGCAATGTATAAGCTTTTATTTGTAGAGTACAGAAACGTCTAAAACAGTTATTTGACCCTCATGCCCTAAAGAGATGGCCAACACCACTGTTGGCCAACACCACACCAAGCACTGCATGCTCACCACCACCCCTGGAACTGGGAGGATTTAACTCCGGTGTTTAGAACTAACACATGAGGTTCCTGAAACACCAGCAAACATAGTACTCCCCAGGTCAAATTTCAGTTCCAGATGAGGCACTTGAAATAAAAAAAACCCCAAGTTTATACTTGAAGGAGTACAGTCGTGTATTTTGAGGAAGTTGTTAACTCATGCTTTTGAGCAAAAGCACTGCAATAAATCAGAGGAAACTCCTCCTCAGTGCTGATCAAAGAATACCTCATCAAAATGATAATATTCTTTATAAAAAGCCAGTTAGGCTTGGGCATGATTTGGTAACATGCAGTTTAACAAGCAAACAGCAGAGGTAACCAGCAGAGCTGATTGCTATGTGCTCTCAGCCTTCTCACTTATTTCATGTTTAGGGTGATGCTTGCCCTGGTTAAGAAAACACAATATATTCTGTATCTACCAAAGGCCAAAGGGCACACCCAGTCAGTGACAGCTCAGCTGCTGGGTGCCATCTGAGCAGGGTTAGCAGAGCAATGCAGCTAAATGAACCAGAGGAAGAGAACAATAGTCTTACTGCTTGTCAATTGAACTGCTATAGACAACACCCTCTGGCTGATACTTTTGTGTAGCAGAAGACAGGTCTGCACTGAAATCACCATGCTTAAATTTACCTACATCAGGAATATTTCCTTCGGTGATTTCAAAGAGAATTTCTAAAGGGAAAGTTTTTACGGAGAGAAACAAAGGTCACTTCTGCTGGCAAAGTCTATTTATGTTATTCATGGAGTCATAAATAGCAAGTACCCAGAAAATGTCAAATGCTGAAACAAGCAAATGTAGAACCATAGAATGGTTTGGGTTAGAAGGAATCTTACAGGACATCCAGCTTCAACCCCCCTGCCATATGCAGTCTATTAAAACTTATACTTTCTTTTCCACAAAAGAGCTTGGCTGCTGGAATCCATACGTATGGCTACTTGAGGCAAGAAAGGAATGATCCATCCATTTAAAACACTTGGTAGCCACAATGGAGAGAGGAGCAAAAATATACAGAGTTCTCACCATCACTGACTGGACTGGCCATCTTCATTTCAATCAGCAAGAAATCTCAGGCTGTAACCAAGAAGTGCAACTTGTATTAGTGGACCTGGTGGTAGCTGACAGGAGCCTCCTTAAACCTGCCCTAAGTCTTTAGCCCCTTCTTTGAAAGCAGACTGTAGAGATTAGAAGTGTACTGTTAGTTTTATTCAAATACAAACCAGACAGAATTAGAGAGTAGAAAGAAGTATCAGGTAAGAGAAGCACAGAATCTTTAAGGCATCTTCATGGATAGAAAAAAATCCAAGTGAGAAGAGATTCTCAAATTGGCTGAAAAACAACCCAGGAGCCAGTGGAACCCCCAGAGTCACAAAAGGCCACTAAGAAATGCCTCTTATGTCACATCTTTACCTGCAACAATCGTCAGTACTACAGAAGTCATGTTACTTCCATTGGAATAAAAGGACATTGCATGGCAGCTCTTACCCACACAGACTGACTGACATAATAGCTGAGTGGCAGCCACATCATCTCATGATCTCCACAACTACCCAAGAACTCAAGTCAAATGGAAGAATTTATAGCTACAATACAACATGCAGAAAACCCAGGACATTTTCATTGAAGTTAAAAGCAAGCATCAGGGCTGTTAGTCAGTTTAACAGAGTGATGCCAAAACAAACCATTGCAAAAATCAACTCCTGTATCACCCAGTACAACAGTAAGGAAACCCTCCTTTTTCTGCTCTGGACAAAAGCACTTTAAAATACAGTTTCAAGTCAAAGAGCTCTTTGAAAGTTATCCAGGTGAATAATCTTTCCATATACTGTTCTCAGGAACATGAATATTAATAGGATTTTGATTTCCTTCCATGAAGGAAACAGCCTAATTTTTAAATACTCAAGTGCTTAATGCAACCAAAAGCAAAGCATGATGAAAAATACAGTGACAAAAAACCCCAAGTAGCAAGTGTTAAAGCCATCTATTTGAGAAACCTTCTGTAGCTCAAATTAACACACGAATAAGGAGATTCTTCTGTGCCCTCAGAATACAGATGAGAGAGCAATAAATAATGTAATCTCAAAAAAGTTATTTCAGAAAAACTTTGGCATTAACATAGCTGTGTGCTGAACATTTCTCATCTCAATGTAGGAATTTCTTAAAATGTGGGCAGTGACAGAAGACTGGTTTATTAACATTTTTGTTCATATCTCATCATCCTTTGCCCAACCCTGTCTCATTATCCACCTGAGGGCATTTAATTCACCACCTGCTACAAAAGTGAGACCAGTGCTTAACCTCAGAAGAACTGATCAAGGACAGGGATTAAAGACTGTGATAGCTGATATAGAGATTAGGAGATAACAGAACCTGAAGGTTTAAGCAGAATGATAGAAAAGTGAAGAATTGAGAACTACATCAGCTTAATGGAAAGCATTTCTATATGCTATGGTGTGGAGGTGAACCAGTTAGTTAACAGGTTCCTACACTGGCAGACAGTTACATTTATGGAATCTATTAGCCATGAGCAGTCTAAAATTGATAATTACCAGTTGTGGCTCTGAAGCTGGTTATGAGGAAGGTGGAATGGACTTCAACAATAGAGATGGAAAAATGCTGCAAAGGTCTGCCTTCTTTCCACTGGCGAATGCAGCTGGGGAGCGGAGTTGCCTCTGTTTTACAGCAGAGTGCAGAGAGATGGCAGCTTCAGGCCATGCAGAAGGCTCATACGGTTGGCTACTGCAGCCCTCCTTTCCCCTGGAGAGTGAAGTTCTAGTAAATAGCCATTATAAGGCCTGTGTTCAGTTACTGGATAAAGTCAGTCCAGTAATGGGTCTCAGACACATACCAGTGACCCTTTCAGAGCAATTGTGAAGGAATTAGTCCTCCTGTAGTAAATAACAGGATGAAAATGTGCAATCCACAGAACTTAAACACGCAACCTTGCAAATCACCTTTTTATTGCGTGGGATTTAAATGAATTTTAGACAAGTTCCTAGTTCACATGGTTGTGAAAAGCAGATGTGAACCCATGCAGCATCTTCCCAAGTCTGCAGACCATGCTGATATCTCATAGCTTTGCCAACCATAGATGAACAAGGCTTACAGACTTCACTGCCACCAGTCTCATGAGCAACAGATGTGTGGTTTGTTTATGTCAAAAATTTATTCAAAGTGCTGTTACATAAAGAGGTGGGGAGTGAACTGTAATCATTCACCAGAATACCACCACAGAAGTCTAAGACTTTTCACCCAGATAGAAGTTTAAAGATGAAAGAGAAGGTGTCAGCCTCTATAGTTTTAGGAGTTTCCTATGAAGAGACAGTAACAGCTCCCACTTAAACATCCCAGACTTTCTTCCAGTAGCTGCACTAAAAGCAAAGTTGAGGGTCTTATCCCATACTATAGCAATGAACATTTCTGCTCAAGGACAAGTCTGTACTGAAGACCTAGCAGCAGTTTTACATTACAGTGTTTTTCCTCAGGAAGATGAAGACAGTCCTCTCAACAGGGAGGAAACACTGATGATAAACTCCCATTGCTGGCTACAGGATGGATTGGGAGCAGAATGGGAAATGACCCACAACAAAAAGCCAGGCTCTCCCATGTGGCCATTAAAGTGTTCAGTACAAGATAACTCCTCCTTTAGAAAGGATGCTGCCAGCTTCACTACCCAAAGTCAGCTACTTTGGGGAAATGGTAAGAAGCGGAAATGTTTGTTTTTCTGTTATGCCACAACAAACAAAAGCCTACATGCTGTTTATCAACACTGAGTTTTTGTTGCATGCTACAAATCTACCTATCAAGACAGAGTGCAACAGTACTCATTGAGTGTTTCATACATACTGTACTCCTAGTCATCTCACACTTGAGTATACTCATTTCCCAACAGCTCAAAAGGCCACCAGTACTTACAGGTGCTTTTTAACTAATCAGTAGCTCACCGTGTTCGGTAGCTTCTGTACTCATTGTTTCTACATCTGCAGCATCACGCATCTCCTCATCCTCATCATCTTCCTCTTCTTCACCATGTAGTTCTTTTGCAATGAGCTGCCTTGCCAGTTTGATGTTTCTTCCTTCATTATAGTGCATTTTTCTCTTCATTTCAAACTGTTTCTTTTTCTCTGTGGGCAAACAAATGGAAATAGTTGATCCTTCCCTTAAAAAAAAATCAACATATCTTCTTTCAAGAGGAACTCACTGAATAAAAATTATTGTCTTCAAGCAGTGGAGTGTTCTTTTAAAATGAGTCTGACTTACAAAAAGGTTAGTAATTGGAATCTCAGAAGCACTTTTATAAGAACCTGTTTGCAACTAAGAGGAAGTCTGAACCACAAGAAGCATCTGGTGAAAGTACATAAAACCCTGAAGTTTCACAAGCCTTGTTTCTAAGTAAACTCAAGGACAAATTGAGACATACTGCTGGGATAGAAGATGAACTTTTGCAGATGTGTGGCTTGACTCCTGGCTAGCCACCAAAGGTCAGTTATGAGAGATATATTTACCACATGTAGAAGAAAATATTTTCCACTTTCCCCACGGACTGAAGCCAGCTCTGCTCCATATATTAAACATTAGCATATCCAGCAGTAATGCATTATAATTCAAGTAAATTTTGCTTACTGCCAGCCCCAATGCTTTGTTCTTTTCCTTCCTTTAGTATAGCACAGTTTCACACTCAAAGTTAAGGCCAGGAAATTTGAGAAGCACTAGCTAGATAATACAAGCCTGAAACCTTAGAAGTATTGTTGTTTCACTGTTCCCTCAAAAGGTTCTAGTCCAAGTTAACATGAAACAACATCTCTATTAAAGATGCTATTTGCTTTGGAATAACTGTAGACTTCCTATCGCATCCATCTACCAGTTGCATTGAGAACAACAGAAGTATCATCTGTACATTTGCAAGCAATTAGCAGCATTTTATTTGTAGTTGTACTCATTGAATTAAGTCCACCTGAAATATGTACAGATTAAGAACTATTCCTTCAACCCCAAACCAGAACTTCTTGTTTGAGGTGTCTCAGCAGGAATTCCCACACCTTAAGCTTGTATACAGGGAGGCAGCCAACAGCAGCAAATTCCTGTTTATATGTAGATCCCAAACCAAACATTCTGACTAGAAACAAGCAGCATATTTATTCAAACACTATTTATCTCTATTTTAAAACTGTAACATTTTTCTGATAGTATTTCTTCTTTGCAAATATTTCTTACAGAAAACCTGAGACTATTTGGAGGGAAAGAGTCTAAACAAAAGAAAGAAAACAACTTTGCCTACCCCGTTCCTCAGGTGTTAGTTCTTCATCCTCGTCTTCCTCCTCACTGCTTTCTTCTTGCCTTGCTATAACCTTGGGTGCTCTACCTTCAGCTGCAGCTGCCAGTCTACATAAATCATGCAATACAAAATGCTGAAACAGCAAGTTTTTCACTATTTAAAATACATGACATTTCAGAATACTCATACAAACAGCTTTGTTTGTTATTTCTGCCATATTTGTATGTAGTAACAATGTGCAAGAAGTCTGAATTACAAGTAGCACTATCAAACACTGAAAACCACTTCATTTGACAATAGCAAAAATGCAGCTTCTAAAGAAACCAGCAACAGCTTTCCATAAAGAAAATCTACCCCAGGAAAGAGCAGATTTTCTTCACATTTAGTCAGTTTTTATTATTACAATACTTACTTTTTACTCAACACATCTGCTCTTAAGGGCTCGTATTCTGAATCACTCACTGCATCCTCATCATCTTCTCCTATCATGCTGGGAGGGCAAACAAAAAGTAGCCTCTTTTAGTAATTTGCTCAACTTTGTAGTTTGCTCAATAAAACAGTCCAAACTTTACAACATTCAATTAAAAGACTCATTTAATGCTTTAAAAACTTTCCAATTCAACTTTAAATATTGATATGACATTATATTCTAGAACTGAAAAAAAAATAAAATCAACAGAAGTCAGACTTATTTATTCCATTCAAAGGCTAAAGCCTGCTAGAACAAACCTTCTAAACTTTGTCCTTCATACTTTGTCCTTTCTGACTGTTCTTATTTAGAAGCTTTGTAGATCTGAGTATGTTGCATGCACCCAGCAGGACTGCACAGTAATACTACATCACCCACAAAGTAAACTTTGCTCTAAACCCACAATTCCACCTGGCAGCACACAGACCAACACTTTAGCAAGCGTACCTGTGGTAAGGAGTACTTGGCTCATCAATTTTCATCAAGCCATAATCTTTGCCTGCAGGGTGGTATGTAGCTATGATGTTCATCTCATCCCACTTCTGTGATTTTTTACTGAAATAAGAAAATTAAATTTTCTTATATTCTAAAACAATTAGTTCTCCTTTACCAGAGAAGGAATTTTTAAAACATCATCTGATCTCTACTACATAAGAAGCATAAAAAATATTGTTATGACACACAGACATGTTCAAAGTATGACTATTAAATACTGCTCTGTACATACTTAAGTCATAACAAATTTTCAGTGCAACTTAATTTCCCTAACAAGTCACAACAGCTAAACAAACTCAGTGATCTATAAACATATTCTTATTCATATAATTCAGAGACTCCTGGTCTTGTTCAATGACTATCTTGTGAACTATTTGATTTTACAGTAACTTGTAAAAAGAGAATCCTTCCCCTTATTACAACCCACAAGACTTCAACAGAACCCAAAACCTTTCAGTTCACATCTGCTGAAGGAGCTGGAATGATTATTAGCAAACTGTTACATAAAAAATAGCAACCAACAAATCCCCTCCTGCAGTGAAATAAGTAGCATAGAACAAGGTGATTATTAATACTGCTTTTGTCATCCTAAATTGGAATAATAAGCCAAGTGATTCACTGCTATAATTAAGCCGAGGGAGTTTCACATTTTATACAGACAGGCACCAGTGATGCTACATTATCTAGAACTTTCTTGGTCAACCAAAAAATGTAGCATTTTATGTATATTTGAAGAAACTAAAGCTCATCCACACTGACTGCTCACTGACAAAATATATAAGCCACAAGAAAAGCACTTGCCTTGTGGCCAGGGAAAGAGCCATCCTCCCCTAATCTAAATGCCACAAAAAATATTTAATCAACACAAATCACTATGTTCCACATTTTCTCTAAAAATGTTATTGCAAACTTCATATAAGGTGGTCTTTCCTTTAGATTAAGCCAATAAATTCAATTTCAGAATAATACAAAAATTTGACTAATTAATATATTCTTGTTGTAAACTATTAGTTAAGGAAGCAAACATTAAAGGACTTTGTGGGTTTTGTGGGGGTTTTTGTTTGGTTTGGGGTGGTTGTTGTTTGGGCTTTTTGCGGGGTGGGAGGGGGCAGTTGGCTGGAAGACTTCCATTTAACTGCTCTTGCTCAAACACAGACCACTCCAATAAAAGATCTGAAAGATATATTCAATCTCAATAACACCAGTGCTCTTAGGCAGAATAATATCTGTAAAACAAACTTGATAAAGCAAAATTCCAAGCACAAACTACATTCTACATTTATAGCATCACTGCATAATACAATGTGGGGGAATAAAACTAAAGACAGAAAAATAGTTGTGGGGGTTGATGCTGAATCCCACATGCCACAGGCTTATACTCCAGAAATTAATACAAATTGAATGATCTTAATCCCCTCAGCACACAGTACCCAGTGCCAAGGTCTCATGTTTGAGGCTTCAGGTCCATTTAATCATTTTGTGCAAACACAAGGATTGCAGCATAAGCGGACAACACGTGAGTCAGATCGTGGCTCTGGCAGGGTGGGGAGTCATGAGCTTCGTGATGACAAAGCAAGAGCTCCAGTCTAGGAATGCCACTCATTCAAAACTGTCTGGTTAGGAGTCAAAAAATCCCCAGTTTACTCAGTTTAACACAGCCTAAAGTTCCTTCATGACCAACACAAGATGCTCACTGTGTTGCACAGTGAGGAATTTCACCAGCCAGAGCACTTAGACAATGGTACATAGGGTACAAAGCCGTTGTAAAGAGACAGAGCTCAGCTGACAAGGAAATACAACAGATGGGAGAGATTCCCTTCACATGCCTTGTGTGCACTTGCCCAGAGCACATCAAGGTTTATAGCCCAGGCTCACAACTCCACCTAATAATAATACTGGCAATCTTGGAACAATCCCTTTGGCATGCGCTGTGCTGGAAATCAGACAGCCCACACTGAGCAAGTCAGTGAGTCATAAACAAAAGACTGAACAAGTTTTTAGTGGCTTAGTTTTTCACACTTGTTTTTTTAAACTCAGATTCCAACACTAGAAGCCTTGGCTGTGGAACACCTCCCAAAGCACAACTTAAAGTCAACCTGGGGGAAAAAAAAAGTCATTAGTGGCAAAGAGACAAACATGTAATTTCACCCCTGCTTGTAAAAAGCCCTCATAGGAGAATGACTAAGTGCTCTGAAAACCCACACCTCTCCTGTTTGTTTCCAATTTTGCATGCTTAGGCATGTCTGCACAGCACAACACTAATGACATGGCTTAGGACCATCACAGGGAAATGCATCCTGACACCCCTTCAGATACAGAAATAGGAAATCTAATCTTCCTTAGGAAAATGAGATTTACAAAATCTCATAAGTGCTCATTTGTATGTTCTCACATCTTTAAAAATATACAATATCTTCATTTGACATCACACCAGGTGGTGTGGACAAGCAAGAAGTTTCAGCAGCAGTAACAGCCAAGGAACACCTCTCACACCTGCCTTGCTCCTGCCATAGCAGACTCACCTCTTCCACCACAGCTGCTTGTGCACACACACACTTCCATAGTTGCTCTGTAAAATATCACATCTACTTGCTCACAGGCTCTTACAGGAGTCTAAAGGCAACAAATACTGTACCCCAGTGTGTTAAACCACAATCTCAGCTGTTAGGATGCAGTTCCAGTGGTGTCCCAATCTCTCAAGCTTCCTTCTTGCATCATATTTTCATGAAGGAAATTTTTCCAAACAATGTTACCATCACTAACAGCAGCACAAGGTCAGTAATGATGCAAGTACATGAGAGCTCTACTGAACATTGTGCTTTAAAAGATAACAGCTGACACAATGAGCTCTTTCATCTACAGCTATTTTTAAAGATCTTCAGACCTCAATTTCAATATTAGAAATAAGCAGAAGAATTAAGTAAACAGATACCTGAATTTATTAACTAATCTTCAATCTCAAAAGAAAATCACAACTGTACTACCTATCGTTCTTCTAAAACCAAAATTGTTTAGCTGAAATCAGAAATAACACTGATACATTGATACATTGCCTACCAAAAATAATACCTGCACAGAAACCAGCTTTATAACCCTGTTCTGATCTTTCCAGGAAATTTTCTAATGCAGCCTGCCAGGTTTAGCCAATATCTTTCAACTAGCAAGGCAATTTCAGAATTAATCTGACTTTATTGGCTCGCGTTGGTAAACAGGAAATAGAAGCTGGACTCTAGCCCGTTAACTGCTTCCCAAGAAATTACTGTGTGCAATAACCAATGTACCATACTCTCATCAGTTCATACTCCAATTTCTACTCATTTTTCAAGATGGTACAAAAGAAACTGTAGAAAATTAAACACAGGCTACCAACAGCCATTTGTAATTTATGTCTGGTGTGGTGCTAAACACATCAAGCTACATAATATTAGAACTAAAGAAAATAAAAAATCACATTTGTGTAACATATTGCTACTGACACTCACCTGTTTCAAAAACATCATCTCATTCATTCAGTTCATTTTTTTCTCTGCAAAGCAGGAGCAGCTAACACAAGCAACACTGCAACCCAAAAGCTCTTCTTTCTTACCTTGCTGACTTTAGACTACATTCGTGACTTAACTAGGCAAAGATGAAAGGAATATTACCATAATAATTAAAAACGGACCAGCGTGACCATTTTATTTTATCATTATTTCTCCCCTTGCCATACTGAATAAGGTGCCAAAAAAAGAAAACTGTCCAAAGCAAATTTGTAAACACTGAGTTCAGGTCAAACCTTGCTCATCATAACTTGATGGGAAATCAGAGCAATGAGAGGCAGCACATGCTGGATTGTATCAGGAGAAGTGTAGGATTCTTAACCATCAAGGACAGGTGCTGGCCAGCTAAAGACCACTTCTGGCATATCTGGACTAACTCGGCGTGGTACAATTAAACCAAGATTTACATGTCATTTAAATAACAAACCCCAAGGCTGTGCGCATTCTCAAGTGTGAGATTTTGACGGATGGATCCTGCCCAACCAAGAATACATCTTGATGATGTTTCAGCCCAGGAGAGGTCCCCTCTCCAGAGACATGCTTTTGATTACAAGAAATGAGCTACCTGTGAGAAGACTGAGAATAAATCAAGCGCATTTCCCAAACTGTGAACTACCCTCGTAGCATCGGTAAAACCCTTTGTGAGTTACCACACTTAGCAGGTGACCGCCACTCCTCGATAGGAGCCCCGGCGACAGCTCCCGCCGGCCTCATGCGAGCAGCGCTCCCCGCCTCCGCTCAGGTGCACACCCGGCATCGCCCGGCTCCCAGCCGAGCTCCGGCCTCGGCAGGAGCTGCCAGCGCCGGATCCCGGCATCGCCCCGCTCCCAGCCGAGCTCCGGCCCCGGCAGGAGCTGCCAGCGCCGGATCCCGGCATCGCCCCGCTCCCAGCCGAGCTCCGGCCCCGGCAGGAGCTGCCAGCGCCGGATCCCCACCGCCGAGCGGAGCCGAGCTCCGGCCGCCGCCGCACGGAGGGCACGGCACAGACCCCCGCCCCGCCCGGGCAGCATGCCCCGGGCACGGGGCGCAGCAGCAGCCCCAGCTGGAGACGCCGCCCGGCTGATCCCGCTCCGCGGGCCCCTCGAAGGAGCGGGACGGCCGGAGCGAGGCCCTGCGGGGACCCGCCGCCGCCCACCACCACCGGGGCCTCACCCGTGCTCGTCCTCGTCGCAGGCCTGACTGGGCTGTCGCGCCCCCACGGCCGCTCCCGACGAAGCCTTGCTGCCGCTCTTCTTCAGGATGCCCTTGATGGGCCCCCGCCCCGTCGCCGAGGCGTCCGGTACCGACGGCTCCTCCATGGCCGCGCCACCCTCCCGGTTCCGCCGCCGCCACCGCCCCGGCCGGGCCCGCCCCGCGCCAGCGCCGGCGCCGCCGCGTCAGCCCGCGCGCCTGCGCCCCCTGGCGGCCGGCGGACCGACAGTGCCCCCTTCTGCCGTGCGCCTGCGCGACCGCCAGGGGGCGCTCTGCGAGCGCGGGGAGCGCGGGCACGGACACAGGGCTAGAGGGACACACGGACACAGGGATAGAGGGACACACGGACACAGGGATAGAGGGACACACGGACACAGGGATAGAGGGACACACGGACACAGGGATAGAGGGACACACGGACACAGGGATAGAGGGACACACGGACACAGGGCTAGAGGGACACACGGACACGGATAGAGGGATAGAGGGACACACGGACACAGGAATAGAGGGACACACGGACACAGGAATAGAGGGACACACGGACACGGATAGAGGGATAGAGGGACACACGGACACAGGGCTAGAGGGACACACGGACACAGGGATAGAGGGACACACGGACACGGATAGAGGGACACACGGACACAGGGATAGAGGGACACACGGACACGGATAGAGGGACACACGGACACAGGGATAGAGGGACACACGGACACGGATAGAGGGATAGAGGGACACACGGACACAGGGCTAGAGGGACACACGGACACGGACAGAGGGATAGAGGGACACACGGACACAGGGATAGAGGGACACACGGACACGGATAGAGGGACACACGGACACACGGATAGAGGGACACACGGACACGGACAGAGGGATAGAGGGACACACGGACACAGGGATAGAGGGACACACGGACACGGATAGAGGGACACACGGACACAGGGATAGAGGGACACACGGACACGGATAGAGGGACACACGGACACAGGGCTAGAGGGACACACGGACACGGACAGAGGGATAGAGGGACACACGGACACAGGGATAGAGGGACACACGGACACGGATAGAGGGACACACGGACACAGGGCTAGAGGGACACACGGACACAGGGCTAGAGGGACACACGGACACGGACAGAGGGATAGAGGGACACACGGACACAGGGATAGAGGGACACACGGACACAGGGCTAGAGGGACACACGGACAGAGGGCTAGAGGGACACACGGACACAGGGCTAGAGGGACACACGGACACGGATAGAGGGACACACGGACACGGATAGGGGTCACATTGCACAGGATTGTGTCCAGATTGTTCTTGAATATGTCCAGTGACGGACACTTCCCAGCCTCTCTGGGCAATCTGCTCTGGCGCTCCACCACCCGCACAGTAAAGAAGTTCTTCCTCACCTTCGGGTGAAATTTCCCGTGCATCAGTTGCTGCCTATTGCCTCTCATCCCAGTGGTCGGCACTACTGAGAAGAGCCTGGCTCCATCTTCTTGGCGTCTCCCGCTCAGATCCATACCCAGTTTGATGAGGACACATGGACACAGAGGTCTGGCGTGTGCACGGGGCCGGTGCCCACGCAGGGCCCCGCACACCGGAGGCGCGTGCTGCCCTGGGGGTGTCTGCACATCCACGGAGCTCCTGGGACGGTGCGGGGCCTGTGCCCGTTGGGCACTGCCAGCCGCGCTCAGGGTTTGCTCGTGCAGGGTGTCCCCCGTGTGTGCTGGGTGCACCTGCTGGCGCCTGGCAGGGCAGGCTGCAGCTGTGCTCTGGTGTCCCTGAGCTCTCTGTGCTGCCATGCGGACGTGACACCGGCACGACGTGTTTGCCAGAGCAGCCCCGGTTTGTCACGGTCTCTGTGGCACAACGAAGGAGCCAGCGTGATCCCCAGAGGGCCCAGGCATGGCAGGGGTTGGTCTCTGAGTGAAACATTCCCATTTCTCAGCCGCGCCTGGCGATCCCAGTTCCCAGCCAGATCCAGGGGCAGTGCTTGCCCAGCTGATGGGGCTGCAGGTTCCCACCCCCAGGGCTCGGTGGCCCATGCCACGGGCTTGCATCACACAGAATGAGGCCTACAGCAGCACCATCCATGTGAGAAGGAAAATAGGAACCTGATGAAGCAGTGATGAAATGATTACACCCAGAATCTGACACACTTGGGAACAACCGTGCAGTTGTTTGTATCCTGGCATGTCCATCATCCTTATAGCCTGAAAAATCAGGCGGGGTGTTTAATTCTGTGTCACAGGAGTTGTGGCGTTAGGATTTGGAAGTTTAAAGGGATAATGACTGAAACATGGCAGCTGTTTCTGGTCCCTCCCATCCTGTTCTCCTCTGACTGGTAAAGATTAGTGACATACTGGCTTCCTGCTCAGCTCCTGTAGCTCTCCCACTGCAAGAAAGCGCTCTGCAGCACACCCACACCACCAGGGTCCCATCAAAATAGATGTAGAATATTTCCTGCAGATCTACAGCATTCTACATCCCTGTCATTATTTCTTCATGTCAGTAAAGGCATCAGGAGATGGGGGTCACTGTCAGCCCAAGCCACAACACAAATTTGCTGTCAGGGCTCAGACGACTGGGGGTGCCCATACATCCAACCCTGGAAAGCTGGAAAGATCTCCAGGCTCCTGGAACAAACCATTTCCCTTCAGCCGTGGTTGTCATGTTCACTGCAACCCTGCTGTGGCGGTGCTGCGGCCTCAGAGGAGGGGCAGGCCCCACACACTGAGCCCCCCAGCCTGCTGGCAAAAGCTGTGCAGCTGGGAAGGTACAAAAGGCCCAAAGCAGGTATTTTTATTTCATTTTTTAATGAGTTGCATGAATGCTATTCAAGCAGAGTTGTCGCGGTGCCTGCTGAACACCTGCCAGGGCAGATGCAGCACCATCGGGCACTCAGCACGTGCAACAGCAGTGGGGAGGAGGTCAGGCAGAGCCTGCTGTCTCCTGGTGTTCAGGGAAAAGCCTCTGGAAGACAAGAACAAGGGAGCAGCCCCATCTCTTTATGTCTGCTTACAAATACAGTCAGAGCTGGCCCCTTGGGAGGGCAAGACCAGTCTCATTAGAGGCAAGAGAAGGACACATATAGACATCGGTGATGGACTGATGCTGAATCTCTGGACATTTTTAGATTTAAAAGGGCAAGATCTGATTTCTAGCAAGGAGGTCTGCTGACTTAGCAGCAACACGGGCCTACAGCCCTGCACTGGAAAACTTTCAAGACCCCCAGCCTCAGTTCCCAGGCTGCAGGACTGACCCACCATGTCTGGATGTTGCTGCTGCTAAAGCAGTGCCCACAGTGTAGTTCAGACACTGTAGATTCCTGGCAGGCCCAGAAACATCAAGACAAAATTTGGAAACGAACATAGGGCTGTGTGATGAATGATTTTTTTCCCCAGGACTAATACTTGCACATCACAACTTTCCCATCCATGTACTGGAGGACTCACAGCAACAGCAGAGTTTCAGGTCTACACTTCAGGGGTTCTTTCTTTCACCCATTAGCACTGACTCAGTCAGTTATGCTGCAAAAGTCAGAGCAAGACAAAAAGAGGGGGAAGAGCGACATGGGGAATGACAGAAAGAAGTACCTCTGGGCTGGCAAACTACTGATAGCAAAGAGGAAACTACTGTTATTAAATTTCTCAGGTACACAGAGAAATTCTAATGGATAATAAAGCAAGCACAAAGATTATCTCTGGTCTGGTGCTGTGTCACTGCATGCCAGGAGTTACATCTCAGCAGGGCAGTTGGCTTGATCAGTGGGCATCATTTTCTCGGTGTCGATCTTGTAGGACTCGAGAACACTCTTCAGGTGCTCCACGGTTTCTGGGTGCATGTCAGGAGCTCTTGACAGAATCCAGGCATAGTCCATGTGGAAGAGCCAGAGGATGTTAGTGCAGGAGTAAACCAGGGAGTAATTTTCATAGTCAGTGGAGATGACCCAGTAAGGGGCAGCAGGCATGACTAGGAGAGAGGAGGGCACCGTGATTGCCGTGTGTAACCAGCTCTGGACAGCTCTGCAGCACCCCAGACACAGATCCTGGGGCTGTTCCCACTTTGACTGCTGCATACTTGTGGTCAGTACAGGCAGCTATTATTTGTAAAAGCCTACCAGGACTCCTTGTCCTGCCCAGAGGAGCTTGGGAAAGACACAAAGCCCTATGAAGGTCTTTCTGGAAAGCTATGACCTGAACAGCTCTCCTGGGCTGATTGATGAAAGCCAGCCCAGCCTCACCAGTGTGGGGGTGCTGGCTGCCAGGAAGGAGCCAGAGTGCTGGGAGCTGACACTGGTGATAGGAGGAGCACAGACCACCACCCACTGCCATGGGGAACCCTGGCTCGGGGAGCCAGCTGAGCCCAGAGCTGCTCTCTGGGGCTCGAACCCGGTGAAGGTGGCTGGGGCTGCACATGCTGCAGGTGAAAGGGCTGCCAGTGATGCTGCAGCAGCACAGAATTAAGTCTGGCTGTGCTCATGGAACAGTCTTGTACTTCCTTTGCAATTACCCCTCATCTGGCCACTTCTCCAAATAACCCCTCTGCAAAAGAGAGCTATGAAACTGCAGACAGAGGAAAGTGCTGTGCAATATGGCACAGCACCTCAGCAGGCCCCTGTTGAGTGTTAGAGTGACAAGGGAAGGAACAAGCTAACAAAACCATATTATTAATTGTTATTAAAAGTCACTTGTACGTAGAGGCAGCGTGGGCAAGTAGCTGTACCATAGTGTGCAGAGAAACAAGCTTATTCTTGGCTCTTGCAGCACTGTGGGGCTGCCTCCCCCACCTCCCCACCTCCCTGTCCCCATCTGTGACATGACCTGGAGGGACATCAAGGCTGCTGATCTTTGTACTTTGAGATCTGCTGGTGAAGAGTTCTCCACCACTGAGGGGACTGTTGCTGTAAATGGTATTTCAGTGTCACCAAACTACTGCCTGCTGGTCACAACATCTATTTTAGCCCTTTGCTGCTGTGCTGAAGTCATATGGGGAGCTCCACCCCTCGCTTTGCAGTTTCTGACCCCTCGTGCCACGGCACAATGCTCAGAGCACAGCTCTGCTGTGGGCACTGGGAGACTTCCCACCACACACTTACACCAGTTAAAGCGGACGCCCAGCTTGGCCGGCTGCTTTACATCCATGTGCATGAGTTCTCCTTCAGCTTCATTGATTTTGCCATTGGCACTGAGGGGAAAATGACAAAGGTGAGAAATAAAGGTGAGGAAACTGGGAGATCTCTTTTTTTTTTTTTTCACTTCCACTAAATCATCTCTCCTAACACAACTACCTGCCAAGAGGTGGCTGAAATAGGTACTAGTAAACCCCAGCATCCCTGAGGATGTTTTCAGCAGACTCAGGGCACAGCAGGTCCTGGGCCAGGTGCAGCTGGGTAGATGGTCTCTCAGGTTAAACCACCCCAGCATCCCAGGCTGCATCTCTCCAAGTACCCCTGCCAGCTGGATGTCCTTTGGTGTCAGGGTGACAATGACAGAGAGGAAAGAGAGCAAGACTGCTCTGCACTGGGTGGGAGGAACCCAGCATAGGAGGATGGGAGGATCCCATCATGATCTTGGATGTGCCAGGGAGCAGCTTAGCTCCTGGTAGCTGTGGAAGGCACGTGTTCACTTCTGTTTAATCACCTGTGCTCTTTCCAGGTCACTGCACATTCCTCTGCACGCAAGTTACCTGTACCTGTGTGGTGAGCCAAGGTTTCTTTGGCTGCTCGTTCAGAGCACTGCCCTGCTGGCAGCAAGCCCTAAGACTTGAGCTGCCCAGCTCATAACACCATTTTTGCACAGATGCCTCAAGACCTGGATGCTGCCTATCAGAAAGGAAAGTTTCACATTTCCCTGCAAAACAGGAACAGCCAAGGAGGAGAATGAATGCTGCCAGCAGCAGAGGTCAAGGGGCTGATGCTGGAGCCATGCACACCCAAAATATCCCTAATATTTTAGGGTCCTGGGCTGCTGCAGTAGTGACGGCAATGACTGAATGAATCTCACACAGATTAATGCAGGCACGAATGAATGTCCAGCTGTTTGCCAGGCACAGCCCGAGCAGTGGAGCTGCTGAGACAGTGCTGGGCACGCCGTGAACAGCAGGGATGCTGCTCTGCTCTGGACAAAAGGGATGTGTTCTTATGCTGCTCTTATTGTGAGCCAGAACAAAGTCCCCATGCCATGCCAGGAGCACAGGGGACAGCACTGCATTCACTGCTCGCTCCCTCTCATCCATTCAGCCCCTCACAGCAGCAGCCCACAACAGCACAGGCTGGTGATGGAAACAGATTCTTTAATACCTGCATCTTTCTGTCTAAAAATGCAGGAGGACTCAGGATAATTGCAAACTATCCTAATTCCCTAATAAAGGGAAAAACATACACTTCACTACTGATTTAAACTGACAATGATTTCTAATTCCCTTGCACAGCAGTTACTACCTGTGCAAGGTAAATTCTCCAGAAATAGGCTGACAAATATTTAAGTAAAAATTACTCAAGTGCTTCGCCTTCCCTGCCCCTTTTCCTTGTGTCTTTTTACTCTGGAGCTGAGAGGAGCACAGGACACAGGTGCTTCTGAGCATGCAGGGGCACAAGGTGGTAGCTGCCATCGCATGACCAGCTCCTTGATACCCCCAGAACAGGACACAGGGCATCTAGCTTCTCAGTCATCTCTGGGGCTGACAAGCCAGTCAGGGGGGATATCCAGGCTATTTTATGCTGAGGTCACCATATACATTTGATCTATTTTCTTATCACTCACCTTGGACAATGAGACAGAGACCTGGTGATCCTCAGGTCACTGGCAGAAATCAGAGACCCATATCTCTCAGAAGAGCTACTGCAACCACAGCTGCCTCCCCCAGCACCCTCAGCCCCAGACAAAGTCTATTTAGAGAAAAATGAACACCGAGGACAGCAAGAGAGGTGTGCCACTGCCACAGTGAGGACATGGCCCGAACACAAACACTTACAGCATCTCCTTGTTGATCACCTTGAACTTCCCATTCTCCTTCAATGAGTAATTTGCCTGGATGCAGCTTCCTTTCTCAAAAGTTGAGGGCAGCTTCTCTATCTCGTACCATTTCCCCAAATACTGACAGAAGAAAGTTTAAAGAGATGTTTTAGAGTGAGCTGAGGCAGAGCAGCCTGGCTCCTCTGTCAGCACAGTTTTTGCCCCTTGGTGGTTGGGGTTTTGGGGGTGAGCAGAGCTGCAGACCCACACTGGCAGCTGTGGCACAAGGTGTGACCAGACCTGCCACCACCCCCTGCACCCAGGCAGTTTGCAGTCAGTCCCATGCCCGCTTAGCTTGGCTAGCTACACCCTATGAGATTTTTAGAAAACTTTTCGCACCTTGTTGATATCGAATTCTTCTTGAACTGATGGATCTGGGCATGGTCCCATATGAAACATCTGGCCTTTCCCAATGCTGAAGAGGCTGAGCAGGACCGAGAGCCGCGCTGCTGTGCCCAGCATGGCTGCACTGGGATGCAGGTGGGAAATGCACCTGGGCAGAAGGAAAACAGCTGAGCTGGGGCCTCCCTGGAGCAGAGCTTTGTGTGAAATGCAGCCCGAGGGATAGGACATGCAGCAGGGCACCTCAGGGGCACAGCAAGAAGGAAAGAATCATTAGAGGAGTGCCAAGGAAGTCCCAAGCCCAAAACAGCCTTAAACCCTGCCTGTGCTCAGGCTGTGCCCAGCAGCTCCATGAAAAGCCAGGTAATGCCTGGTGAGAACTCTTGTACACATCACCCACATGGGACACCTAGCAAGATGCAGGGGTGATAAATGTCCAAGGACCCACAGGAGCATCATTGTTTGTCCAAAGCTGAGGCAAGGGGAAATGCAGGATGTTTGCTTTAAAATGGTGGAGCACAAGGAGCATAAATCAGAGCCAGAAGAGAGCTGGGGCCCTGGGACAGGGATGTGAGAACTGCACACCTGCAGTGTACACCTGCATGGCAGGAGGGACATCCCCAGGTAAGCCAGGGCTGCCTGACACTGCAACAGGGTGGGAGAGACCGTGCAGCTGCCTCTGGAGGGGTTTTATGTGCCAGGATATACACAGCACTGCAAGGTGGGGAAGTACAGATTCAAATCAGCACCAAATAGAATATGAACAGACCACCAAAAGCATGGGGTGAGGAGGGAAAGGACAGGTTTTCCTGCAGAGCAGAAGCAGGAGCTGTGCTGCTCACACCCAAACAGTTGCTGGAGCCAGAATGCTGCCCACATACTTTGGGCTCTGCTTGGGGCAGGTTGGCATGCACAGACCCTGGAGCACTGGGCTGCTCCACTTCCCTGGCTGGAAACTCCTCCACAGGAGCAGCGGTAGCATTTTCCCAAAGTTAAGAAGAAAAGCCCAGTGTGTCTCCAGCTGCAGGCACAGGCCCTGCTGCAGACACAGACAGTCCCCGTTTTGAATCTCCCAATTCAGACATACCTTGGTGGACAAGGCGCAGTGATGCTCCGCAGAGGACCAGGGTGGCAAGGAACAGCTCTGTGGTGAGCTCTCTGCTTCTCTTTATAAGTGTGCTGGGATTATCATTATTCAGCTCTGGAACAAGCCACTCCCTGGTCCTCGACGTGTTTAGGTTTTCTGGCAGGCCAGTCAGCTGCCTTAGATCTGCAGCTGGTACGAAGCTGGAGATGGGCTGCAACTTGGCTGCTCACCCAGGCAAACAAAGGCACCCCACATGTCTGGGTATCGCCTGCAGCTGCAGAGCTCTCTGACTTGCAGCCACTCACTAAAGCCTGGGTGGGTGCAAATGGCAGGGGAAGGAGAGAAATGCCACAGCCTTTGAGAGGGGCTGGGGCCAGCAGCAGCTCCCATCCTGCACCCTCTGCTCCAGCAGCAGCCATGGCCATGCTCCAAGGGGGGACATGCAGCCTCCTCTGCCTCCTACTTGAGCCCTGGAGATCCTCCAGGCCATGGCAATGTCCTTGTCCCCACCACAGTCACTTGTTGCGAGTACATGAGGAGCATGAAGCAGTGCATCACAGGTTTGTCTGAGGACCTGTAAGACCTTTCAGCAGTTTCTTCTAGACTTTTAAACCTTATTACAAGGAAAGATGCTGGTGCAATTAATTCCCTGCTGACCCGGCACTTTTTCCAACAGGTGCCCAGCAAATGCCTTTGACAGCAGAGCAGCCATGTGTGAAGGCAGTGGGTCCCAAGAGTTATGCAAGAAGAGCTGAGTAATTGACAGGAAGCTCTCTGTGTTTAATTACATTTTAATCTAATCTCTGTTGAGACTTTCTCTCTCCAGGTGTGTTTTTACATGCTGCCCTGCATGCCTTACTCACACATGCACACACACACACGAGCTCCTGACTGCCCAAATGCCACCCCAAGCACCACAGATAACTCAGTCCTGCCCCTTCCAGGGCCATGCAGCTGAGGTGTGCCCTGAAACACAGCACAGCCAAGGTGTGTCCTAGGACCTCAATGACCACCAGAGCTGTGCCTGGCTCATCCAAAGCAGAGCCAGCAGCACCAGCTGGGGATGAATGGCCCAGGGGAGCACATGGGCCATGGTCTGCCACAGCACCTGGCACAGGGCAGAGGAGCATGCAGGGCTCTCCCTGCCTCCATACAGCTCAATAGTGCTTTGGCAGCCACCCATGTCCCTGATGGGGTTGCTCTGGCTGCCCATGTCAAAGTCAGAGATATCCTGCAGACTTTCTGCAAGCCCCACATTCACCTGCACCCCTTGCAATACAAACAGGTTAGAAGTCAGGAAATCCCTGGCCAGACCCTGACCTGAATGGCACAAGTGGTGCCATGCTGCAGTGCACTGGTGGGATTCCCCATGCACTGCACACCAGCAAGCAGTTTTTCTCCTGAGCTCAGCTGCCCACATCCTGCAGAGTAATCAGAGGAGAAAGTCCTGCAAAAGATTCAGCTTGGCCACAGTGGAACTTTTGCATGTGGAGGTGTGCCTGTGTGCTTATCCACATCTGCACATGGAACATTTTCCTATGGGATGGAGCAAGGACCCCTTGGCTGTGGGGGCAGCAATGTGCCCTTGTGAGGAATGGTTCTGAGGAAGCCTTTTACACTGCTGCAGCAGGAGGGGCTCCTGCTTGCTCTGGCCTACAGGTGCTGCCTAGTACCCAAGGGCTGCCCTGCAGTGCCAGCCCTGGTCTGGGCACTGCCATTTTGGCTCCTGGCACGCTGGAGCCAGAGTCACACCAGAACAACGAGGTGTTCATCCAGCCATGCTCCATGGAACTTCTGCTGCAGGAGTGTGCAGGAGTGGGCCATGGCCAGGATGCTGAGAAGTGAGGAGCCAGCAGGAGCTGACACTCCTTGAGACCCAGTGAGGGTGGAGATGACAGGTGTGGTGGGCTCAGCTATAGCCATCACCCCCCTTGTAGCCAGCACCAACAATGCTGGAAGAAACCCCATCTTTGCAAGAAATCCCATGTCTAGCCAAAGGCAGCACCCTCAGAAGTGCAGGAGCTGCAGTGCAGCCCTATTTCTCCACTGGCCACTGCCAGCCAAGGAGCACCCCATGGGTGCCAAGGCACTGCACAGCTTGAAGCACAGATGATGAGAGCTGACAGCTGAGCTCGCTGCCGCTGCTGGGACGTCTCCACACAAGCACTGGCTGCACCTTCCCCAGGGGCACATTTCTGGGCTCTGGCTGACCACAGAAGGAAGCACCCAGGTATCTGCTGCTCATCTCTTGGAGAGGAGCAGGTTTGGGATGCTGCAGCTGAGTCCCTGCTTGGGGCCAGCTGGCCAGGACATGTTCAGTGGCCACCCCAGGACCCTCCTGGCATTCCACCTCCAGCACCACCAGCACCACTCGCCTGCACAGACCAGAGCCTGCTCCATGTCTCACCTGTCATTAGCCCACAGCAGGAGTCTGCTCTGAGCCACTCCAGAGCAAGGGCTCGGGGAAAAGCATAACCTCATAATTGCACCTAATTGTAGGGTGGGAGCATCATCTCCACCTGGTAAGCAGTTTGTACCCTGGAGCAGAGGAGGGGCCACACATCAAAGGGCAGGAAGCTGGAGCAGGGGAGGGAGGACGGGAAGGAGGAAAGCTGTGGAGAAACCAGGGCAGGCAGCGGGGGGGCACCAGACACGCTCGGAATGCTTCACGCAAGAATGAAACCTCCCCCACATTTCTGGGTATTGAGGCAGCTGCAGGGCAGGCTGCAGGGCTTGTGCACAGGACACGGACCCTGAGGTACCACGGGGGCTGCAGGAGCATGGGGCAGCGCTGCCTGCAGGCCAGGGGGGCTGTGAGTGGGGGCTGGGCAGGAGTGGGTGCAGAGCGCACACGGGGTGAGGTGGCGTGAGCCCCACAGCATGTGCGGGGTGACGGGGGGGCGGCATTTACACACAGACGACATTGGCTGGGATATTCTCACAGCCGTCCGCTTCAGAGACAAAGCTCGTCTGGCTCCAGTGAGACGATGCAACAGCACTGAGTGCTGCCAGCAAAGAAAACCCCCTTGTTAGAACAAGCTGGAAGCGCAGATAAAGTTCAGCCAGCAGAGGGCTAGCACAGGGCAGTGCCACTCCACCTGTGACATTCTACCTGTAGCCGACCTGGCTCAGTGCAGGAGTGAGATTGTCCTGCTGCAAGCCCCAGGGATCACCTCTTGGTACCTATGAAACAGAGCAGCTTCAGCCTCTGTTCACCTCTTGGCACCTATGAAACAGAGCAGCTTCAGCCAGCCAGGCCTGGTGGGGACCTGGCTCCCCAGGGAAAGGCTGTGGTACCACACTGGGGCTCCAGCTGGGATTTCAGCAGCTGCAGAGAACCAGGATAACCTGGGAGTGCTGAGACTCCCACCATGGAGACATTGTTTGCACGGACAGCTCTTCCTTTTGCCACTACCTTTCATGGTGCCTTCCATTTTGTTTTTCTTCCTCTTCTCCAGAAAATGGGGCTTTGTGTTGGCCAACAAGTTGCAACATGTATATAGAAAAAAAATCAACAAGTATGAGACAAGACAGAGTAAAGAAAAGCAGGTGGGAATTTTCCTCTGTTTGTAGGAGTGGCAAAAAGTGCTTTGAAATCTGTTTATGCAAAATGGTGTAAAATTTTTAATTACACTTAAGACAGCAAAGGAAGTAATCAGACTCTGGATGCATGAACTGGCCTCTGGGACATGGGAACTTTGTCCCATGTAAGTGCACAAAAGATGTTGTGATTAATTTATACACAATTAGTGAGTAGCTCTCCACCTTGGAAGTTATTCAATAATGTATTCAAAACACAAGAAGCCAAAGTGACAGAATGTAGGAAGTTAGAAAACGAAAAAGGGTATTATTTTTTAAGGGACAGTCCCTATCATGCAGGACCAGCAGTGTTTCTGGCTGTGCTGTGGGAGGCTCCACAGCCTAACTGGCATTGCCACCAAGATCTGAATCCCTGCAGAGAGAGAAGCCAGAGGGATATTTACTCTTCAGAATGTAGAAAAAACAAAACAGAGAGAAGGAAAACAAGGTTTCTGTATACAGAAATACACTGTAGATCTGGAGCAGTGACAAAGCTTTGGCCCAGTGCCATGTCACCCCTGTGGATGTGCTCACCATAAAAACCAGAGTTTAAGCAGTGCCCATAATCCTGGGGCTGTGCTACATTCCAGTGCCCCACATGAAGGACTGCCTGATGCTGCTGAATAAGGTTTAAAAAGTCTTGTTGATGCATTTGCTGTTGGGTTCTCACAGCAGAGCCTGGGTAAAGGCAGAGCAGGCATTTGGCCAGGTTTGTCCTCACAGAGAGGAGCAAGGAGGGCACAGCCTAAGGGGGCAGAGTAGGACATCTCCAATGGATGTAGGAGCAGATCCCATGTGCATTTACCAGACTCCTGTGGGCCCTGTCAGGGAATGCCCACTCAGATTTGAGCATTGTGGGCACTGCTGGGACCTGGCTGTGTGATTTGGCTCAGCACAGGGTGCTGCTCCCATCCTCTGTGCTCCACTGAGCCCAGCCCAGAGAGCACCCCACCTGCCCTGCTCTGCATCCCCTTCTCAGAGGAGAGCTCCCACATTCCCCAGTGGATTCATTATGCTTTTTTCTCAACCAGGAACATTTAGCCTATTGAAACATACTGTAAATTATCTAAAAAATGTCATTAAGCATGTTTAGAGAGCTTTTTTCTGCAAAAGGATTTTCTGTTCTCTTGGAGGAAGCATGGTGATCTGTTCACAGCATCACCAGCTCTGTCCAAGAGATGCCCAAGTAAGGCTATTTAAAGCCCACAGCCCTATTTTCTGCAGCTAAGCCATATTTCAGCTCTTAGCTCAGGCATACTTTAATGCAGTTATACAATTTTATTTTCTATGACCTATATACAATCTACATCTTCCTCATGACACAGATTTATAGTGAGGGGGCAATTGCAGCTCTGCTCATGGAAAGAGAGAACAGCCTCTGCTACATTAAGGAATGCAATTAAGAAATCTCCTGCAGATTATGCTGTCCTGCCAGCCAAGCAGGAAGCCGTTTGGCAGGGATGTGTGCTCTCCTGCTGCCAGAGCATTTTGGAGCCTGCTTCAAGTCAGCAACTTGCATTCCTGGGCACCAGGAGCCCAGGAATCACACAGGGAGTTCAGGGGTGGCCTAAGACTCTCAGATATCCCTCACTCTTAGGCCTCAAGGCTGTTTTATATATGTTTTATATATTCACCAGGAAGACCCAAGGGCAGCATTTTGGCCCTGAAGGACTTCTTGACCAGCCAGCCCAGCATTTCCATCCCATATCTCTGAGTCCTCCAATCTCACACCACAGGTCAGAGGAGAATTTTAAGAATACCCTTTCTGAAAGAGCAAGTCTCATCCCTCCTCCCAGGCTGAGAGCAGAAAGACACTGGCCTATGTGTTTGGCTCTGCCTGTGAATAGCTGCATTGAGGCCACCGAGCCCAAGCACACAGAGCTTGCATTGAAACACAGGCCTAAGTGTTTGCCAGACTGGAATTTACATTGTAAAATGTAAATAAATGACATAAATTCAGTGGTCAGTGCTCTGACTTTGGTGCAATACATGGTTACAGTATGAAATAGCACAGAGATACCATTCATGGTGAGTTTCATTCAAACCAGTTGGGAGATCTTAGGAGTGATTAGTTTAGACAGTATTAAAAATGCTTCTATCTGTGCTGCACCCCAGGAATACTAGTCAGGTGTGTATTTCAGTGTAAAGAGACCTGGCGTGAGGACATGCATGCATTATCCACATGCCACACCTTGCATTCTCTGACATAATTATTCTTGAGAAATGGCTATTACCCATGGACTAGAACAAAAGCTTCCCTACACCAGGACAGATGTACAGGAGTGTAGGAACTTCCTTGGGATGCAATAGATCAGCCTGAGACTGATTTTAATTCTGTAAGTGTCCATGCACAGCCAGAGCTGGAAGCCAGCTCCTGACTTGCGCCTGCAGGAGGGAAAGCGGCCTGAAGCAGGAGCTGTGCTGGCTGGGCCAAGTGCCATCCCTGCCCACAGGGACCTGAGGGCTTCCTGCTCCTCTTAGTGCCTGTTAGTGCTGCAGGAAGGGAGCAGCCACCCCATACAGGTGTCCCCAAAGCCTGAGGGAACCAGGCAGCTCATGTGTGGTTCAGGGCTGTAAAAGTGGCAGTGGTGCAAAAAGAAGGTCCAGATTTGCTCTTGGGCTACAGAGTCTTAGGGACTTGCTTGTTGATAAAGGTGTACAGCAAAAGAACATGTGCAGCGAGGGCATGAGGTTGTGACTTAGTGTGTGGGCCAAGAGTGTATGGGAAGGATGGGGAGAGGAGTATTTCCTATGTGTGCACATGGTGTGGCAGCAGCTCCCAGTAAAAGCACTGGCTCCATCCCCACACCAGTGCTGGCCCTGAGAAAACTCAGTGCTGGAGTCCCTTGTTGGGATGGACAGACCCCTGCACCCATTGCATGACTGTGTCCTGCAGCTCTTTAAAGCCACCTTGTGCCAACAGCCAAGCCACCACACTATTTCACCCTCTTTATAGATGGCCACTGCTACATTGAAGACCTTTCTGAGTCCCCGGGCAGATTTTCTGCAGGCACTTCCTCATTATCAAAGTGCACCTCAGCTGTACTGGAGTACTTGATCCTCATTTCTTCTTTGGAGGGCTGCCAGGCTAAGTACCTGCACAAGCTTCCCACAGAGGGGGAAGCTGTACAGCCATACTCCAGACACCCACTGGATGTCTCCAGCGGGACACAGGGACTGACACATCCCTCCCTGCAGTAAGTGATGGAGCCATGAGCCTTACCAGGGTGCATTCCCTCTCCCAACAGCTCCCTCCTTGGTCATGCTTCTTGGAGCAATTGTTGCCTCTCATTAGAGCTGGAAAGGGAAGGTGCTTTGCTGTGCTCTGTATGCTTCAACACCTCTGAGCAAGTAGAAACCAGGAAGGAGACACCAGGACAGCCTGCTGACTGATTGTTATAGTAACCCTGGTTAAAGTCTGACCAGGAAAATGACTTCTCCTACAGCACTTGACCCCACAAGGTGATAAGTACCACCCACACCCCTGGGAGCGCAATTGCTGTGGTGTGCAGAAATAGCCCATGCAGAGTTTTCCCCCAAGCTGCTGTTCAAGGTCCCTGGCCAAGGTGCCTGCGGGGTGATGGTTAACCTTGGTGCGTGTTTAAGAGCAGCACAATGGTGTTAATGCCTGCCCTCAACCCTGGCACCTTCCTCCCTGCAGCTCTAACAATTCAGAGGACTTTAAAAGCCACTTGTAGCAGCCTTCACGCAGAAGACTGGAGTCACCCCATTTATTATTCCACCACAAAAAGTAATTCAGACTATGGGAAGGGGGATAATACCTATTCTGGCATCAGTTATAACAATAACTGCAGCATGGGCAAGGTGGTGGCAGAGGTAGTTGGGGAAGTAAGGGAGCTTGGTGCAGGTAGAGTGATTTATTCAGGGCATTTAGTGAACCTGTAGCAATGCCAGGGCCAGAAGTGCTTCATCTCAGTCCCAGGCAGAAGTCTTTCCACTAAACCATTAAAACAGACCAGCTCTTACCTGGTTCCTCTGCTGAACGCTCTTTTTACAACCAAAGTAAGAATTCTTTTGTTTTTCCTGTTTTGACTTCTATTTATGTCTTGGCAAGCACAGTGAAGGAAGATCTCAGGTGACCAGATCTGTTCCATCTGTGTGGTAGAGCTGGAAACAACTGGGAAACACCACTGCCCTTCTCAACATCATCTGCTAGGTCCTGCACAAGAAAGAGTTTTCATACCAGGGGCCATGCTCAGGGGGATGGACAACCTTGTGCCATGCTGACTGTAGAATATCCCCCTGGCCATACATATGGGGGTAAAACACAATCAGCTTCTCTGTAAGGGCAGAGGAAAGCAATATTGCACACCCACACCAAGGGCATGGGCAGGGACCCCCTCTGTCACTGCTCTGTTGGCAAAAAGTGCTGTGAGACAAAGCACCCTCGGGGAACCAGATTAAGCTGCCCTGCAGGCAGCACCAGCTGAATGATGCTGCCAGCCATCCTGCCAAGGGCTCTGGAGAGCTCTTCCCTTCAAGACACCACAGGAGAAGGCACTGGATGACGCAGGAGACCTGCACACACAGCTACTTTGTGCCTTCTGATAAGCTGCTGTCAGGGCTGAGGTAAAATTTATCAGTGTTTTGAGGTGAAAACACAGGTCTACTGTTGCCTCAAAGAGCACCAGGGGAGAGAATGATAGGGCTGTATCAGTAACATCCCTGTGGCCCTTCCAACACTGCAGAGAAGGAATTAACTGCATCTGGCTCCAGGCCAGGCCCTGGAGGTGGAGCTGGCTCTGTTACAAATTCTCTATTTGTAACATCTCTCCAATCCCCAGAGCTCAGGCTGCTGGCTGAGAAACCTGCTGGTATTAGTTTGGGTTTGTTTATAAGACTTTTTTCAGTATTGTGGTTACACAAGAAGGTGTAAACTTGTGTTTCAAAACCCCAGCCAGAAGCACAGGTGCTGCTGTTGCTATTTACACAGCATCAGCATGTTTAAGGGGAAGTCTTTAAGCTAGGAAGATGAACCCATCCTGGGTTTGTGAGGTTTTCAAGTTTCCAGAAGGCTGAGCAAGCCTCCCGTGTGCAGGTGCGCTGGGTGGCAGTGTTGCAGAGCTGGGTGCTGCAGAAACCCCAAAGCCTGCAAAAGTCCCACGCCCAGGCACTGCCCCGGCCACTGGCAGAGGGCAGAGCCTGCACCTCCCTGTGCAAGGCAGGACCTCAGCAGCCCTTCTCACCGCTTTTGGCTGTTGTGAAGAGCTTTAGCACAGCTTCCTAATCTCCGCTTGACATGTTTGTCCAGCTGATAGTCCTGATGGGTTGGTTTTTTTTGTTTTTTTTTTGTTTTTTTTTTTTGTTTTTTTTTTTTTTTTTTTGTTTTTTTTGGGTTTTTTTTGGCAAGGAAGAGGAGAAGCCCTGGGGGAAGCAGTCTTCCTGGGAGACAGAGTGACCCCACAAGGAGACTTTTTGGAGCAGGGGAGAGGCCATCAGAAGCAGAAGTAAGACCCTGACCTGGGGCAGAGGAGAGCTGTGCTGAATAATCTCCCATCCTGGTTTCAGGGCACTGCTGTGTGTGAAAGCACTGCCATCACCAGCCTTCTTTTCCCAAGAACATTTCTGGCAGTGGGCAGTTTCTCAGCTACAAGTTCAAAGCCAGATGTGCAAGAAGTGCTTCTCAAATTCTAAACTTTCCCCTAACACTTATCAACTCCATCCCAACTGTTAACTAGCAGACAATGCCAATTCACAAGTCAGTCATAGGCATCATCTGTCCAGAAACAGGAATATCCATAATCTTGTGCTCAAGGAGAGCAGTCACTTTGATAACATTATGGCATCCCTCGTGCTGTGGTTTTTCACTAGTGTTCTGTAACCAGACACCACCAACTATTGTAAATGTAGGTGAACCTGGTGGGAAGAAATTATGTTTGACTCCAGTTCAGAAGGTTGAATGATTTCTTTATTATAACTATACTATAATACATTAATATACTATTTAAAGGAAGATACTAGAACTACATACCTACTTTTTCTAACTACCATATCTAACTAACTCACAACTCGTGACCCTCTCTCGAGAGTCCAGACACAGGTGGATTGGATTGGCCATCAGACTCAAACAATCCTCACCAGAATCCAATCAAGCAACCACCCCAGGTAAAGAATTCTCCAAACACATTCCACATGGGAAAAACAAGGAACAGAAATAAAAATTGTTTTCCCTTTCTTCCCTCTGTGTTCCTCTATGAAAAAATCTTGAGAGAGACAAGAATGTGCCTGCTACACCTACAGGTGCTACTACTTGGGAGGAAGTGGCACACAGAAATACCATTATGATTAACATTATCTAGGAGTAATCACATCCCGCTGCCCACATATTTGTCCCAATGCTGGGTCTTGCCCATCAGCATGTCAAGAGTAGTTCCCAGGAGCACCACACAGCTGGCACTTGGTACAGCAGCCTCCTGGCCAGCTTCATGGCTGCTTGAGATCTGCAGCCACATCAGAACAGCAAACCTAAGTCATTGACCACCCTTGACAGTGGTAAGGACTTGTGATGCCCAGAAGTTTAGATTCCCATCCTCTGTGTAGCTCCTTGAAGAGGTGAACACAGGACTGTCAGTGAAGGATCTCCATAGGAACTTGCTGCATCTTGCCTCTGCCTCAAATGAACCACTTCTTCTGCAGCTCTTGCCTTCAGAAGAGACATTTGGCTTCTCTTGGCTTTTAGAGAGGATCTTTATTGCCTCCACCCACAATAAACTCTTTGCCATTGCTGCTAGTGGAAGTTTCATATTGGCGCTAAATCAGGAACCACAGACGCCTTTTGATCTGCAACACACACTGAGACTTGACACTGGTTTAGGGCTTGGGTTTTGGTCAAAGAATCACACAAAGAATCTGAAGTGATCTGGAGACTCTAAACTTGCAGTGACTGCTTGGGAAACCCCAGGAGGCTCCTTGCTGTGTTAAGGTGAACCACAGCAAACATGGCATGCAGAGGACTGACCACCTCTTGGTTCCTAGTGCCATCACAGAGAACCTGTTGATCTGAAGGGAAAACCAGGATTACTTCACAAAGGCTAAGGGGTGCACTGAGGAGATGGACCATCACTGCCTTCCAAAGCATTGTGAGAAACATGCAGAAAAACATAGCACAGTGCCACAGCCTCAGAAGCTGGCGCTTGAAAAAAAAAGCCATGGCAAGCTTTGGCGGCGTAATTCCTTGTAGGGTTCCACAGCAGCTATGAGGGTGGACTTCCATGGGATTTCACTGATCTTCTCTCTTTTGTCCTCTGGCTTTGAAGGTCACTGTCAACTGGAATTGAGTTTTCTTCCCTCTGTTAGTCACTAGCATAACAAAAATCTGCCCTCAATGCCATATTAGTGTAACTCTGTGGCGTGAAACATGTACTCTTCTCTCGCCCCCAGACACCCAGAGCTCCCCTCCCAGGCAGAAACCAGTTCAGTCACTAACAGCCCTCCTAAGCACTTCTCAGGGGGCAGAGGAGGGGACTGGGGTTCACATGTTGTGAAATCCTAACCCTGGCTCAACCACGAGGTCCTTGCATGGCCTGGGACACTTCTTGGCTTGCCAGTCTCTGTTCTGTCCATGAGAGGAGCTAATCCTTATTACCAGGCAGCTGGAGCCCTTGGATTAGTTACATGAAGAGTGCTGAGGCAATGAATAATGCACAGCACTGCTCTAAACTATCTCCTTCGAGGGAAACCACACAAAATACAAACAGTGACGGTGCCTGTGTTTGCAGAGAGGCCTCTCTAACTGCCTTCTGCTGAGGAAATGGGCCGTGCTGCCCATTCTGCTCCAGGCAGTTCTCACTGAGCCTCCACAGTCCCACTACCTGCTGAAACATCATTAATTGTTATTATTAAACCAGCTCCTTAATTACTGAACCTAATTAAATCCCAACCTCAGATTCAAAAGAGGTGGGAAAACAAATGTAAAAATGAGCACTGGAGCCAGAGATATATGCTTTAAAAATCTTACAGTTTATTTTTCTCTATGTGCAAATCAGAGCTACTTAACATTAATCACTTTTCACAGTGCAGGGGGTAGAAGTGATTACTATTTAAGCTGCAGTTCAGTGGGATCCTTCCAGGTCCTGAATCCCAGGAAATCTCCATGTGCAGATTATCTGGAAAAGACACAAACTGCACAGCAGTATTTCTAGCAGTTGTTACTTGTAAGACAAGCTGCCTTGACAGCATCTCCAAGGGAAACCTGCTTTCCTCCTGAAGGCATCACAGCATTCATGGCTGCATGGAGACTCCAAGAATTTGCCGACAGTGGCATACAAAAAGTTTAAGGCACAGTTTCCAAGTCAGAGCTAGCAGAGACAGATGAAGAAAGAACAATCAATAAGCTCTTTTCACAGCCACTTAATCTCTCATAAGGCAAAGGAGTGGAAGGAAAAGCTGGTCCCTAAGAGTAAGAGGCTCAGGTCCCAGCGTGGCCAGCAGCACCTGCAGCTTGCTGCCTACTCCACCAGTGGTCACCACTGGAACACAGGGAATGGGGCATGGCAGGCAGCCATGCACTTGGAAAACATTATCAAAATCCTGCATACGGCCAACAGAGCCTTCGGGATATTGGGCAAGATATATCATATCAGTTATCAAGAGGTAGATTGAGAAGATGATTGTGTGACATGGAGATTTAATTGTGCAATATTAAAAATAGGAAATGTGTCCCTTAAAGCATCCTTCCAGAGCTCATAGTCAGGCCACACTAGCTGCACAGTGCCCCATCACTGTCCAAATGCAGAGGATAAATGAAAAAAACTGATTTGGAAAAGCCAGCAGCATCTCCCTCACCAGCCAGGGGATGGCTGGACAATGTCTGCATCACAGTTGAGTAGTTCAGGCACATAAGGGCTGAGAAGCCAAATTTGTTTGCTACATCAGCTTAAACCCTGTCCCACAAAATTCAGCAGCAGCAGGTGGAGAGAGGCTGCTGAGAGATGGCTCAGACCTCACTATTAGTAGGGCTTTTCACTGCCCATCATGTGCCCAGTCTGGCACCTCCTGGCCACAGTGCTGGGAGGGAAGAATCCTTCTTTGCAGCTAAGTAATGAGGCTGTTTAGAGGCAGTGTTGCTGTTTCCCTGGAAAGAGCAGACAGTCACAGCACAGCAGAGCTTCTTGGCAGTATCAGGAAAACAATGGAAGGCTGTGACTGATCCATTTTCAACCAAATGGAAAACTCTGCTTTTGTTTCCCATTTTAGTTTCTCCCTTCAAGCCATCTCATAGCAACAGCTTTGCTCTGCTATTAGCAGTTTGTCCTTGTAAGAAAAAGCAAGAGCCCATTAATAAGCCAAATTTATCTGCTGACCTAATTACACTAGCCACATATTTGACATATTATATTTACCTTCCTCTGCTTCCTCCATAGTTTAAAAGGAAAACACCTTTCAACTTTAATCAGCACAGCAAGAAATACAAACAACAAAAATGAGGGAAAAAAAAAGAACCAAAAAACCATGCTGTTCTAGCATTCCACAACACACGACTTGAAGTCATAACTCAAAGTGGAAGCATATGCATCTCCAGGGGAGACAGCAGCAAGGAGTGCAGAGGTCAGCCCTAGCCTGTGTGTGAGTAGGAGCCCTGGAGGGATGCCTGAAGGATGCCTGCTTACAGGGTGGCTCCAGGGATGTAAAGCCAGTCGGCAATGGCTGTGGGCAGGTGGGTCATGACCTGCAGCCTCACCCACCAGTAGGTCTCCATGGGGTTGTAGCGGTTCTTCGGGCACGGGGACGTGAGCGCTTCAGTGATGTCATTCAAGACCAGAGACATGTCCTTCAGGCCACTGTTCACGAAGGACTTCATCATGGCCACGTGCTGAGTGAAGTACTCGCTGCCATAGTCCTGCCGCACCGTGTCGGTGGCCCCTCTCCACAGAGCCTCGGCCTGCCTGTCGATGCCGGCTGCCGTCAGGATGCCGGTGGCTGCCACGAAGTTACTGGGCTCGATGAGGATGACGCGGACCCCCCAGCGGTACATCTCCTGCCTCAGGCAATCGGAGAACGCTGCCACCCCAAACTTGGAAATGCAGTAGCAGGAGCGAGATGGACTCACCATGCGTCCCAACATGCTCGTGATGTTCACCACACGGCCTAGAGAGAAAAGATCAGGGAGAGAGGATGAGCCGCAGAAGCAGCAGCCAGAACACCCCAGTACAAGGGTACTTAGTTGGATGATGCTGATTTCTAAAATCCGAATCCTGAATACACATCCCTGTCATGGAGCTTTTCTCTGCTGCCTCAAGCAAGGCTAACCCCTGTTGTCCAGGGCATGGTGCATATGCCTACCTCTGCATCAAAGAATTTACAAAGCATACAAGACATTTCCCTCCTAATTTCCAAGTGGGGAAGTACCATGATCTTCGAGACTGCTAGCTGTGTGTTCTCAGGAGTGTGCCTCACCCATCTGTCTTGCTAGAGAAGGGCTCAAGCTCCCAGCCTGGAGTGTCATGAGCTGCAAAGCTCACAACTCTATGTGATGCCATACAAGTGTTCTGGTTCTTTCTGCAAGCTTGGCAGCTCATCTGCATAACACATGTGTACTTTTAGACATGAACTGGATGGTAAGAGAATGAGTAGAGATTTCTCTGCACCTGCAGCATGAGCAGCACAACCCCATTACCCAGCTGGTCAGCCACAAGTCTCTACAGTGGCCATTCCTGGGACAAACAAGAGGAGACTTGATGTGGGGCAGTGGAGAGCAATTGTCCTAATTCCTGCCAACAGCCTGTGACAGCCCTTGGGCCACTGTCTCAGGGCAGTGACAGCAGTGATCACTGCTCTGTGCATGTCTCAGCCTTCATCCAAGACAAGACATCTGCACTATGGTTTCAGATACACTTACAAACCAGCCCTTGAAATTCCACCAGCTATTTTTACAGTGAGAATTTTCACAGCCGTGGAGCACAACATCCTTCTGCAGCTCAGAATTTCAGCTGAGAAACAAGTGGGCAGCTCTGCTGTCTCATTCCAGATCTAAGTGTAACTTAGAGGGACTGTGAGATCCACCTGCTGACCTGATGGGTAAGATAATTTTGTAGTGAGATAGAGCTTGTTTAGTGGTTAATTGCTGTCTGGGAATGACATCTGAGCAATCTTCTTAATATAGCCCCCTTTTGTCCTCACAGAACACATACCTGTACAATCATTCCCACACATGCTAAATAAAGAAGCTCTTCAGAGTTCTGCTCATATATATCTTTTTTCAATATAAAACAAAGAGTTTTATAATACCATTGTTTTGCAAGATATCTGAAATGGCTGTTATTGACTCTTGTTTATTCTGTCACTACCTGAAGTCACCTGTGAATGGAATAACATGAAAGGAGAAGATTCAGTTATCCAAACATGACCACTCTGTGGACTCTGGATTATCTTGTCTGTGTGATATCTGCCAACACTGCACAAAGGTCTCTGATATCTTGGATGTTTAAGATAGCACCTGCTGTGTAGGTGCCTGGCCTGCCCATGAATAGCCTGTACCTACCAAATGCTTACATGGCATCCTCAGAAACCCTCCTTGGACTGCACAGGCATTCTCCCAAGTACAGCCTGGATTTCTAGCTATATCTCTTTGCTGTGCTACAAAAGCTCTGAGCCTTACCACACTGCCCAGCACGTACCTTTAGCTCTGCGAATGAGGGGCAGGAAAGCTTTTGTCACCCTCACAGTGCCCCATAGGTTGACCTCTGCCACGTTCTTGTAGTTGTCTAAACTTGCAAATTCCACCTCTCCGAAGGTTGAGATGCCAGCGTTGTTCACTAGGCCCCACAGACCTGCCAACAAACACATGAATATAGAGTTGGACAAGGAAGAGTGTCACAGAGAAAACATTTTCCTTGTTGTTCACAGTAACTTAAAACCGTAACAAAGAACTGGGCACTTTCATAGAAATAAGTCGTAGAGAAAAATCCAGCAAGGAGATGAAATACGGTCTTCCTATATCAGGGGCTTGTTTGGAACATCAAGGAAAGTGATGGGGCCACACAAGTATTGCCTCTCAACCATCTTCTGTACAGTCAAATGCTCTTCCAGCGCTTTATAAGGCTGCATCTGGCTGACTTTCTTTTAAACCTCTTGATCCCAGATTTGTCTCCACTCAGTGACTTTATAATGAATCTTGCAATTTGGAAGGGGCTGGACTTTTTCCCGCAATTAGGAGGAAAAAAAAAAAAAAGGAAAGAAAACAGGTATTTTTGATTTCTCAATCCCCTTCACAACTCTGGCTCGCTGTTTTGGAGGGCGCATGGTATTGATCTGTACATTCATGGCCTGGTTAACAGTTGCTGTGTTTTAGTCCAAGTATTTAGTTTCCCTCAACCCTAACTTTATCGGGGTTTACAACCAACCCTAACAGCTACTAAAATTTAAAAATTAATGTCTTTTGCACATGCATTCCTGTCAAAATTAAGTTGACTGCACTTTCCAAGAGCTTCTGTAATGAACCCTTTACATGTCAGGACTTAGCGGGTCAGCAAGGACTTGACCCTTCAAAGCGATTACTGCAGGACTCCCAGTGGCAAACGTTTGTAGGGCTGAATCCATACTTCATGGACTTATTGAAGCATGGGACTATGCAGCTGTAAAATGCACAAGGAACAAACAGAGGAGCTGAAACAAAACAACAGAGTTGTTCCTCATTAGATGTCCTGCCATGCACCATGGTTATTTTTCACTGTGTTGGAGTCAGGGCTGGACTCTCGGGCTACATTAGACTCAGTTGAAGCTGGGGCCCCTTTCCACTCCAGGACCTTCATCTTACCAAGAACTAATACAGGGCTAAGAAGGAGTCTTCATGTCCAGGGAGCTCCAATATTTCTATCAAAAGCACCAATGTCATGCCACCCTGTTGATAAAAGTTATCAAGCTCTCTTTCAGAAATTTTTGGGCTATTTGCCCTGCTTCTGCTCCATAGCTTCCCTACTCTGATGCATGAAAGTCTTTTAACTTCCACCCTGTATTGATTCAGTCAGGTAGCAACCATGTATTTTACCAAACATAGTCCTGTAAGCAAATTGCAATATTCTGCCAATGTGCAATGGAATTTATCCTCCTGTTGCACTTAAAAACATCAACATGCCCTTGGCAGACTGACTCTGGGCTCTCACACGGGCTCCGGTAACCCTGCCCCATTCCCAGCTAAGGTTGTTCTCCCTGAATGCTGTTGACCAGCTGTGTACAGCAGCCTGTTCCTGCTTCACCTACTGAAGCTCCCAGTTTTCAGTCAAGATGACCGAAATTCACACTGATCTGCATTCAGCACAGCATCTCAGCCTGAATGAGGTCCCTTTGTAATTTCAGACTAATTTCACCACTAACAAACAACATGCTGAGAAAATTTGGCAGGGATTTACCAAAGACAAACTCTTGATCACAAACTGACCTCTGCATAGTATTCCTAACAAATTCCTGTAAATTTCTGTACAACAATTTCCCATTTCCTGGGTTGTGATGTTAGTTCTCATGAACATCCCTGAATCATTATTTACCATAGTCTGTCGTTGGAATTCCATTGCTCATGGATCAGGGCACGTTACAAACAGAACAAAGTGCTGAGGGGAGCCCAGTCACCAGGCTGTTTGCTGGACAGCAGTGTGTTTATTGAGCAGAGCCTTATCACTATTACATCTCTAGGGTCAACAATACAGTGGGAACTGCATGAGACCAAAAACAAACGGGCACGCCTATCAGAAGAGTTCAGCCTTATGTACACAGCACAGGGAGATGAGGTATAAAGAACTGTACAGCCCAAAAACTGTTCTGCACTAGTTCCTCTAGGGCCACATTCAGTGTGCAACCACACCTCTGTGCAAGGCACCTCAGTCTCAATAGTCTCTATGTTCCAGCACCTATTTATTGAGCACTATTTATTGGGAAGCCTCAAACCTCAGTCACACCAATGGGCCTAAAAAGAAGCTTTTGTTGCTTTGCACACGGTGCTGAGGCAAACAGCTACAGGAGGAACCAGTCCAACTTGCTGATCAGGTATGCAAGACTTCTCTGTCCCTGCTACACACACAGTTTTGCAAACACTGCTGCATTTATAGAAGCAACAGAGCTGCTTCCTTCCAAGCTTTCACTCAGTGGGAAAAGGCTTTCTGCTACCACTGCTGTTGCTGGGCTCTTCAGGAAAAGCTTAAGAAGATGTGAAAAGCATGATGAGGTCTGGGTGATGGTGTAGGAAGAAAAATCATGCAGAGAGAACATGTGTGGGATCAGAGTTTGTATATTACTCAGTTACATTTCATATGCTTGTTTTAGAAGGAAAGGTGTGCTCATGTAATTTGTGTGAAGATTAGAGCTGTTATTATTTACTAGCTTCATACTTGCTGTGAACAAAACCAGGGCCATGGCAGATTCATCCAAGCTTCAACATGACCAACCACCTTCAAGTCACAACCCTGAAGTCCTGAAGACACAGATATCAAACTTCACTTCACCCTCAGTCTGTGTCTACAGCTGCTGGCCAGCTTGCTACTGGCATAGAGGCTGCAGAAAAGCCTATGCAGGGCAAGAAATCTTGCCTCATCATATGGGAAGAAGTCAGGTGGTGTCACATCAGGCTCTGACCATAAATTCACATCCCACTGCTAAAGCACTTCTAAGAAGGAAAGATGGGACTCTTATCTCCCTTGACTCGCTTTTGGGATCCATGAGTTGGACTCATGCTTAAGGTGACATGTGGATGAAGGTCATCTATGCCAAGCCTACTCTGGATTCCACTTCACATCACCTCTGGGATGTTGCATGGCAAACAGAAAACATGGACTGGTCTGACTGAAGACTAATCCAAGTTTGGGGGCAGTTCAAATCTGTGCTCCAGCTCAGCACACAGTTGTACCCACACAGTAGAGGGGATGGCAGCAGTAAGCAGCCAGGGCCCATCACCTCTTCATTAGTAGGGTCACTTGCAAGGTCTGCATGAGCTAGGAGCACATGTGGCAGGAGTGCAAGGAAGGGATCAAGCTCTGGCTGTTCTATGCCCTTCGCAGACATTCAAGGACAAAGACACAGATACTTGTCGGCTTGCTGCCACTCATGGCTTTTTATGGGATGTAGAGCTAAAGCCTAATCCTCCAGCCAGTCTTGGTCTCTTTCCATGTGGCTGCCACATCAATAGCAAGACTATTGTCCTCACTGACCTGGGTACAGAACAGCCTGACTACCAGCCACACACTGTCATATGTCTTCAGGCTTATTAAATCTCTTTTGGTGGTGCACAGAGCAAAACCCTGGTCAGTACATGGCCTGCTCTGTAGAAAGGAGTCTGTGAGCAAAAGAGCGCTACATACCTTCTTCTGTCTCCTTCAGGGTCCTCTTCACAAAATCCACAGCCTGAGCCACCTCCTGGTCACTGCACACATCCATCTGTAGCACTTTCATCCGGTCAGACTTCATGTTCCTCAGCTCCCTGGCTCCATCTCCATTCTCATCCTGTTCAGCAGAACAGAAGGGCATCCCACTAAGATGGACCAAGAACAGCAATGCAGCTTGGGGCCAGGCATATTCACATGGACAGGAAATAGAAGCTACTGACATTGCACACACAGGTGTAAGCTTGGTGCACAAACCAGCGTGCCATCCTCCTGTTCCCTCCAGCACCACTTCCAAAACTGCATCTGTGACCCAGTGCCCCAATGCACCACAAAGCCCACCCTGCTCTTGGCTCCTCAGAATGGGTTTCACATCCCTAACATGCTGAAATATTGTGCCAGCCAGGGAGAACCACGGGTGACTCTCCACTGCCTTGGTCTCTGTGCTCTACAGGTAACAACTTGTATAGAAATTGGAGTCAGATGTACAGGAATACCTGCTACACAGCAGCACAATTACAGACATGAGGCATGAAAGGAGATTCTGGCTAAGAAGAAAGAAATTTTTTTGTTGTTTTTTCACTCTATAGGCAATAAGAACTTCATGGCTCTGCTTTTCCTTTCTTTCATCCCACTGCTATCATTAGAGATTCTGTTACTACTGTGGGTTGGTTTTTTTTGGTGGTTTTTTTTTTTTTTTTTTTTTTTTAGTCAAATGTAAACATAGTTAAAATTCCAAATTTTACCTGCTCACTTCCAGGCAAGATTGCTGCCTAAGCCTTAGAGCCTTGCTCAGGTAGTAAATAACAAATAAAAGTGAAAAGAGCACAGATTAGCTACACAGTTCTACAGTAGGCTTGAGATTTAATTCACAAAACTATCCCCTGAATCACAAGCTCTGCCTCATTAAGAGGAAGAAGTTATGAATTGGTGAGTCACCATGCCTGGCTGCCATTCCTCCTTTATCACTTGATACCAACTCCCACAGCACAAGGGCAAACAAGGCGAGCAACCCACCCAGAGTCACCTGCTCAGCAGCCTCTGCAGCCAGGCAGATATAAAAAACATGTAACTGCTTAGTTTTTTATAAATATTTCAGGCTATTTAATTCATATAGCATACAACATCTCATCTCCACTCCAGTGAACAGTGACACATAATGAAGGAAAAGAGCTGAAATGTCCATCACAAACGTGAGCAAAACAGGGCACTTCCCTTAAAAATCAATACATAGTTACACTGGCATTATGACAATAGTAGGAATGAGTTCTTGGCCCCACGGCTGCATGTCATTTCACAACTGACTTCTTTCCCAGTACATCAGGAACAGCAAACAAAGTTTGAAGCTTTTCTAATGCACATCAAATGTGGTGACGGGTTGTGTTGGCCCTCTTATCTAGTCACAAAAGTGGTGTTACAAGTAGTCAACAACATGGTTACTAACATATTTTTCTCCCTTTGAAACAGATGAGGGTTACTGTATGATGCCTCACTGTATTTCTGGAAGATGCTCCTGCATCTCACCAAGTTTTATAAAACAAATTTCCACTACTTAACAGTGAATAAAGTGGAGCTAATTCAGCTTGTAAAGAGGGAGATTTATTGTATCTATATAAAACCAAAGCCTTAACTATATCTGCATGCAAGTGCCAATTGTCATTTGAGGACTGAAAAGACCTTTCCCTGCATTTTTTCTCTATTCTTGCATAATACTTATAAAATAAACAAGAAATATTTGTTTTTTGAGAAACAAAGTCATAGACTGGCAACTTAAAAATCCAGTAAAAATTGTTTGTATTGTTCATATGGAAATGAATTTTCCCCTATCACCAATACAACTCTGCAAAGTTACCTTCCCAGCTACAATTTACTCATTATTGACAAAACATATTGATTTTGGAAGACTGACTTCAACATGCAATATCAATTGGGACCATTTTTCATAGTTGCAGACACCACTTTAGCCACTATTTAACTGTAAAACAAAGTGCTTAATTCTTTTGTCAAGAGCACCTCTTCACAAATGAAGCAGCTACAGATTTTTATGGAAGCAAGTGAACATAGGTTTATGTTCTGTGGTCTTCAGGGGCTTTAAGTACATTCCTTGTTAGGCACCACACGGTACTTCCTCCTTGTTTTTTAAGTGGTAGATTTGTTGGCTGGCATAACACCTGGAGCAGTTCCCATGGGAGCAGCCAGACTGTCCTCCCAGGGATGATCTTCATGATCTTCACCAGCAGGAGCCACACAGCAGCACAAATCAAATGAGGTGCTGGCAGCAATGGCCCAACTGCTTCTGCAAAGCCTCTCTCCACTTCCCTTTGCTGTCTGATTATTGTCCTCTCAGAGAATCTTCCTCTTCCTCAGTTTCCCCTTCCCAGTTCCGTAAGAGTTGAAAGCCATCGTGCTCCAGCCCAGCCTGCTGCCCAAGTTCTCTCCACAGGCCTTCAAACTGTGCGGTTTCCTCCCAGCTAACTCCTATCCCCTGGTTATCCTGCCTTCGCAGCCCTGCAGGCTCTGCCTGCCCACCCCACCCTGTGCCTGGCAGGGGCTGCTCCTGGCTGAGAAGCCCAGCAGCTCCACAAACCCTCTCTACTCAGCTGAGGAAACAGCTTTTGGCTGCCTCCTCTTCCCTTCTTTGCTCCTCTCCCCTGTTCTGGTTTGGAGGATCCCAGTGCAGTGGTGCTGAGGAGAGGCAGATCACCCAGATGTTCATTAGTGGAGAGCACCTCTGTTACAGACACAGCCATGGCTTTTTCCCAGGGAAGCCCCTGGGACTCAGGATTAGGTCCTGGCAAGCACTTGGGCACCTGCAGTGAGAAGTGTCAGGGGGAAGCAGGAAGCCATGAACAATGCTGAACTCCCATGGATACAGCCATCTCGCTCCATGTGCACTAGTTCCTTCCCACCCTGCTGCCAATCCACGCGCTGCCTTCCTGTGTTTCCTGAGCGGAACACCTCGTGCTTGTCATTGCTGGATTCCACGTAATTGATTTCAGACTCCATCTGACCTGTCAGGATCATGTTCAACCCTGTTCCCCAAAAGGCCTATAATCTTCTCTGCATGGCTCTGCACATATTTTTTTTTAATTCAAACTCTCCTCTGGGGGGTACTGCCAAGGATATATATGGTCCTGGGACTAAACACCAGTCACTTAGAGGATGAGTTTGCTCATGGGACTATCGTGAGGGACTGTAACAAACTGTGGTAAAACCCTTACTCAGGATACATTTATTCCTTCTCCTTTAGCCACTCTGCTGCTTAGTCAAAATGAGATTAGATTGACACAGCACAGTTTGTTCCCAGTAAGCTTGTACAGGCAGGGTGCATCACACTATGATGCAGTCATCTGTAAAACTGACAGGGCAGTGTGTGGCAATTGCATCGAGTACACTGAAGGTGAGCTGCCTGGCTGGCAATTCCAGAGGTCTATCTCCTTTGGGAAGGGAAGTACAATATCTGTCCTCTTCCAGGGTTCTGGGAATCCCCTGGCCTCCAGGTGCTCTTGAAAATATCACCCATGGGGCAGAAATCACAATGGCTCATCTTCTAAATGCCCTCAAGTATATTTCATCAGGCCTGGTGAACTTGAGCACATTAATTTATATAAACATCCCTTGTTCTTTACCTTTTCTTGCCTGTAGTCCTCATCATAACTGCTGGCAGTAGGCACACACAAAAAAATCAGTAAGTTCAAAGAAAATAAAACAATTATTTCAAATTTTCCTGTAATTTCTACTTTTAAGGTTATTTAATAATCTATTTCTGTGTGATTTTCCCATCTTAATCCTAATATATTAACAGAAACTTTCTCAGTGGACTTACTTGCCCTTGCTTATTGTAATCCCTTTTTCATTTGATCCTTTCCAGTTCTATCCCAGCCTGCGTGCAATATTCTTTTTATTCCTGTAACTTTATATTTGACTGATCATTAAGAAACTCCGGATGCACCTCACAGTTTATTATGCTGTATTTAATACAAGAGCTGTCTGTGGTGGTGTAGTACATCAGGGATCCTGTAATTCTCTGTATAAAACCATGCAAGTGGTGATGGACTGACTAGGCGTGAACTAAGAGCCTGGCATCTGCTTCATGACAACTGCCCCCATACCTGCTCTGACCCTGCTGGAACCTACAGCAGCTCACAAGCAATGAAGCAAGCAAGCAAACAGGCCTCACTTCAGGAGCATTTAGTTTCTTTATGGGGTTTCCAACGGAGCCTGTCCCTCTCTGCTCCACACTAGCATGTGCCTTCCAAACAGCCCCCTCAGCCACCCTATTTTCCCTTTCCTTTCTGTTCCCTACATCTGCTGCTCTGCAGAGTGCCTGACTTGCCGTCAGCACTGAGACAGGCATCCCAAAGCAGCAAGTGACATGATTACTGAAGGAATTACAGAGGCTCTTTATGGAAATTTCCAAACAGTGGCAATAATCCAACAGGACTCTCTTGCTCTCAAGTTACACAATATGTCAGCTGATAATAACTTTCCCTTCTGGTGTGGTGGAAGAACATAATGTCTGCCATGATCTCACAGGCAGAGAAGGCCACCCTTGTTTGTTCTCACCTTCCACAGTACTCAAAAATCTGTAATCATCATGCCCTGAGCACCTGTGCTGATGTGGTCATCTTCAAATGAAGAAATGAGCGACCATTAACTAATTTTGAACAATTCAGGTCAGAAATCATCTGACATTGCTAGTCAGAGTTTTGACTAGCAATACAGCAAAAATGCATAGTAAAGGTAAAATCACAGCTGAGACAGAAGTGGAGCCAGCCCAGTTTATAAAAAGAGTTTCATAACACTAAGTTGTAAGTCCTTTGCATGAGCAGAGACTGGAATGAGGAGTCTGCAACCACTTTGGATTGAGTGTGTCTAAACTTATCTCTTACAAGTGATGCCACCTGCTAAACACACATGACAGGAAGTGAGACCTAAAGATGTCAGAAATGTATGGTAAATTTGTTTATTCAGACATCCATAAACTGAATAGCTTGTACAGAAGCTGCAGAAGCACAGTTGCAAGACATTTAGGAAACAGAACCCTAATAACGCAGAAGAGGCAGCTTGGAGATGAGCTTGGGGAGGGTGTCCACAAAAATTGACATTTGTGAAAGACAGCAACAGGGATGCCACGGAAGACAGAAAGCCACAGTGTCACAGCAATCTTGGCCTATCAGATTTATGGTGTTGTGGTATTTCTGAGAGGCTTCCAACAGTGAACAGTGCCACACTGTACAAGCTACTGTACAGACATGCAGTTGATAGACGAGCCCTGCCCTAAAGAGCTCACAATTACAGGAATGAGGTACAAGATACAACAGGCAGAGAAAGCAATGGAAGATATAACAATCCCTGCCCACTGCACCTCTCTCAGGTCTTGAACCAGGGTAAAGGGAAGCTGCAAATGAAGATGCTTTCATTGGAGAACTGTTTTCTCTAATCAGAAAAATTTTTATCAATTTCACCACTCACCATGAGAAAGCATCCAGCAAAAACAGTAAATCCCTTTGCATGAAGGCATTTTGCCAAGGCGTGTCCAAAACCTTTGTCACAGCCTGTTATTAGCACCGCCTTCCCTTCAGCCTGTGTGGGGAAAGACAGTCATAGGATACCATCAGATATTGCAATGCAGGCACCACCACCACCCTGCCCCACAGCACAGGAGCCACTTGCAGTCCTGCAGCCAGAGCAGGTACAATTCCACATGCGAGTGACAGTGGCACTTGTGTGCACAAACACAACCACCTCCCAACTACTGTGAAATCATAAATTTATTCAGTTGCTGGTTTGTAACAATTTGTGTTGCCTTGATACCTGAGCTGGAACAATAACTATTTCTTTCACGTATCAGTGGCCAAAGCGGAACAGAAACATTTCAAAAGATGTTAATGATCTACCAGTTCATAGTAAGAAAAAGCAGCAGAGAGAACATCCAAATGGCAGGATGTCACTGGCTTGAACTGTACAGCAGCTCTTTTAGCTGCTGTCTGTTCCCCACCTACTCCCACTCTCTATGCGGCACTTTGCAGGCTGTATTTTAGCACGCAGGAATGTGACTACAGGTTAGAGCTTCCTTCTGAAACTCTGCAGTCTTCAGAACAATTTATCAAATCCTACAGTTCTCTCCTACATCATTATTATCATTTGACTGACAGGTAAATTGAGAAAGAAGATTTGATATTCCATCTGGTATGACACAACAAGCTTGAGATAGATATGAAAGCCGAATCCCAAACCCTGAAGAGAAGCAATAGCAAAACACTGCCCATTCACCCTCTGTGTTTGCTTGAAAGTCATCTCCTCACCACAGGTGTGAAGCAATGAACTATCACTTAGCCCAGCTAGAAGGCTGCCAGCTGCTGTGCTGCACAACGCTCCAAATTTAAACTATATCCATGAGGCAATAACATAATACAGCATTAAAAATCCAGAGGATGCAATAAGGAAGTGAGGTCAGTTAGATCTCTCTGGAGATATCAGCAGCTAACACTGCCTGTTACTGTATGCACAACGGCTGGAATATGAACATACTTATGTATGAATTGCACTGGCTGGTCCAGCCACATTTTCAGAGAGAAATGGGTCAATCACCAGTGCTCTCTCATCTCTTGCTTTGCTGACATGTGGTGTAGTGAAGCAGCAATAAGGGATGATTGCAGAGTGATAGTGATCACAGCATTACTGCACAAACTCAGGTGAGCCTCAGCAGAGAACAATAAGCAAATAAGCTACACCTGTCCTATAACTCATGTTGAAGTAACTGCTCTCACAGGGGAGTTAAGATCTGAAGCTGAAACAAGAACTGATTAAAAGTCTACCCTGCATTTATAATACAAACACCCACATTAACATTATACTATAACCTGTACTCAGACAAAGAGCACCCAGGTACAGACTAGCTCTATTAAAGCTCTAAAGATAGCTACAGCTAAAGGACAAAAGATGAGTGAGAATTAAATATACAGTGCTCAGTCTGAATTTAATTTGGAGTGACACAACTCCAAGAGAGATGAAAATCAAACATTAACCAGATCACAGAAGTTGTCAAGGTCACCTCCTGCAATAATTCAGCAATCTGGTCTGTGGAAAAAGAAAGGATTTGACTTTTTTTTCTCTTTCTCTCATCTTCCTAGAGCCTTTGCCTCTGAATCTTGAAGGCAGAGGACTTCCCAAAAGAGCAGGAAGTGTGCAGGAAATAGGCAACTGTAATCACTTCCAGAACAAAGGTCAGGCAAACAAAGATACCCAATCCTCAACCATCATTAGGTCCTTAAAAAAATCCCCAAACAACCAAAATGTAGACAGAAATGAGGTTTTAAAATACTCTCATCTGCCTTTAATAACAAGGAAAGCAAGGGACAACTTACAGTTTGAAAGGATCTTGTGATTGTTATTTGCTATAACCCTAATTGCTGGTAATAAAACATGTGACTGCATGGTTCATAACAGAGGCCCCAGCAGCACCAAGGAGCATGCAAAAACCCCAAGGGATGTACTGGATCTCACATCTGTACCTGTGCCTGTTTGTGCCATGCCTGATGGACAGAGCTCCCAGGGATGACAGCAGGGATCAACCCCATCCCCAGCCAAAGGGATCCTATGCCGGAAAAACTTCTGAACACAGAAAAGCCCAATCACCCTTATCTTTTGAAAGTCCTAAGATAAGGCTTAATGGGCCTGTCCCTGAAGTTTGATAAGGCCAATCTGCAGCTTAATTTGACAGGATGCTGGGACAGGCAGAGAGGACCAGTTATCAGCACAGTGACCTTAATGAGCATTCTGAGAAACTTCAGGTGTCTCCCTCACTCGGGGTCATACAGTGCTCCCTGCAAACACTGCATGGGAGACAGCACTCCAGTGCTGACAGGGACAGCGTGCCCCGGATCTGCTAAGAGCACAGAATAACTCCTCATACCAGAGATGCTGCTGTGGCATGTGGGCACAGTAACACTGTCTGTGCTTGCTGTGTGATCCACAACACCATTCCTCACAGTTCAGACAGCCCTAGCAGAGCAGCCTCATTTTAACCTGCAGTCAGCTCAGATGTACACAGCATTTCTTATTGGGACATGGCCAGTTTATTAAATAGTATAATTTATTTTACTAAAGCAGGTGATTTATCAGAATTATGCATTTACTGCAGAAGGGACTGAAGAAATTGAAGCTACTTTTTCAGCCTGTCTCTCTAGACAATGTGGGAATATGCCATGCTTACCTAGACTTTATCTTTTTCTAATGAGCCACTTGTTTGTTTGGTTTTTTTTTTTGTTTGGTTTTTTTTTTTTTTTTTTTTTGATCTTGTTCCTATTTCTGGCTCCCCTGACCATTCCCTGATGTTATCAAACAGATTGATTTTAGGAGAAGTGCACTACAAAGTAAACTCAGTTTGTTCGCTTTTCCAGGGTTGGGAAAGTTGAGGTTTTCAATCCCAGGAAAAAGAACTGAAAATATTCACTAAAGGGAAGATATTTTCTCAAGTGGAACAGGGATGGGGAAAGTAAGAGAAGCAGAATGGATGGAGGAGCGAAGTGGGAGGCTGCAATCAGACTACAGCTGTTATCCGGCCATTCCGAGGGGAGAAGGACCGAGCTGGAGGTCCTGAAGCAAAAACATTGGCTCAGAAAGCAAGTCATATCCTAGGCAGCCAAAGCAGCACAGACAGCAGGTTAAAGGAGGTGATTCTCTGTCTCCACTCTGGTGAGACCACACCTGCAGTGCTGCATCCAGCTTCAGTCTCCCAGCACAGGAAGGACATGAACCTGTTGGAGTGCGTCCAGAGGAGGCCACCAAGATGGTCAGAGGGATGGAGCACCTCTCCTATGAGACAAACAAGGCTGAGAGAATTTAGATTGTTCAGCTTGGAAAAGAAAAGGCTTTGGGGTGACCTAATTGTGGCCTTCTAATATCTGAGAGGAGACCGTTTACAGGAGCATGTAGTGACAGGACAGCAGGGAATGGGTTTAAATTGAGAGTAGGTTTAGATAAGATATTAGGGAAAAAATCTTAACTGTGAGGGTGCTGAGGCCCTGGCACAAGTTGCCCAGAGAAGCTGTGGATGTCCCATCCCTGGAAGTGTTGGAGGCCAAGGTGGACAGGGCTCTAGCAACCTGGTCTAGTGGAAGGTGTCCCTGCATATGGGAAGGGGTTGGGACTGGATGATCTTTAAGATCCCTTCTAACCGAAGCCACTCTATGATAACATGAACATGTTCCCCCTCCAAGTGAAGCACTGCGGGTGGGAAGCAGCCGCCACACCGCGGGGTCCGAGGGCAGCGCCTCGCGGCAGGGGCCTCATCTCACCGGGCCGTGCCCAGCTCGGCGCTTCGCCCCCCTCACAGCGCCTGTCCGGCTCCACCAGCCCAGCCCGGCCCGGCCCGGCCCGGGCACACGGCCTAGCGCCATTTTAGGCGTCGGGGGCGCCTCCGGCCGGCTTTGCCGGCGAGCCCCGGCCCCTCGCCGCGGTACTCACGGGCAGGGCGCGGCGGGCTCGCCGCGGCAGGAGCAGGAGGAGGTGGAGGAGCAGCACCCCCGCGGCGCCCAGCGCCAGCAGCAGCCCCGCGGCGCTCCGCATGGCCGCAGCCTATCGCCGCCGCCGCTCCGGCCCTGCCCCCGGCCCGCCTCCCGCCGCGCCCGGCACCGCGGCCCCGGCCCAGCCTCATTCAAACGGCAGCAGCGCCCGGCACCCGCCGGCTCCAGGTAACGCGCGGGGCGGGCCGGGGTGGGTCGCGGCGGCCCCGCGGAGCTCTGGCAGCCGGCTCGCACGGTGACCTTGGCCGTGGGGGGCGCGAGCATCTCTACGCGGCCTCTCCCGCGGCCGCCACAAGCCTGGGCGGCCGCGCCCCCCGCTGCCTCGGCCGGGCCGTGAGCGCGCTTGGGGCCGCGGCAGCCGCGTCCCGGAGAGGGGCTGGGCAGGGCCGGGCCAGCGGGACCTGCAACGGATCTCCGGCCTCGCCCTCTCCCTGCAAACATCACAACAACCCGCGGGGACACCAGCCGCGCTCCCGAATTGGATCAAACCACCGGGATTTCTGAGGATTAGCCGAGCCAGCGAGCCTCCTGAGCCCTGTCCGCTCCCTCCCTCCCCATCTCGGTGCCTACCGCTGCTCTTTCTGCGGTAATTTCACTGTTTTTCAGCCCAGGCCTGGTTTCCAGCAGGCCCCGAAGCTGCCGCAGTGGCGGCCCGGCCTTCGGCAGAGACGCAAACCGCCCCTAACAATTAGATACCATTTCTCAATTTCAATAAAAGGGACTGGGAGACGTTTTTTGTGCCTTAGGTTAGTTTTATCCAAGATAAAAATGATTGAAGTTGACTTTCCATACCAAAGTCTCGTTCTTGAGATGTTTTCACTCAGTATAGTTTATTGGTGGTTCCTTGTGCTTGGTCCAGCATCACCAGCTGGACCAGAATTTTCAGCAATTACCAAAAAATGTATTTTTAACTGCGTGGCTGTACTAGCTATAAAGTCAAGGATTGTTTTGGAAACATATAGCATAATATCACCTGTGCCTTGAAGTTATATTTTTGTTTAAAGTTATTTCATATAGCTCATTTGAAATTATATATTCCAAATGAGTACCTTAATTTTTACCTGTTTCAGAGAAACCAGTTAAAGATGCATTAAAGAAGAGAAATTGACATTTTCTTTAAATGCCTCCCTGCTTGGTAGTTTACTTATAATGCTTTTCCTTATTTAAAAGCATCTTGGGTGGCTGAAGGTTGAGCTGTTTATCTCTGTGTGAGGGACTGCAAGGGGAGAAGATGAGTTCCTTTGGACTGTATTTTCCTGTTGAAATACATGGAGTCAGCATGTCTTACAAAATAATTGAGCAACTAAAACAGAGGTGCTATCTTGTGTTGCAGAGCTAAGGAAGAATAGTTTTGCTTTTGGTAAAGTGTGCTAGTTGAAAACATGTTGGCCACCAAGCTGTCCCGCCCTCTCTTGAACTTCTCTGTGAAAGCCCTGAATTTCAAGGACCCAGGGAATGGCTTCAGGTAAGTAACTTGGTGGAAAAGAGGAAAGAGTGACATCTTGAGTAAAGCACACGTCAAAGACTCACTTGATATCAGTGGGACAGTTTATTTAGAGAGTCACAAGGTGGTTGAGGTCGGAAAGGACTTCTGAAGGTCATGTGGTCCAACCACCCTGCTAAAGCAGGGCCTCTCTGAGCTGGTTGCCCAGAGCTGTGTCCAGGTGGCTTTTGAGTATCTCCAAGAACGGGTACTCTGGAACCTGCCTGGACAACCTGTTCCAGGGCTCAGTCACTGAGCTGAGGACAGCAGAGATGGATTCTATATGCAAGGAGAAGTTGGCAACATATTGGTTTTGGGTTTTTTTACATTGCAGATTAAAAAAACATTAATTCAGTATCTGTCAAGAGGGTTTTTTTGAATATCAGCAAGGCCTTGGTTCAGTGCAAGAAACTGTCATGTATTTCTGTGACTTCCTGTGGTTAAAGAGGCAGTGAATCCCATGAAATGAGAAATTTGAGAGGAAGAGTTTTACTGAAAAGTGGAGGTGGGCTGAGTAATTAAGCTGGTTTTTTTTTCCTGCAAATGAACAGAAAATTGCCTATCTAATTCTAATTCCTAGCTCTGAAAAACTCCAACATTTATATTGCTGCATGATTGGAACCCTATTAGTCCACATTCAGAGCAAGTTGAGTGCTTTGCCTGGCTTTGTTTTAGAGCAGGGTTCCCAAACAGCAGTGTGTGTACCACTAATTATACATAAGCCATTTAGAAGGGGCTCATGGCCTGTTGAACAAGAACTGCCAGCTCCAGTGTTGCTCTCCTGCAGTGATGTCCAGCATCATCACGGTCAAG